>NC_137873.1:22934821-23102321 GCF_963924005.1 Protomyctophum bolini | reverse complement strand
TATGACATCATGACTACTTGTGCTTGATATGGCAGTGGTGTCAGATTATGTGTACATAGGGGCATTACCTTTAATCCTCCCAACACTAAAACATATCATCATTACGTCACCATCGAAAACCAATTACACCCTGGCATTGGGTCCTTTAATCCACATCTTTATTACGTCATCATTGAGAGCTAGTTGTACCAGTTATACCCTGACGTCATATGCTGCTAAAGACATACATGGAGGATCTTGTTGAGTGTACTGGGGCATGTTTTCTGGTGGTTCTCAATGGATAAACTTCTAACGTCTTAGTGAGTATATGTCTAAATCAGCTTCAGTCAAAGATAGTGAATAACGACTTTAGAATAAACCAGTAAGACGCCTGAGGGCCCTTTAAGTGCGCCTCGTTGACGGCAGACTGCTGGGTGAGCGCTGGCGCTTTGGCATGGGTTGGGCGCTTTGGCATGGGTTGGGCGCTTTGGCATGGGTTGGGCGCTTTGGCATGGGTTGGGCGCTTTGCCATGTCTTGGGTGTACAGGGTCTGATGAGGTCAGATCAACATATGGAATGTCAGAACAGGTCAGCTCCATACAGTATATGGAGATCTACTGTAAGGGTGGTTCATTCTCTTGAGTGTACAGGGTTTGATGAGGGCCCAGGTAGGGCCTGTTGAGAACTCTATTTTTTGCCGGCTGCCAGGTTGCAATAAACATTGATGCCAAAAAGAGACTGTTGTTCTCCGGCCCTATACCCAGTGCTGATTTTGACATACAGTAGTTGATCACTGGATATTAAAATAATAGCATTGGCCCTTCTGGCACGATTGTTTGTTCAATTTTTATTTGACTGGTGGTGAACAAGCTTTTGAGGCCTTGGGCGATCATTCCTCAGAGTAGACATACCACGGTGTCAATAGGGCTCCATCTCATGCCCAAATCTTTTAGTTTGTACCATGTTTTTACCACTTGGCAGTGTGATCAGAAAGTACATAAACTCTCATAGCTATGCAGCTATATATCTCACTATATCTCCAGATCATTTTTGCCTCATTAACAACTTCAATGAAATGTATTAATTATATACAATTACAGTTGAATCAACTGCAAATCTATAGATAGACAGTCACACGTGATTTTTGATTCTGACTTCAACTTTAAAGGCCAAAAATGTGACAAAGTGTCCTCATCTCCAGAGAAACAGTGCTAGAAGTCTGATACTGAAAGATAATCCATGCCTTTATTACTGGCATGATCATTGCATTGCTCTCCTGTCTGGTACACAGAAAACCGCTATTGGCTATCTTTTACAGAATGCACCAGCCTGTCTGCTGACTAGACCAGATGGAGAGTCTACTTTACACCTATTTTAAAACGTTTTTAATTGAATTACCTCTGCCAAAGGAGTTGGATGGGTTTATGTTTTCTCCCCATTCCATTTGTCTATGTTAGAAAAAAATGATTCCTGAACGAATGGCCAGATTTCCGTTTGGTAGGAATGACCAGGCTGCCCTGAATAAACCCTATGATACTATAGTTGAAAGGAGCGCCCCAGGTCTCTATTCTAGGTCTGCTAGTATTTCCATTTACACCAAATCTCTTCAGAATTGGCAATTTGGCATAACGACTATAAGTTGGGAGACAACAGGGGAAACTAAAAAGCTTTGAAAAGGAGTTGAATTAACAGTGAGGATTTTAACATGTGCATACTAAAGGA
The DNA here is from genome assembly GCF_963924005.1 of Protomyctophum bolini. Lineage (NCBI taxonomy): Eukaryota > Metazoa > Chordata > Actinopteri > Myctophiformes > Myctophidae > Protomyctophum > Protomyctophum bolini. Next base: position 23,100,620 of record NC_137873.1, on the reverse strand, counting down.
ATGATTATTTTCCAAATGATTCAATCAATTACATGTGTTCTCGCTTGAATCGATGGAACTAACAGTTAAGTCAGTATCAAGATGAAAACAGCATGTCATTTTGTAGACATTCTTTTTTATATACATTTTCATTAAAATCAGTAGTTTGGCAATCATTTGTGGGCCCACTTGCGTACCGGTGAACCGGCTCACGGGTTGAGAATCACTGATTTATGTAATGCCTCAGGAAAACTGCAGAAAGACACCAAAATACATTTAGAAGCATTACCTACACACGCTCGCTCGCACGCACGCACGCACGCACACACACACGCACACACTTGCCCGCGCATACAGTCCTACATACACCTCTCTTCACAATCAGAAATCAGTGCCTGGTTGCAGAGAGAAAAGAGAATTCATTAAACTCAGCCACCCACGCTGGGCCAAAGAATAGACGGGAGGGTTTAAAGGAGGAACGGAGAGAGAGAAAGAGAAGTGGGTGAGAGGGGAATAAAGAGAGAGAAAGAGAAGTGGGTGAGAGGGGAATAAAGAGAGAGAAAGAGAAGTGGGTGAGAGGGGAATAAAGAGAGAAAGAAAGAGACGGGGGAGGGTTAGAGGGAAAAGGGGAAAGTTCTCTCTCATTGCGGGGGGCCATCAAGTGAAGTGGAGAGTTCAGAGTAGAGCATTTGTACAGAAAATCTCTTCAGGAGCCCCAGAATCAATCAGACAGACAGACAGACAGACAGACAGACAGACAGAGGGAAACTGAAGGAATGAATGAACTCCTGAGGAGAAAAGGAAATGACAGGAGAGCTGCTGGACTGTGTGCCTTTCGTGCGTACGTGCGTGCTCGCGTATGTGTCTGTGTGTGTATGAGAATTAGACATGTTGTCCTACCCGGAAGTCACTGGGTCACTGACGTGCTTGACAATTTGAACTCACATCACACAAAGTGCTTTTCACAGTGTGGACAGACAGACAGACAGACAGATGCCTTTGACCCAGTTGCCACATCAGAAAGACATTCGATGGCACGTCTTCCCTTATTTTACCCTGCGGCCGTGAGCATGCTGTAGCATTTCCCTTATAGCCAACAAGGTTCTTATGTACGGTTAAATTGACCGGTCTTTTGGTAGCCAACAAGGTTCTTATGTACGGTTAAATTGACCGGTCTTTTGCATGGTAGCCAACAGCCGATGTATGTATTCATTGTGCCTAGGCTATACTGTGACCTGAGTGAGAGCCCCCCCTCCTGTCTTAATCCCAGGCAACCCAGCATCCAGTGCTAATCCATACAGTGGTAATCTGGTTAACTTGAGCTGCTTATAAAATAATAATAATAATCTTTAATCTAACCTAACAGCCACTTAGCACTGATTAACAGATTATTGACCTTGTATCCTATTATGGTAATTGTAGTTAAAGTGTTGGACGAGTGCCAAGTGAAATGGCAAAATAACTGTAACTATTACCGGCGGCTTCGGGCAGCTTGTTAGAGATTCTGTGTGCGACAACGGTGCTCTAAGATGTACAGTATGCAGCAGAGAAGAAAGCAGTGGCGACTCGGCGAGTGTCTTTCTCTCTCCCCTCTCTCTCTCATCTCTCTCTCTCTCTCTCTCTGTGCACATACAAACTAGTACACGCACGCACACGCACACACACACACACACACACACACACACACACACACACACACACACACACACACACACAATTCAACAGCCTCCACCTTAAGCCTTTCATTGTCCAGAAAATACCATATCCGGCTTGTCACTGAGAAATTGAGAGTGAGACCAAGAGACAGACAGAGAGAGAGAGAGAGAGAGAGAGAGAGGAGGGAGGGAGGGCGGGATGTCCTTGAAGAGGACAGAGGTGTTCTGTTTGATCTAATGTGATGGAGGGAGCAACTGGAGCACGCACGCACGGACAAGCATACACACAAACAAGCACACATACAAGCACACATACATACATGCAACACACACAGGCACGCACACACAAACACAAAGAGACATGCATGCACTGTTGCATCAATAGCATCCCATTGACGGAAATGAGAAGAAGGGGGGAGGAAAGAAAATTCACTGGGATCAAATTCGCATGAATCCACAATCTTTCGACCCAAATCCGTTTGGCTCAAATAGCCGTCCCCGCGACCCCCTGCAGGCCTGCCTTTCATAGAGGAAGTATAGCGATGGCAGTCATGGCACTGAGAAGGACGAGACAACGTGCCCATATAGCATGCAGCCATTCCTCCGGGAAGGGCCAGGCTTCAGTATCATCGGAAGCAGCAGTAGGCTACACTGCAAAAACCCTGAGCATTTAACTCGGGATTTAACTCTTTTAACTCTCTGACAGTAAAAAAGAAAAAAGTGTTACTCTAAGAGTGTACAACATGGAACCAAATGGACCCTCACGGGTCCATTTGGTTCCATTTTGTACACTCTCAGAGTCTAACGAACACTCGTGATTTATGAGCCCAGCGGCCACAGTGACAACAGCGGTGGCACAACAGCAGCAAGCAGATCAAAGGCGAGCCGCTCAATCTCCTGCCCCTCACCGAGGCAGTGAGCTGCTGCTGCCGCCCTATAACTGGCGTCTTGGCCTTGCCATAATCCTCCTATTGATCTACTTCACAGAGTTTAGTCTGAGGCTGAAGGCTTCTGGGTCGAATAGGGGGGTTGCCGGGTAGGGTAGGGGTCTGGAGGGGGGGGGGGGTTGAGGGAACACTGAGGAAGTCCTTATCTGTGTTTTCCACTTCTGGACAAACTGGGTTGAACGGTTTTCTATTTAGAGCTATACGCTGCGGCACAGTTGTTTTTCTTGTGGTTTTATTTCCGGATACAGTATTCTATAGCTTTGTTTGTGTTTTAAAGTTGTTTTGGGGAGATTTATTTCTCCTTGATTTGATACAGTGGTATAGAGATAGGAGGAAACACGGAGTGACATGCAGCAACAGGACTCAAACCAGGGACTCGCTGTCAGACATTGGATCCTATGTGGTATATATTTGACCCGTTGACCTCACTCTCCACAAGCTATATCGTGGAGAGTGAGGTTCCAAAATTGTGGTGGTATGTGCCCTAACCCAGTGGTTCTCAAAGTGGGGTTCTTCAAGGTTCTTTGAGAGGCTCCTAAAAATAGACCCTTACAAGTCTGTAACTCTGACAGACACAATTTCACGTGTGGGAAGCCGTGCGGGGAGGTCTGTTAAGATCTAGGTCGGATAGCGTGTTCCTCCACACGCGCTACGCCCTCCCGGTGAAACGCTTCACTGTCGGGTGAAAAGGAGCATGCAGCTGGCGACTTCATGTGTATCGGAGGAGACACGTGGTTGTCTGCATGCTGCTGCCACATGTAGGGGTCAGCAGCAGTGACAGCGGGGACTGTGTGTGTGTGTGTGTGTGTGTGTGTGTGTGTGTGTGTGTGTTTATTAGGTCATTTAAGCCTAAGTTGACATAATGGGAAGACAGTTTGGGATGCTGCTTGAGGTATTTACAGTAATGATGAGCGGTGAGCATAATGGGTTGTTTTAAAATGGATAAATAGCATCTTAGAATACAGCTCCTCAGCTGTTTTCAGCTGTATTTTGCTCGCGGGGGGATGCGAGGCATCCTCACATCTGCATGTAGATTCTACACAGATCATCATGTTGGGCTTTTGTAAAAGATAAAAGCAGGTTATGTATTTAGTAAGAGCAATTAAAGTCATCTCCTCTGCTCTGAGTGCTGTTGTGTCAGGAGGCGGGGCACGGGGTGGGATGGGAGGGGGGATTAATTCACCTTACTTTCAGGTTCCTTCCTATCCTTTGAAGTCCACATAGGAGGATGTTCAGACTGCAAGGCAGGGAGACACAAGCACGCATGAGGTGTCCTCATCTCCATCTACTGGTGACTTTAACAAACTGTAACCTATCTGTTTCATTCATATTTTTATTATTTTTTGATTGACAGCAAGGCTTAAGTGGTGAAACAAGGACCATGCCAGCATCGAAATGCCATTATCACACTTTTTAGGGCTTTATTTTCGTTTAGATTGTTATCCATGGTAATTAAAACATTGTGAAATTGAACCTGAATCAAATTAGCAGCTTTAAGCAACTTTAAAACTGCACATTTTGAAGCATTCTTTAAAGCTGCAGTCTGTAAACTTTCATGTTCTAGCTAGCCTTTCTAGATTTCCCCCGGTAGAGACTGCCAGACCGCTGGTCCGCTCTTCAAAGTCAGAAGCCGTGCTTGGCCAGGAGAGATATTGCACTTATAGCTTCAAATAGTAGTGCTTGTCAGGTTTCCCATACCCGACAGCAGGGTCTACATTAGGGACATCACTGGAGATGTACTATATAGTTACATTTTATTAACACACATAGATTGGTTAAATGAACATTTAATTCCTTAAAATACCGGTACGTTTTTATATATAGCTTTAAGTCAATATTTACTAAACATACTGTAATAGCATATTTATTTGCATATTTAAATCAATTTTGTATCACATTTTTATCCCCATGGCCTGTGTCAGGATGGAACACACACACACACACACACACACACACACACACACACACACACACACACACACACACACACACACACACACCTCACGTAGTAGCATCTTCATCACTCGCTTCTTTCAAGCGCAGCGATTTGCAGTGATAAGCAGGTGCACGCACTCACACACATGCACGGCCTCACACGCGCATAAGCACACTGCAGTGTGAAATTGGGTCAGCAGTGGAGAGTGGGCTTTAATGCTGAGCACATACGCTCTCTAAAACTGATCTGCATATTCATGTGGGTGGCTATCCAAATGACGCACGCACACACGCATGCACACACACACACACACACACACACACACACACACACACACACACACACACACACACAAAAGTACATGCATGTAGACATTTGTCCGAACTTATTCATCCCACACATGCCCACATGCATGTGCACACTAAGGCTGTCCCCAAACATTCAAGGTTTGAATGTTCGCTCGTTAGGGTTGGCACTCGAATCTTAATTAATGCATTTGAACTATTCGTTTTTTTCCCCCTTTTTTATTAACTCGAAAATATATCTCGGCGAGAATGTGATATATGTTAAAAAGTAAGTTTCTCGTGCATTCCTGTCAGAAGTTATGTCTATCTCCTTGTTGTGCTGTCCCAGGTGTCTCTCTCCAAAATCCCCTGTGCACATTAATTTGGTGATGGGCCTGCAGCCAATCAGCCAATCAGCAACAAACACACACACACACACACACACGCACACGCACACGCACACGCACACGCACACGCACACGCACACGCACACGCACACACACACACCAGCATGGCACAATTTGAGAAAAAGGTTAGTTCTCTCTCTCTCTCTCTCTCTCTCTCTCTCTCTCTCTCTCTCTCGCGCTGCGCTGTTGCGTCTGTGTGTGTGTGTGTGTGTGTGTGTGTGTGTGAGACACTGATTTATTGAATATTCTGACTTTCAATTCAAATGTACATACATTTAGTTTTGATTGTATTGTTGCTTTTTGCCTTGGCAATGTAAATGTAACCCAGCCAACATGGCAACCCGCAAATGGCAACCCATGTCAACTGTCAATCAAGGCAGTATAAAGGTGACATCAGTTCCTACACTCCCCACTCCCACTCCCACCTATGCAAGATGGCCGAAATGTTTGACAGCAGCATGGTCCTGTCCACTGTGACAACCTTTGGTTACTCTTCGGTGAGTCATATAGGCTTGGTGTCTTAACTTGGATCAACTGGTTAACTGTTTGTTTATTTTGAAAGCATTTGATTTATGATTTATGTTTGAACTTTTGGTTTAATAATTAATATTGATGTATTCTATTATAATATATAATTATATATATTATAAAATATGGGTTGTGGGGGCTGACAAGGCTATACAGCCACATGTGTTTCTAATGTGATGTAGGCCTACATAACACTAATGACACTTATCTTTTCTCTTCATGTAATTCCAGAATATGAAGAGTCACTGCACCAGTGGTGTAGGAGGCAGCACCAAGCCCTGGACCCTGAGACGAGCCATGTCCGTGGGCCCCACAGCCCCACCAATTTAGGCTTCCGAGGACCCCCACCCTACCCTGGAGCCCATGTGAAGTGTCCCAGACCGATGCCCCCCCTCCCTGCACAAGACATTGAGGTAGGAACTGTACGCTATAGCTGCTGCTGGGAAGAGCTCCTTGCTGCGCAGTGAGTACAAATCTTGTTTTATTGTCCTTTGCTGTCTCTGGTGTGGTTCTGCAGGGTAGCCTACTCATGGTGTTGCTCTCGTTTGCGTTTGCGTTCCGGCTTCCTGCGATTGCGTCGTGTCGGGCTGCCTGCTGTTCAATCACTGCCTCTCCATCTCTACTCCAAGTTACCACACCAATCACTGCCTCTCCATCTCTACTCCAAGTTACCACACCAATCACTGCCTCTCCATCTCTACTCCAAGTTACCACACCAATCACTGCCTCTCCATCTCTTCTCCAAGTTACCACGCCAATCACTGCCTCTCCATCTCTACTCCAAGTTACCACGCCAATCACTGCCTCTCCATCTCTACTCCAAGTTACCACACCAATCACTGCCTCTCCATCTCTACTCCAAGTTACCATGCCAATCACTGCCTCTCCATCTCTACTCCAAGTTACCACACCAATCACTGCCTCTCCATCTCTATAAGTTACCACACCAATCACTGCCTCTCCATCTCTACTCCGCCTCTTTCCACCTCTCTCCGTCTCTCCCGCCTCCTCTCCATCTCACAACACAGTTCCTCATGGGAACAGTGTTGTTGGTCATATTTCAGAGTGTTTGGTCCCTCTGCCTCCACTAGAGTGTTGCTCGCCTATACTACTTCTTGTATTCTTGTTTCTTGCCTGTTAGCGATCTAAAATTGTGGGAGATCCAGAATGTGCACATGTTCCACTAAGATCATTTACAACCACAAAAGAAAAATCACTATCGCCATCATTATGTTGCCGAGTTGGGGGGATGGAGAATGAGAGAGAGAGAGAGAGAGAGGGGGGGGGGGTCCTCCCCGAGGATACTTGTCAAAAAACCCTAGTTTGCGTTTCTGACTTTCTCTGCGATGAACAACAGATTTCTCTGACCAAGCATTTTTCTGCTTATTTGCAGACAGAGGGAGAGAGACTGAGGCTCAAGTTTGGAACGTGAGAAACTGAAAGAAGGTAACAAAGGACTCACAACCAGTAAGCAGATAGTTCTGAAGGCTGCTGGGGGCTGAAGGTGGTACGGGTGTGTGTGTGTGTGTGTGGGGGTGCCCTTTGAGGGGGGGGGGTGCCCTTTGAAGAGAGACATGGCGGGGAGGACGGAATGAAAGAAAGAAATCAAGACAGAAAGAGAGAGCGAGTGTGAGTGTGAGTGTGAGTGTGTGTGTGAGAGTGCATGCGTGCGTGCAAGAAAGAAGTGGGGGGGGTGGGAAAGAGATGTAGGCTCAGAGCGGTGTGTGTGTGTGAGTGTGTGTGTGTGCATGCGTGCGTGCGTGCGTGTGTGTTTGGGGACCCACACGGTGAGGTCTGGGCATGTGATTTATTTCAGAATACTAATGTGTCTTTGATCTTCTCTGCTTAAGAAAAACCCACCCTGCTGGGATTGCATGCAGGCACACGTGTACATACGCGCACGTGTGCACGTATGCACGCACGGCCGCATGCATGCGCACACACACACACACACACACACACACACACACACACACGTGTGTACACAGACCTATGCACACCCAAACATACACATGTACACCCAACCCTGCACAACATAAATATACACATAAATATTTGGGAGTCTCTCTCAGCCCAGTCTTGCACGCACGCAAGCACGCACGCACGCACACACACACACACACACACACACACACACTCCGGGGTGTCTAATCTACTTTAACTATCATCAAATCCGTAGAGATCCAATTAGAAAGATAGAGGGATATTTGTTTTTCTGTGTGCATCCTAAAAGACTAATTACACTTTCATGTAAAGATGAAATTATTTGATACAACACAAATGTCTTTTCATTTTCATAATTGCTGTTGTTTGCATTATGTATTTAAATCTGTGGGTGTCCTGTGACTGTTTCATCCATTCTAAAGCCATCAATTCTGTCTTGTTATGTTAAGGTGACGCAAAATATCCAGAGCACCTCACCTCTCTCTCTCATATAGTACAGGCATTCTTACATTTACATTGACTATGAAAACCTGCACTTCTGTGTGTCACATCACGCCTCCATATATGGTCACGCGTCATGACATAACACCTCCATATATGGTCACGCCCCGTGACATCACGCCTCCATATATGGTCACGCGTCATGACATAACACCTCCATATATGGTCACGCCCCCTGACATCACGCCTCCATATATGGTCATGCCCCGTGACATCATGCCTCGTGACACGTCACGCCACCATATGGCCATCTCCATATATGAAGATCACGACACTGACCTCATCTAACCCTGGATAACCATACATGGAGAAGACTGCAGGATCATCACTTGATCTGACCTCATCAAACCCTGTACACTCAAGACGACTTGTGGCTCAAGAGGTAGAGCAGGTTGTCCAATGATCCATGGGTCGGTGGTTCGAATCCCGGCTCCTCCTGGCTACATGTCGAAGTGTCCTTGGGCAAGACACTGAACCCCAAATTGCTCCCTATGTGCTGGTTGGTACCTTGCATGGCTTCCGCAGCAATCGGTGTATGAATGTGTGTGTGAATGGGTGAATGTATATGCACAATCTATGTAAAGCGCCTTGGATTCATCAGAACATTTAAAGACGCACAAATATACACTTCTATGAAATAAAAGGACATCAACATAGGCTATAAGTTTTTAAAAAAAGTAAAAACTGGAAAAACATGGGGTCGGGGGTTTAACTTTTTTTTTTTTTTTACAGTTTCGTATTTCAGCCGTCTGTAGCCAGGTGCTCTCAGCGGTTTTGAAGGAGTCTAGTGATTCACATTTCTTAATGGCTGTTGGTAGGGCGATATTATGTAAGAGTAAGAGAAGGGGGGACAAGGAGTCAAGGACACAGTTGGCTTCTTATTTGATTTCAGGTAGCTGCTCATTCAACCGAGATTTTGTTTACAATAATAACCAATGACTCAACAAACCTGCATTCTTCAACCATCAGCTTTAACGTCCTCCACGGCCCTTTCCCGTGGTGCTGGCGCCACCGTGTGGCCTGCACAGACCTAGCGTGTCATGATGTCTCTTTGTTGCACAGAATGGGTGGAGCCCGAACTACCTTGTAGTGTCGGAAGCTGTCTGACTGTAGCTTACGTACTGTGCTCTTTTGTCTTGAAGTTTGTTTAAAACCTAATTTAAAATGGTATTCGAAGAACTGGCAGTTCGTTTAAATGATAAGGGCTATAAGAACTGGCTTAAAGCCGGACACTGTCTGCGCATACTGAAGGAGGGTCTGCATGTTTTCACTAACACTGAGATGAGAGCTTTCCACGGAGATCTGCTCGGTCAACATGCCATTTTACGGAGACCCTGTCAAAGTTCATCATGTACCGGCTCCACCCGGAATAAGGTGAAGAATATACCAGAAATGGTTTCAAAATGTTTAAATGTTTCATTGATGTCGATGTTTAATACTGCCGAAAAGGGCTTTCTGTGGGAAAGAATGTGTACTTGCCCCCCCCCCCCCCCTGGTTCAAACAAAACCGAAAGAGAAATTATGGTACGTGTAACGCCAGAGAAACACGTCGCCCACGTAAAAAAACAACTCTGTGTGTGTGTGTGTGTGTGTGTGTGTGTGTGTGTGTGTGTGTTATAGTAGGTATTAAAGTAAACTGTACTTCTAAAGCAGTACCTTTCAAAATCAAAACAAAGTTAGTGCTTTACAATGAATGAACCACAATACAAACGAAAAAGTTAAAACAAGGCAAACACATAAGAGCAATAAAACATCAGGACATATAAACAAAAACATGAATCAGTACAAGTGAGTCAGGTAAAACTTCCCAAGACAAAGTGCTTGCAAAACTTGGGAGCAACCACTGCTGGTCCAACTAGAAGATCTTTGTCGGAAGACTTGAGAGGTACACTGTAATATGGGTGCAGTGTCACAGATCCAATATTGGCGTTGGGGGATATGGAAATAATGTGTGTGTGTGTGTGTGTGTGTGTGTGTGTGTGTGTGTCCACAGCCGTCTTCAGTGTGTGCAGTGTGTTCTGAGTGGCGGACCGTGATCCTACGACACCACAGACAGCCTAACATCACAGTGAACTGGGACAACTGTAGACCCTCTTCCTGGCTGCATGACCACTGGGAAGTGGCAAAGGTACTGGCCCCTCACTGCCATCTGTCCTCACAGAAGACCTGGGCCTAACCCACACTGACAGAGTGTAACACAGTAATGATTTACAAATCAATGTAGTCAGGTCGTGTTGTATGCACGCACGCACATACACATTGCATTTTAATGTAACAACTAACTTGGCCTGTAGGGTTTGTATGCATATCAGTAAATAGAGACAAATTAGCCCAACCTCTCTCTCTCTCGCTCCCTCCCTTGCTTTCTGTGCAGGCCTACATGCCACGGGGACAGTTTGGAGTGGCGGGGGCCGATCGGTGCGATGCCTCGGCTCTGCTCAACCTCATCAACCACTGTGATCGTTTCAGCTCCGTAGACCCTAAACTAGTTCGAGAGGTGACCCCCCCCCCCACTCACCCCCCTTCTAGTTCAGCCTGATTTCCAGCTGCCTACCTTTATGACATCATCTTAAGTGTATGGTAGCGTTCTGTTTCACAAGTTCAAAGTATTAACAGATATTCTTCGTGCGTGCGTGCGTGCGTGCGTGCGTGCGTGCGTGCGTGCGTGCGTGCGTGCGTGCGTGCGTGCGTGCGTGCGTGCGTGCGTGTGTGTGTGTGTGTGTGTGTGTGTGTGTGTGTGTGTGCGATGGCAGGTGATCCGGTGTAGGAATGAACTGATGCATTCATGTGAGTTGCGTGTGGAGGATGAATGGATGAGACACTACCAGTCCAGTCTAAAAAAGCTCCTGCAACGGTTCAACCATGTAGCAGAGGTGGCTTCAGCCGCAAAGCGAATACAGGAGGTTAGTGTTTGCATGTATCTGTGCATGTATGTGAGCCATGTGTCCATGTGTTTGTTGCACCTTCATGTGTGCATGTGTTTGTCGCACCTTCATGTGTGCATGTAAGCCGCACATGCAACTGTGTGTTTGCCGCATGTGGATGTGTACAACTCCATCTCAGGTCTATTTTAGATTAGGGCACAACTCTGGTACTATTTTGACATTAACAAATGACTACTTGTGTGTGTGTGTGTGTGTGTGTGTGTGTGTGTGTGTGTGTGTGCGCGCGCGCCCAGATGCTTGTAGCTGATTGGTCAGTGTGTGTTTCACGGCTGGACCGAGTGGATGCTGCTCATGTTGACGGACTACAGCCTCAGATCGGAGGCCAATGGGAGACCGGCGCTGATTCGATCAGCCAATGGGAAGTGGAGTTGCTTCAAGAGACACTGCAGGAGCTGCTTCATGACACAGAGGCACAGGTGTGAATGGCGTGACACACACACACACACACACACACACACACACACACACACACACACACACACACACACACACATCCACACACACACACACACACACACACACACACACACACACACACACACATCCACATGCATGCACAGTCGCACACTCTCATAGACACCACCTCAAACCATCCACATGCACGCACGCACACACACACACACACACACACACACACACACACACACATTCACATGCATGCACACTCATAGACACGACCTCCACATAGACACACATCCACATGCACGCACACTCTCATAGACACCACCTCAAACCCATCTCTTTCCAAATATCCTTCCCTGTTGCACTCTGATTCTCTCTCTCTCTCTCTCTCTCTCTCTCTCTCTCAATTCAATTCATGTCAAAGGCGTTATTGGCATGAGAAAATATATGTTTGCATTGCCAAAGTGAAACAATACAATCAAAACAAAATGTATGTACAATTGAAAGTCAGAATAAATCGATTTCTATGTACCGAGATCACTCGATGCAGGAATACACACAATAGTTAGTAGTAGTCTTTAGGGTGGTTGTGTTCCATTTCATATCCTTCTCCTATCACAGCAGCTCACAAATCTTGCTGCTGTTTGCATATTGTTGTATTTCGCCCAGCAGATATGGGAGTTCTTTGTCATTAGTCATGTTTTCAAACTCTTCTTGTGTGATTGTAATCATAATCTCTCTCTCTCTCTCTCTCTCTCTCTCTCTCTCTCTCTCTCAGCACACTGAGGGTTTGGTCAGACTGAAGGATTTCCTTCAGGCCAACAGAGACCTGGGAGAGCAGTTCTCTGCAGAAATCCAAGCCCTGCACTCACTGGGTGCAAGAGGACAAGGTCATCAAAGGACTGAGGAGGATGAAGACGAAACTATTTGACAGAAGCAAGTACAGTAACAGCCATTTTGATGTGCATAGAGGTCAGGATGGCATGCTGTACCAGACATTTTTGAAATGTTTTAAAATATGCTATAACACTACTGTAACGATGTCCGCAATGATATATCGTCATCAAAACACAACGGGACGCCATTAAACTGTATAAATTAGTTCTCAAAGGCCAATGGTTGATTAATACATTGCTCGCTGGTGCGTTGTAAGACCAGCCTAACTCAAAGATACACCTGGCGCCACTACAGCACAAGTGCTGAAGTGCTTGGCTGCCGAACTTGAGAACAAGAGGGTGCCTATGTGTCTTCATTGTTGAGCTGGCGGTCCCTTGGGAGGACACCATCCACTGACCATCGGTGAGGCATGCGAACGGAACAGGTTGAGGTATGCCAACTCATCAGCTTAAGCAGAGGAGTGGGGCTGGGAGGTGGGTTGCAGAGGCTTTGCAGTCAGTTCTAACACAAGGCTTCTGGAGGAGGTAGGGATCAGAGGGAGAACGTGCTAGTGCCGCTGAGAGACCACATGTAGCACCATGTGATACACACCCATGTCTGATTGGCCTGCGCTGGGTCATCCTCTTGTGATAAACCGCAGAACGAACTCAACTGAAGATCCTGAATGGCACCCCACCAAAGAGGACAACTCTAACCCAATTCAATTGTTGTATGAAATCTTTAGGGATCATTAACAGTCCTCTTAAGCAATTGGATTGCTTACTAGAACTATTAAGCAATCCAATCGCCATTAAGTCATGACATTATTTCGGACTTTGACGTCACTTGGCAGTGAGCCATGTGGCCCACCTATGCACAACTCTAGGTTGCCTTTGTTTAGCTTTTTAGAATTAGTTGATTAGTTGATTAAACAATACAATACATTGAAATCAGGTAAATGCTACGTTTTCTGATCTCACTGATCAGAAAACTGTTTGTCAATATAGGATTAGAAAAAAAGGCTTTATGAATGCACACATTTTCTTTAGTTACAAAAGACTGAAATTGATTTCAGTGAGCTGCTCAGTAATAGCCATGGCACGATTTCTACATAGGTTGGCTCCTCCACCCATATACTGCACTGTCAGATCAATATGGGTTTAACTTATCTTGCTTACCTAAACCTAAACTTGCAAGTTTTTCCATCCACTTTTTAATCTGACAATCTTCATTTCACAAGCATTAGCTAGCTAGCTAGCTAGCTCTCTCTCTCTCTCTCTCTCTCTCTCTCTCTCCCATCTAAGCTTGTAGATCTGCTATTTTCAAGAGATTTTTATGCATTTGAAATCTTGAAAGGGGACAGTGAATTCTGAGCTTTTACTTGTAACAGAGTATTCCTATATTGTTGTATTGATATCTTTACTTAAGTAAAATCACACCCATGTGAAGTGACCACGACCAGGGGGCCGGGCCGAATCCGGCGAGCCGCCCAGCGTCCGAAACGGTTGAGAAATGACAGTTACCGTGTGGGGGTCCCTCTGTACCCTCTACTGTACTGTACTGTACTGTACTGTACTGGCACACCCGAAATCATCATATATACAGTTAATTTGTGTGCACCCACCCACCCACACAGTCAGTGGTTGCTCCACTCAAAAAATATGAGCACTTTTTCCACCACTGTTAACAAGCTACTTGTTACCCAAAGTTTGTCATGCCTAATGAGACCGTGCCGTCTGTTCTGGACCTGGAGTTCTCATCACAGCAAAAGCCAATATTGTAACAATTGACGGCATTGTAGAAGGTACTGTATGTTGAAATTATTGTCTTAATTGTAGCTTTGTGTCCTGAGCTGTGACAGCCAGGCACTGGGGCTAACGGTATGCTCACCCATCCTTTCCAGATATAGAGCTATATTTATCGAAAACAAGCGGTGCAGCATGCAGGAGTTTGAGGATGATGTGCATCATTTGAACAACCACATCCTATTTTTGGTTTGCATTTTTGTCAGTTGGAAGAGTTATAAGATTTGTAACGTATAGCTAAGTTATCGTGTGTGTGTGTATTTTGAAAGCTTTGTCCCTTTTGGCGTTTCAACCAGTTTCAGGCTACATCCACCTAATTATTCTTTCTTTCATGCGCTTCTATATACAATTCCTGTTGGAGTTCAATTGGTGCCACAACTATACAGTACTATATAGTATATAGCAAATATATAACCTAATAAGTAATAAACACGTATGAGGCATTTGTATTTTCTCTAAATATATTTTTAGAAAATCATTTAAAGCGGCCGAAATGAGTTTTCGGGTGGCTGGCATCTCCCCTAGGATAGGGTGAGAAGTTCAGTCACGCGGGAGAGACTCGGAGTAGAGTTGCTGCTTCTTTGCCTGGAAAGGAGCCAGCTTAGGTGTTTTGGGCATCTGGTTAGGCTGCCTCTCGGGCCTCTCCCTAGGGAGTTCCCCGAGGCACGTCCCACTGGGATGAGACCCCGGGGCAGTTGGAGGAAATGCATCGACTCACTGGCCTTGGAACGTCTCGGGATCCCCCAGGAGGATGTTACTAATGTTGCTCTGGAGATGAAATTCTGGAGCGCACTGGTGGAGCTGTTACTCACGTGACCCGACTACATCCCCAGATGGTCGTCCTAGAACATGTCTCTGTCTGTCCCACACGTCCAGTTTCAGCACGTCGCCTACCCCTACGTCCACAAAGTGGGACTCTGCGTGCCAGGAAGGACTGTGGATGTCTTCGACAACCTCGGTCATCCCTCCAAAGTGAGCGCCGCACCAGACCTTGACATAAGGATCAGGGGCAGTGAAGAAGCCTCCGTGCAGATCACTGGCAAGTCAGGTTGGTGACTCTGACATCAGGACATGACACAGACGAACAGCACACCCAGGGGGAGAAATGAGAACGCTATCATAACCCAGTCACAATAGACACAGAGGTGAGAGAAAAGTTAAATGCTTAATTTATACTCTGTTTTATAAATTAGTATAGGGTATAAATCAGTCTTAAATCCCTGTATTCAAACTTAGCTACAATGCAATGGGTGAAGTGTTGTATTAATCCCCCATTTAAAACATAACTTTTTATATTAATGTGTCTTATTTGCTCATTGCTAACTTGGCTTAGCAAAGGCCCTGATTATTTTCACATAGTTACATTTTGTTTGTCTATATCGTTATATTCTAAAATTAACTGATTTTTCTTTATATTGCAGTGTATTACAGTGTTACTTGTAAAATGGAATGGCTTGTTTTAGTTCAAAAGACTTCCAAAAGGTTATTGTGACTATTATTTATATACCAGAGTGAGTCATGTTATCTCTTATCTAACTGAAGTTACATATTTACCAGGTTGTTTGGGGTGAAAAACATTAAATCTTATTTTATTTATATATGTTAAGCATTTACCTTCTCTTATCCATAGAGTTACACAGCAATACAACTGAAAATAATAAATAATATAATTGGTATTGTCTGTCTGTGAGTGTAAGGGTGTGTGGTCCCACATCTCTAACTGTAAAAGCTTACTTTATATACCACTTTCATTTGTCTCTTACATCCAACCTGACAACTTCACCACATCCTGTAAAACTAAAACTAACTAACTAAAACAAGAATTGCAATGGTCTGACTCAGTGACGCTTCCACCCATTGGGCATTTTTTTTAAATATAGGACTGTCACCCTAAATGGCATGCAGTGAAGTGTGTCTGGGTTTTATGAATATTTAACCAATCAAAAGTATTAACAAGAGCTTGTGACTAAATAATGTCCTTTTCCCCATTTTTCAGCTGTAACCTGTTATAGGTCATACTCATAGGTCAAATAAACACTAGAACAAACACTCTTTCGTGTTTGTTCGATAATGTTGAGTGGCTAGAGAGAAAAGGAAACCTCGGTCCAGGTTTGGTATGTGTCGGAAGGGTGTAGGCCTACCTGAGCAAGACACCCATAAGTTCTCCCTGAGCTCTGTACTAATAATTAGGATAGATAAATGCAGGACAAATTTCATGTATGTGCAAATGGACAGTGACTACAAATTACCCCAAATGAGTGGGGACCAAATTATTATTATATCATCATGACTCTCCCAAGGTAACTATTTTTTGGTATTTTTTGCTTACAACAACACAAACAATTCTAACCAATATAACCAATGTTCTCTCTCACATGCCGAAAGACAAAATGGCCATTGTTTGGTTGAGGGAAAGTGTGTGAACATCAACTTCATGCAGCTGCATATACCAAAAAGGTATATGCAGGTGTGAAACCCGCTGAGGTCATGTTTTCCTGCTTTGTACCCTTTCACATGCTCATATGCATGCGATAGGCTACACTCTCATTGGTACACATGCAGTGTCTGACTTCAAAGAAACATGGAGACGGAGGGCATTCTGGTTCAGTCTATTTATTATGGTAAAATTGGGAGAGAGGATACAGAGAGGCTGATGGAGAGATACGGGCAGGAAGGCAGCTTTCTGCTGAGAGACAGTGAGACTGTGCAAGGAGCGTACTGTCTGTGTGTGAGGTGAGTCTTCAACATGGGATTCAAGTTTTATTTCTTTTAGATTTGTTTCTTTGTTTTTGTTTGTTTTTACCTTCTGTTTTTTAACCCAAGTAGAAGTAACTCGGGGAAGACAAACATAAATGCTGCTAAAAAATCTTATTTTGTCTAGATTATTCTTGAATAGGTCTCAATCAGCAAGCAAGCAAGCAAAGCAAAACAAAACAAAGCAAAACAGGCTTGGCTTGCGCCTGTCCTGTTTTGCTTCTTCAAACAAACAAAAGAATAACAGTTCTTTCATCAAAAATAAAACATTTTCCACAATTGTTTCTTGGAATACAACAACTTAAAGGACCACTTCACCACTTTTCAACCTATCTTTATATAATAGGTCCTCACTAATAATCATGACATTTCTTTCTACTCGGTCTGTGTCTCATAGGAGGGCTGTGGGCAGTTCAGAAACCGTCCTCCAGTGACATCATCGATGGGGAATCCAAGTTAAGGATTTCTAGTCCTGAAAAGTTGCATTGCAAAAATGGAAGCCATCGTTCTCACGATAATGAAAATCTAAACATTTTTGTAAAAAAAATCTTGTTTAAAAAAAATCGGTTTCTAAACTGCCCACAGCCCTCCTATGAGACACAGACTGAGTAGAAAGAAATCGTGCCATTTTATCATGCTTAATTATTAGTGAGGACCTGTTATATGAAGTTAGGTTGAAAAGTGGTCCTTTAAGCAAAACAGTTTTTTTTGCTCACCTTATTCCAAGAAACAACTTATTTTGGTAACGAAAATAATAAGTACTTCTATGGAGTATGCTTATATTATCTTCTAGATTGATGATTGAGAAGTATTCAAGAATATCTTAGAGACAGATTATGATTATTTTGTATTTGAGTCACTCCACAACATTGAAGCAAAGGGGCAAAGATAGAAAAGTGGCAAACTACTTCTTTCAGTCAAACCCCAATTTGGGAACCCTCCGCCACTCAAATCTGTTCTTGAGAGATTAGTCAAACGCATGCATGCCGAAAACGTGATTTGACACCGCTATGCCAGCTATTTGTCATTAAAGCTTTACATTTGCTTTGCTATGCAGAAATGAGAAATATTAAAAAGAAAAGCTCACTCAAATAAGAGTATGAATCATAGTTCTTCATAGCTCGTTGGTTCACAATGTGCATTGTGAAACACCCTTTGTTCAATGCCTAATAGAGTAAATAGATGATGTCTTTAATGAAACCAACAGCCTGATGTGTCTTGTATTGGTTAAATAGATTATATCGGTACATTAATAATTAAAGTAAGTTAAATGAGTGAAATTAAATTAAATGACTTGCCATCTGTTGATGGAGTTGACCACAAAGGATGTGATCACACAATCTCTACTCTTTTTGTGTTTTCAGGAAGACTCCTTTTGTACACACCTACAGGCTTGTATACTCGTCAGATGGCTGTTGTGTTCAGGTTAGTTAGTGTCCATAGGCAATGAATGTACACACACACACACACACACACACACACACACACACACACACACTGATTGCAATGTCTGGAGTGTAAATCTGTCTCAGGATATGTGCTGCTGTGTGCCGGGAGGTGTTACAGTTTTGTGTGTGTGTGTGTTTGTGTTTGTGTGTGTGTGTGTGTGTGTGTGTGTGTGTGTGTAGTTGGTTTCAGGAGAGAGACTGGAGTGTTTTAGGTCTTTGGAGAAACTGATAGAGAGCTACAGAGGTGTAGCATTTGATGTCAATATAGTCCCGCTCTGTCACCCCCTCGACAAAACACAGCTAAGAGACAACAACCAAGGACATGGTATATCTCACACACACACACACACACACACACACACACACACACACACACACACACACACACACACACCATGTGCAACCCAGATTCGGCACAAACAAGGGACTAATCTTTTTTCTCGCTCCACCAATATGTGGAACGCCCTACCAACAATCATTAAGACATGCAAATCCCTTGACTCCTTCAAAACCTCTCTCAATGGGCACCTACGGATGGCCGCAATTCGAAACTGACCCCCGTAAAACCTGAATCCCCAACCCACCTTTTTTTCCTCTCACTGTATGTATATTTGTACGTCTCTAATTGTTATGATGAATTGAACATGGTGGGCCCTATTGTAAACAAGTGTAATGCTTTAGGTGTCGTCCACAGTTCTGTTAATAAATTCATCAATCAACACTAAAATATGTATTATAAATGTATTCCTATTTATTTGTGTGTGTACAGTGAAAGGGATATTGAGGTGTTAAATTCAAGTTGATTTGACATTCTAACTCAGTTTTGTTTGTCTTCAACAGAGCATATCTACATGGAGGTGTGAACGCAACATGTCATGGCTCTGTATGTCATGGCTCTGGATACTTCAGGATAGGACTGTAATGGTATTCCGGCATGATGATTCAACTCCACTCAGGGTTTTTACAAAAGTAAATTCTAATAATAGGCCTACTGATTCTGGTTCGGAATCTGGTGGAGCATATTGTCTTAAGCAGTGGCTCTCAAACATAGACTCCTAAATTGTTTTGTATTTGGTCGCGGACTCTATCTTAAAAAAATTGTATCACAGTATGGTTTTACAGAGCGAATATGTCATATGAAATATATTGTATATATAAATGATGTTCATTTGGCTGGTATTTCTGTCTTTTGACCACTAGGTGTCACAGTGTCTATTTGATCTCTGATCTGTGTGCTGCTGATAGCCTGATAAGCCTATAGGTTGACTGTTATCATACCAGGTTGACATCAACTCAGGGAATGCAAGAGAACTGTCCACTTAACTTAAGTGGGCCCTATGCAAATATGCATCTTTGTCTTTATCACATCCTTGAATCCTAGCATCCTTATTCTGGAGGAAAACATTTGGTGATATAGAAACATAGATTAGATAGATTTTTTTGGCAAAGAGATTTGGTGTAGACTGTTGAGTGTAGAAGGACAAAAGGAGGTTGATGTTGCTTGTTTCCATCATTCCATGTCTCTGTGTTTTCACTGTGAGGTGTACCACGTTGTTATTATTTTAAGTAAAGTCGTCGTAGAAGTTCCACCTTGGTTTCCTGAGTCTACTTTGAAGTTGAGTTCTTCATTTAGGTCCAAAACCATTCGAGGGTCCTGACAGATGCGCTCTGATCGTTCAAATTTATCAAGAACACCATTCTGACCTATTTTAAAAAGAGTTAATAAATGGTAAAGTACGTTCTTTGTAAATATTTAACGTGTTAAATGAATGAATAAATTCATGTTAAATGAATACATGGGAACATCATCCAAAGAACAGCCTGACTTTCTATTTTATTTATTTTTAGTGGATACCCTCAAGAACATTCCTCAACTTTACATTGTCGTCACAGGTTTACAATGGGTGTGTGAAATTACTTTTAGTGCATTTTTTAACCAATTGCCTTCAGCCTTGCGTAAATAGGGATAGGCTACAAAATATAAAAACAATATGTAAACACTCCCATATAATGCAAACTAGAATGACTGACTAGGCTATAGGCCTATAGCCTAATTCATTATTGAAAATAACTACAATCTTTTATTCTGTTGGGGAAATTATTAATGCAGCATTTTCCATAGGACCATGGAGCTGTCGGAGAGGTGAGGTCTTTATGACAGCCCCAACTTTCCATTCTGCAGGGGATCGGGGATGGAAAGGCAAACTTGTCCTCTGCCATAGAAATAGAATAGATAGAAGGAAAAAAACATTCTATAAAACTACGTAGAACATTATTCAGCTTTTCGTAGCCTACAAGATCCTCCAGGGCTGGTTTGAATATAATGACAATGGGATGTCCATGTGCCGATGTGATTGGTGGTGGAGGGTGACGAGTCTGACTGACGCCTTATATGGTCTGACGACACTCAAAAGCGGAACCCCTCACCCTCTTCCCTCCAAGTCCCAAAGTGAAACTAAACTACTCCTAATTTACTGTAGTCTACTCGCAGCAGTGACACGTCTTTTACGAGGGATATCGTGTAACAGACTAACAGTAAGTATTTTAATTAATATCATAATTTATCACCAGTTTCTAAATCTAAGGCAACGTCTGTTTTGATTGATTCGATGAATTGGCTAACTTTAACAGTTTGCCATATGCCTACAGACAGAGGTAAGGTTGATTGTTAAAAGGATCGGTTTCAATCGTGGTTCAGGCGGACAGCTCATGGGTTTATTACTTTATTTTCAGAATATCAAGGATGTAGCCTAAATGCGAGCATATTTTCGTCATGTTTCTAATCCAGGCTAAATTAACACGCACTCCGAAAATAGCGTGCATGCTGCAGTTCCTTTAGGCTGGTGAGGCGAGGTTACAGTTCCTTCCATTTCCTTAGCCCCTGGATCAGAGATGGCTCTGGCCTGGATCCAGCCCATGGCATAGACCCCACCCACTCTCAGAGTGATAATCAGGCTAGCAGTTCCTGCTTTTTGAAAAGCCTGTTGCAACTTGCAACTTAAACTTTATAAACAGTATACTACATAACATATAGGCTGTCCTGCCCGGAGTTTATAAAGGTTCATTTTGCAACCGGGCGGGGACAGTAGGCTTTTAATTTACAGGGGGATTGGAACTAAACTGGAAAAAATAGTAAAAGACAGGACAATGCCTACACGTGATTGATTGAAATATGTATTAACAGTTTGCAGAATTACAGTACATTTCAAGCACAAACTCAATACAAAGACTGTGAGTGGACGACCCAATTAAGCCTTACACTTGTTTACAACAGGGTCCACAATGTTCAATTCATCAAAACATTTAGAGACAAACAAATAGACACTTCTATGTAGTTAAAGAACAGAACAGGAATTCATCATAATAGGAAGCAAAAGGGGAAAAAATACATATACAGTGAGGGGAAAAGGGGGGTAAAAGAAAAAGAAAGACAGAGTGTAGGGCGCCTGCACACAACACCATGCGTTGATGCCATGTGTGCACATGTGCAGAGTCCATACAAAAACATAGTACAATACAGATTAAAATTAAGCTTTTACAGAGGCCAGTTTCGAATTGCAGCCATCCGTAGGTGCCCTTTGAGAGCAGTTTTGAAGGAGTCACATGTCTTAATGACTGTTGGTAGGGCGTTCCACATTTTGGTGGCATAGGAGCGAAAATAATTTAGTCCCTTGTTTGTGCCGAATCTGGGTTGTACATGGTTTGTTGCACTCCCTCTGGTGTTGTGGGTGTGGACTTCGTTTACATTAAGGAAGTATTTAGACAGGTACATGGGTATCTTGGTGGTGTATCGAATCTTGTGGACCAGACCCATTGCAAGATGCTGTACTCTGTCGTCGACCCTTTTTTTGGGAGGTCTGGAGCCTTGTTTTAAGGGCCTTTGAGGTGCTGTGGTACCAAGAGGTGGATGCATAGTCAAAGAAACCTTGTACGAGGGCTCCTGTTAAGATCTTCAAGGCGTTTTTGTTGACCAGTGAGGAGATCTTGTAGAGGAATCTTGTTCTTTGATTGACGTTTTTGATTACGTTGGTGGCCATCTTATCACCGGAAAGATTGGCCTCCAGGATGGAACCTAGGTAGGTAATTTTATCCTTCCGTGTGATAATATCGTCACCCACTCTAACCAAGAAGCCATCTGCCTTTTTGAGATTACTATTTGATCCGAAGAGAATGGATTCAGTTTTTCCCAGGTGTAAGGATAGTTTGTTATCAGCGAGCCAGGTGCTGAGGGTCTTTTCAACCTGCAGTTTGTTCCTGTCCGAGACCAGCAGTGCTGAGTCATCTGCGAACAGGAACAAGTTGCAGTCACAAGCTGAAGTCATGTCGTTTACATATATTAGGAACAGTAAAGGCCCTAGTATGCTTCCTTGTGGGACGCCACAGCTCACTGGGAGGGGGACGGGGGGACGGGACAGTGTTCCGTTCACCTCCACCATCTGTTCTCTCCCCTCCAGGTAGGATTGCATCCAGCTCACTGATGTGCTATCAAAACCAATAGCTTTAAGCTTGTTAACCAGTATGGAGTGGTTCACGGTGTCAAAAGCCTTTTGGAGTATTTTCCAGCATCCACCTCGTGTTTGATGTGGTCGCTCAAATAGAGAAGGCATGTGTCAGTGTGTCTAGCGGCTTGTGTCTAGCCGCTAGACACAACATACACCACCACTCTGGCCATGTCCCCCAACACAGGGTCCTGCTGCACAGGTGTTACGACTGTGGTCGTACTCTGTTAAGCGGTTGTATTCTGTGGGGTGGTCCTATGCTGTGACATGTCTTTCTGCCCTGGTTTGAAGTGGTGCGCGCGCCCTGAGATGGAGATGGAACTGTGAACTTGGGCGTGACGGAGAGGAGGCAGAGCGCGGTGGACAGCCGGGATTGGTGGAGAAGGCCTTGTCCACACAAGTGGCACACAGTGGCTAACGAGGGTGGCCTTTCCCCTACATAAGAGAGGAGCAGAGGAGAGTGCGGCACGCAGGGGACAGACCTGTCCTCCTCAGCTCCCAACCGGCCACCGCCCTTAATTATGTTTTGTTGATATGAGTTTTGTTTGCTGTCCAAACCCGAATAGGGGATATTGAGTTTCGTGCCCGTTAAATATTCTGTTTAAAGTTAAGGAGGTAAGCTCATGTATTTTGTTTTGGTAGGGAAGATTATTTTGTTTCTAGTTCCTTTCTTGTTATTTAAACTTAATTTCTTATTTAAACTATCCGTTGCTTTCAACTCCATTACCCCTTTTGTACATATCATTTTTGTTAATAAATATACATTTGTTTTTCAACCCTTGTTTGCGTGGCTGCTTGGGAGTTGGGGAAGGCGGGAGCGTCATATTTCCTGTTGTGTACCAGACCCCTAGACTGGTGCATAACAACAGGTTAAACAGGTTTCTAACTTTCTACACCACAGCCTGCCCAAGTCACAACAAAGAGCACAACACTCTGGCCTGATGTTCCCCAGAATGGTCCCCAAAGGATTTATTTCTTATTCACATTAAAAAGCAAATGTCTTGCACACCATGTACAACCCAGATTCGGCACAAACAAGGGACTAAATTATTTTTGCTACTATGCCACCAAAATGTGGAACACCCTACCAACAGTCATTAAGACATGCAAATCCCTTGACTCCTTCAAAACGGCTCTCAAAGGGCACCTACGGACAGCTGCAATTCGAAACTGGCCCCTGTAAAATCTAGAAATGTACTGTAATTCTGCAAACTGTTAATCAATATTTCAATCAATCAAAAACCTACAAAGGTCACATTTTGGTGTTAGGTTCACCAAAGGTTACAAAAGATGGTGAGTAAGATACACTGTAATATCAGTACACTCTTTAGTAGTCTGTTTGTGTATGTTTTACAGTCATTGTTGTTTTTTAATATGTTTATACAGTCAGTATACAATGTTCATATATAATTCAGGTTCAGGTTTAGTCATTTGTATAGATACAGAGTATACATACAATGAAAATTATTTTGCTCAGAGCACTCTCAGGGCTGTATTTTGCGTGTCTTAAGTACCAGGTCTTATTCCCTAACTTGAGTAAACTAAAGACCTGGAGGCGTGGTCAATGCTCTTTGGCCACTCAGAATAGGCAAATGGCATTGATCACGCCTCCAGGTCTTTAGTTTACTCAAGTTAGGGAATAAGACCTGGTACTTAAAACTGTTACTGAGACGGGTGGTACGAGATTTGATGCTCTGGTAGCGTTTTTTGGGAAGGGAGTAGTTTGAACAGGGTATTTGCGGGGTGGCTGGTGGCTTCCATGATGTTATGGGCTTTTTTCATACAGCGAGTGGTGTAGATGTTATGGAGACTGGGTAATTCTGTGAGTAGATTAATGAGTATATTACGGTAGTAATGCTTTTTATTATTAATAAACAGAACATGCTGTTATTGGTGAGGTGGAATTTTCTGCAATGGAAGAACTTTCAAGCCAGGACTCAGTCTGTTCTCGGCTATAGAATTTATTTTGAATAGATAGACACAGACCTTCCCAGAAAGGTAGAGTGTGTTTCTTAACACTCATACTGCCATTGGTCGAGATCTACGTCAATTAAAGCTCATTATCTATTAACAGGAATGAACAATCACAGCATGATACACACTAGTAACACAACTTAACCAGTAGTGTTACTAGTAGTATAGTGGGGGAATTTTGTCTGTTGGTAACCTCTGTCTGTAGTATGTCTGGCTTGTGTGCTTTTCCATGGTTGTTGCTATAACTTAACTGATGAATAACCCTGTTCCTCCTCTCTTTAGGTTCAACATGACAGCTAGAAAGGAAATCCTGCGTAATAAAACAAAACTACAGGACATTCTGTGTGCATCCCCCAACCTCATCCATGCCAAAATCGGGGCGCATGACCTGATAACCTATCGTGAGTACAGAAATCTCACCATCCACAAGGACAATGTGGAGGGAGGCATCATCAATCTTGTGGACAAGATTATGGGTAAAGGAGAAGAGACTTGCAAATACTTCCTGAAACTACTCCAAACTGATGCTGATATCAAGGAAACTTTTCCTGACCTGGAGAAGATACAGTGGGACAGCAATTATTTTGGAACCACCGCCTTAAATTATCCCACGCAAGCAACTACAAGTCATGGTAGGGTTTCATTACTGTAACATACCACTAAACAAACACTTCCTTCTAGTTCTAAAACACCAAGTGAGTTTGCAGTGGGGTTTCCTCTTTCCTGGCCAGATTCCCAATGTTTTGCTCCTAATAGATTTTTCAATTTATGTGGTTAACATAAAGCTTAAGCTTGTGAGTTTTATAACAAAACTGGCACCTGTTAATATCTCAACCCGTGAATTTCTAAATGATTACATGCATTTCTAAATTAATATGGTTTGTAAATAGTTTGAAAGGAGTATGGATTTGTTCAACAAGTTAATCTACCTCTTTGAACAAAATTCTATTATTCAAAAATGTAAAACAAAGTTTACTAGTAAACCTTTTATAACAATTTGTTTTGAAATGTAATTTTGGTTATTGCCTTTTTCACCTACAGTAGCACACCACAAAAGACAGGAGGTAAATGTAAGTAAAAGTATTGAATTGAAACCGTCACAAATTAAATGTCACTATAAATGCACTATAAAAGTAATATTACATTCAGCAGCAATAGCTTCTATTTTTACATAAATGCTCATAGTAATACATGCACTGTGGTCTGATTATTCCTGGAACAGGCATTTTAGTGTACCTTTGTGTATCTGTTTGTCAAAATCTGTCTCTGTTTTAGGATGACCATTACAAGTTGACAAGCAAACCTTCAGGCCTCTGTGTGATCATGAACAATGAGAACTTTGAGAGATTTAAACGTAGACCTGGAACAAACAAGGATGCTGGTATGAACTATGAATGTTGTCATATACCACTTGTCTTATACCGTCATACTCCCTTACATCTAAAATGTAAACATTAGAAATTAACTATGCTGCTATGGCAGTGTTGCTTGGGTGATTTAACTTTAATCAGCTTGAAACGCTGGCTCTGAAGTTTCTGAACCAATCGGAGCTATGGGAGAAGAAGTCTCACGTGTTATTTCTAACCTATACACAACCTATATACATATTTTAGCGTGATGATTAATTTTAAAACGAGTAATACACTGTCTGGATGTCATCTTGAATGAGATTAAAAACGGAGTAGTTCTTTAATCAAAACCAGCTGTGGACTTTTGATATAAAAACACACGCAAATGAGAATTTGCCCATTGTTAGGTATGCCCATATGATGACAACGGATATGGTCTAAAAGTGTGAAAAAGTATTTTTCATTTCACTACACTACTTTAATGAGTCAGGTTTTGTTGGTGTTTTTCTCCCCTACAGTTGATTTGGCAGGTACATTCAGCTGGCTGGGCTTCAGGGTGTTGATGTTTAAAGACAGAACCAAGAGCCAAATGGAGGAGACACTGAAACGCTTCTCTTCTTTGAAGGACCTCACTGAGCTGCTAAAGGAATCCAAAGTAAAGGAGTGGTCCAGAGAGGGCATCGAGTTCATTAATCCCAATGTTGAGCTTCTTCCACAGCACGGAGATGCCTTTGTTTGCTGCATTATGAGTCATGGAGACAAGGGTGGTGTTTTCGGGACCGATGGAGAGTTCCTCCACATTGATGACATAACTAAGACTTTCAATGGAACGAACTGCTGCACCCTTGTGGACAAGCCCAAAGTGTTCTTCATCCAAGCCTGTCAGGACAAGAAGATGGTCCAGCGTGGGGTCGATGTGGAAGCAGACAGCTTGACAGAACTTGAAGATGATGCAGTGGTGATGCAATGCAATAATACAATGCCTTCTGAGATGCCCTGCATTCCTGTGGAAGCAGATTTCCTGATTGCCATGTCCACCGTAGAGAACTATCTATCCTTTAGAGACCCAATAAATGGGACCTGGTTCATGCAGTCTCTATGGAAACAGCTAAAAGATGGCTGTCGCAGGTAACTATCATAATTAAAATGAAACTTATAACATTATTTTGTTTCTTGAACATGGAACAGAAAATACATATATATACAGTATTATTAAGGAATTCTCAGTAACATTTGACCACCCACCTCCATTGTTACATCATGTATTACATTCTTGAGTGTGTTTGTTACAGAGGTGATGACCTCATGACCATCCTATATCGGGTCAACAGCGATGTGAGCCAGAGGGAGGGAACGCCTGGGACACCTGGGCACCGAAAGCAGATGCCTGAAGTCAAGAAGTTCACCCTGAGGAAAAAGCTGGTGTTCACACCTATCTCCAATTGATTCCAAAATACTGAGTACATTCACACAGCACACAAAGCATTTTGGTTAATGTTGAATGTAAACTTAAAGTTAAATGATGTTGGTGACTAAACATAGGACTTTAAATATTACTATTGAACAAGTGAATGAGATGTATACATGCTTCAATACTAAAAATGTATATGTACACAGGCTTCTACAATGCTTTTTCGTTTTCGTTTTTTTTTAACCAAATTTTGATTCATTCATTT
The DNA here is from genome assembly GCF_963924005.1 of Protomyctophum bolini. Classification (NCBI taxonomy): domain Eukaryota; kingdom Metazoa; phylum Chordata; class Actinopteri; order Myctophiformes; family Myctophidae; genus Protomyctophum; species Protomyctophum bolini. The sequence continues at coordinate 23,072,711 of NC_137873.1, read as the reverse complement.
TAAACATTTAGGATATAGCTTAAAATAAAAAATAAATATACAATATATATGCACATTATAATGTTGTATAGACACACATCATTATAATAATTATAATAAACATTATATAGCACCTTTCATGACATGAATGCAGAGCAAAGTGCTTTACAGAGCAATAAAGAAAGAAAAACATATAGCCTACTAAGCGTTTATGGATGGACTATTGCAATTGACACTTTTAAGCCTAAACTATTACGGATATTTTCCTTTTGTTCACACGCAGTTCATGTGGAGGTTTCCACCTGGACACATATTTCTTCTTTTTTTTTTTACTATTATAAATGTGATTGAATTGAACTTTTATAGGTTTTTACATTATTGGGAATCCAATGACATAATTCTGATAATTTGAGGAATGAATTGTCATTTATTGGTGAATACATTTCCCAATTTGCTTCAGATTTGGCAAGATTATTTTTAATTGTTATTTTAAAGGCATGTAGGCTACTGTATCAGGTTTGCCAACATGTACATTTTGTAGTCATGTTAGTTTCATGTAAATTGAGAACATTTGCACCATTATTAACAAAAATACAGAATGCTCCTGTAAATATCAAATGCAACCACTAGATATATTTTCTGGCAGTTTTTGTTACATTGAGCTGGACATAATGCCAAGAAAACTTAAAAAAAATATGCCTGCTTCTAAAATCAGGGTACATGTCGGAAGTTACTATATCTTACTGTCTTTGAATTGACAGTTCAATGACAATGCTGTTAATGGGCAAGATGACAAGATCTTATTATAGATATTAGTTTTATTAATGTACAATTATTTGTAATCGTGTGGGTAAGTTGTCAATGTCATTTGAAGACATTTGATTTACAACATTTCTACACAGGAATTTACAGAATGTGTCTGAAAATGTCAAATGGACCAGTGTGTGTGCGTGTGTGAATTGCTATTATTGAAGGGGAGAGATAATTGACCGAATAAAGTTTCAGAGCCATTTTGTTTATCTGTCTGTCTGTGTGGAAAGGGCCTGACCCTGAAATCTCATCACAGTGTGTGTGTGTTTGATCACTCTGGATTTGCTTGACAATACCTTTTAATAGTTAAATAAACCAAACAAAGAAATATAAATAGGCCTTCTCCTACATTGAGTACATACTTCCACATTCATACTTCCAGGGTGCAAATTGCAAACCATATAGGCTATATGGGTGATGGCCCTGGGTGTAAAGTCAAACAATGTCACACCAGTGTAAATACAGCTGTGACTCTAGCTGCCGAGCCTGAGTTCGTGTAGTGACGCGAAGGTAGAGTGCGTCATGTGTATTTGGGCGGGGCATCTCTGTCAGACCAATGATAATTCTGTTCAAACTGAAACTAAAACGTCTAGCTAGTTTTTCCTCCGGGGCGGTGGAAAGCCTGGTGAAGCGAGGTTATCTAACTAGTACTAGTAGCTACGGTGGCAAGGTCAAGGAGCGTTGAACGACACATTGTTTACTTAGAAATTTTTTGAACGTGTGGTTCGTATACAAGCTTGCTCAAGCACTGTTATATCGGACAGAAACTGGCGTTTCAACTAAAGGGTGAGTTTTAAAATGTTGACTGAACTCTGGGTAAAGTTTGTTAAAGGAAACATAAACGTTTGTTTGTTTTGAATGAACGTTTATCACTCGACATGGTGCGCCCGGGGAATTTCCTATGGGTAAAACTGAGAATTCGTAACTCCTATGTATAATGTAATGTGGCCCCAGTCCCAGACGAATGAGACGACAATTGTCCCCCTTTAATAAACCCCCCCATTATTTCACTGATAGGACAAGAGGCTGTTGAGGAACAAACTTGTTACATCAGTCTGAGTGTGTGAGTGATGAATTTGCTGACACTTTCTCACATCGATGAGGAGTTGGACTCCTCTGAGGTCGCTGCCTTGTGCTTCCTATGTCGTGACGTTCTGAAGAAGAAACGCAGGGAGAAGGTGTGTTTAATATCTGTTTTTCACTAGTTTTTCCACTGTAGCCCTATAATGGCGTACATAGGCTACAGTGTAACCTATGTAGTGTAGCCGCTACACTACATAGGTATACATTTCAAGAAATGTATGTAAAATCACAGACATTCTATGGTTATTATTACTGTAGCTCACATAAGAACCAACCATTGCTGAAATATAAGGAAGATGCTATGGCTCATACAGCAATCTAAACATGCCTCAAATATAGTTCAATATAATTTCATAAACAGCAGAGGAAGTAGGCTATTTGATATACCATAATTCCAAGCGTCTTCCCTGTTAACCAGGAGTCCAGGACCTTTGTAAATGTTTCTCTCAAATGAGAAAACCCAAAAGCATGAGGCCTAAATGAAATGGATTGGATTGTTGTGCCATTGTTGTGTTTTGGACAAAGTTATGTAAAGTTAGTATGTTAGCAACTCCCCCCCCCCCCCCCCCCTCTTTTCTTCCAGGTGAAAGATGCAAAGGAGTTGTTCCAGAGACTAGAAGAGAAAGGCCTCTTAGAGAACCACCACTTCCTGCAAAAACTACTTGAGACTATTGGTCGAATTGACCTGCTGAACTTCTTGGAGACGGACAGTAGCCGAACAAACGCCAGTTCTGACCCACAAACAGATGCAAGTCCCATTCTGTCACACTACAGGTACTACAGCCTGTCCGTAGAAACCTTGTATGTTCAGGGCCGGATCTACCATATGGGCACTTTGACCAGAAAATGTCCCTGCTAATCAGAATGAAATATATGGTGTCTAAAAAGATTAGTGTTTTATTGTTGGTGAGAAGGGGAGCTGAAAAGTGCAATTGTGTGTAAAGCAGCAACAATGCGCTAGATTGGCTGTCACTCAACCCAAAAGCTCAAAGGTTAAGGATTAACCTGTGATCTTATGCCGTACTTTTTATTTGTGTTTTCTCTATTCACTTGGTCATTAAAGTCCACAGAATGAGAGGCCTGCTCTCACAAAATTGATGAGGTCAGCACATTTGGGCACATTTTGGCAATTGGCTATGGCTGAATTTAGGCCAAGGAGTGTTTTTCGTGCAAAACTAATGCTTGGAATGGATTCAGAATCATGACATGTCACAATTGTCACATGCTACTTAAAAGCATGATAACATTTGGGAAATGTTGCCTTTTATATTGGTTGTCTATGGTGTGGTATATAAAAATGGCCATAACCTCTTTTCGCGGTGTATCCGGCAGAGCAGGCCTCTCATTCTGTGGACCTTAATGACCAAATTAGTAGAAGAAACACAAATAAAAAGTACGGCATGACGTCACAGGTCCTGCCCAATTTTGGGCCTGTTGCTCCCCGGCTAATAAATATATATATATTTTTTTTATTTCTGTGTTCGTAGGAGACTGTTGCTCAAAAGTAGCCAAAAAAAAAAAAAAAACGTTCCTCTGTGATGACATGCCCAAAATAGGCATTGAAGTCATATAACTAATGAAAAGCATTAACTAAGTTGTGACTGACTAACCAATAACCATTGGTTATGTTTTACATTTCCTGAAAAGTTAAGTTTTTGGACATACAAGGTTTTCACCCGACAGCAATGATATGAAGTATGAAATTATATTCCAAAACTAAGAAAGAGAAATGAATATATAAATGTTTTTTGTTTTGTTTTTTCCTATTCCAACATCTGTTCTTTTCAGGGTGATGTTGTATCAGATGCATGAGGACATGACCCAAGAGAATTTGGATAAGATGAAATATCTACTGAGCAAGGAGCTGAGCCGGGGACAGCTGGAGTCTTGTACTGTGAGTCTTTATAGTAGATGCCACTGAATGCATTAGAGCCCGACCGATGCCAGATGTTTGGGTCTGATGTCATTCCAGATTATTTCTGAAAACGTAGAAATTGGCGGAGATCCGGGCACACAAAATAGTTAAAAAGGAGAGGAATCTTTATTTAACCTATATGTTTCGACCTATACCGGTCTTCGTCAGCCCTGACGAAGACCGGTATAGGTCGAAACATGTTTTAGGGATGTTTTAGGGATGCACCGAAAGGGAAATTCTTGGCCGAAACCGAATACCGACTATAGGAAACAGTCGGCCGAATATCCGAATATCTGAATATGATTAATATTATATATCTTTTTTCCTACCATTGCTGTCTTGGCCGTACCTTTAAAGCTACCTGATTTATGGCAAAATAAATGGTTATGGCAAAACTAACTTACCGTAAATAATAATCACTATTATGGGACTATCGGTCCATAACACATTTATTCAGCTCTTTTGAATGCATTAATTGCATACACTATTCTGTGATATATTTTCTGCCGAAAATGCATTTAAAAAGAAAAAACATATGTTTATTATGATTTTTGGTTATCAAGAATGTTTAACCAGTAAGTTACAGATTGGAAAAAAATAGCAGAAACATACAAACAAACAAAACAAGAGACTTACAATAAAAAAAGACAAAACATAACTAAAGAAAAAAACAATAAAATAATAACTGACATGTCTGATGATGACTATACCGCACTCCGAGGACACAAACAACATCACAATCAATTCTAAAAAACATTTCTGATATGGAAAACATAACATATATGTATACATGTGTACCCACATAGACACCCATACAAACATACATACAGTATACACATACATATCAAAGATTCTATACATTAATTAGATGACATTACGGGGCAGAACAATATGGAATTCAATCACTTCAGTCCAACATAACAAGCATCTCAATAATGGGTGACCAGATTTTTTGAAATAAGGGTTCCCTTTTTGACAGGGTAAATCAAAATTTCTCCAAATGCAGCACTCCTCCCAGCTCCTTTAGCCACATGTCAAGCGTCGGAGGTTTTTCCGACTTCCAGGCCTGTAGGATTAACTTCCTAGCTAGCAGTGTAGCGAGCGAAATGGCCCGTGCCTCATATTTGTTTTGAACCTGATCTGGTTCCACCACTCCGAAGAGTGCAACTAGAGGTGCCATACTTTCAGAGAATTTTGAAATATGGTACTTTTCTTGATCTTAATAGGGCTATTAAGTAATGCAGAAGACCAAGAACAGGATGAATGCTCGATACTAAGCCATGAAGGCATATTCTCCAGATTACATCCAGGATATGAAAATGCATTTTTAGCCATTTTCTGCGACCGAATATTCGGTGCATCACTAGCTAGCCTATTTTGTGTGCCCGGATCTCCGCCTTTTTTCAATAGATGTCTTATGCCGATTGATCCAGGAGCCTTTTTACTATTTCTATATTTTTGTATCTATCTGCACGTCTCCGTCGAGCACCTGGTTGTTTTCTTGCCTCTACTTAGAAATAGTTTGATTTGATTCAAGTTTATATTTGAGAACATTTAAAACTCTTTCAGCGCCACCTGGTGGTCACCAGTTTAGGCTCTGAGTGCCCATTATAAAGAAAGAAAGAATTTGTAATTCTATTATGCATGTAATGTGCATGTCATCACCTGTACACCAGATTAGAGGAATTTTCTAAATATGGATGAAAAAATATATATATATATTAAGAATTAAAAAATAAAACAAGACGTCTTGTCGTCCGTGGCATCCATTACAAAGACGGCAATAAGACGTCTTGTCGTCTGTGGCGAGCGCACGTTGTAAAATAAATAAAATAAAATATGTCGTGGACCATGTTGTTCCACATAAAATCAATCCGTCTCTCTTTCAGACCGCGCTGGACGTGATGGCTGAAATGGAGGAGAAAGGTTTGCTATCTAAGGAGAACATGGACATGCTCAAAACAATACTAGAGCAGTGTGATAGCCAACTGGTTAAAATAATTCACAGAGAAGGTAAAACAAACATACAAATTCTCACTCAAACTCAAACACTCATTGTTGAATTGCAGAAAAATGCATGATCTTTATTTGCAGGCACCACCACTATACCACAGCGACCCTCAGTTCAGCCAATCAGCAGCCAGTATCCCCATTATAGCATGGACAATCAGGTAATGAATGTCAATGTCTTCTGCAAAACCTAGTGTGTATATTCAACTGATATTATCTAAAAACTGATTAAGAGGTTTTCCCTGTAATAAACACTCTTCCCTGTTATTTATTTGTTTTATTATTATTCTTATTATTTTTAACCCTCTTCCCTGTCATTGACCAATGGGATTGTGCTTGTGTTTTTCTTCAGAGAGCTGGCAGTGTTCAACCATCATTACAAGGTCTATCTATATCAGAATCTCAGCCCAGCAGTAAGTTTCTCCCTCTATCTATCTTACTCAGTGACTCTCTGATTTATATATTTATTTAGTGGTGTGTGAGCTTGTTGATCTGCTGTTTTTGGTACAGCTTTATTCGTGCACACATACAGTACTTTAAGCAATTTCTTCTGACACAGTTTGAGATAAGTGCTTTTATTGACAGTTCTGACTAGTAAAAGACACATGGGACATGCACAGTAATTGATCTCCAATCCAGTAATCCAACTCCTAGGAGCCATCTCTTAGAAAACCACAGAAAGCTTTTGTCTTCCTCTGACCACATGGTGTCACTTTTGAATGTACAATAATGTTATAGAAAACTAGTATGCAATGCATAATTTGAAATACTGTCTTGGCAAACTTCATGTCACGAAACACAGAATATTTAAACACCGCATATTTAACATATCTGTTACTATTTACACGAGGGAACTCAAAAGCAACATGACTGACTTCCACTATTAGTTGTGGAACACTTGATGCCTACAGGTACTCTGCCAGAAATGCATTTCCTCATGTATGATCACATGTGCATTGAACAACATGCCAATTGAACTGTTGTATGTATTCTTGTCTGTAGGTCAGTGTTCAATATCCCTCCAAGGAGGACAAAGTCTATGTCCTGACTCGGAGCCTGCCTCACTTCGTGCTCAGGTACATATTATTTTTATTTGATAAACCAGTTTGTTTATCAAATAATAAAATACAGTACTAATATGTTCAGTAAATGTTAGGAGCAATTACCAACTTCTTTCCATTTTGATCTTTTCATGTTTAGAGCAGTGCACAAACCGAACACTTTCACAAGTACAGTACCAGGGTTAGAGCCTTCCTTTCCAGCATTTAGGTGCAACTGAAACCTTATAAACAGCTTATAGATAGCCCTGATTAGTACCCCTTACCTTCAGTACATGATCCACCAATACATGCCTTAATTGGAACATAAAACACTGGACAGCGGTTCCTCCCTTCCCTACACACCCTGGTCAATATTACTAGATTCTCCCTTCTAGCTTCCAAGCTGTGGAATGTGGGGGGAAAAAAGATCAGTTGGACTAACTTTGTCTAGAGAAATATTTTTGGTAACTTTTTGCTTTTTTTTTAGTGCTATGTATCGGCACTAATTGTTGTATTGGAAAATAAGGATTACAATTTTACTCTAACCCTCAAGTTATTTTCCTTAACATTTGTGGGTATGCATGGATCCTGCAGTCTGACTACTACACAATGACTCATAACCCACGTGGGCAATGTGTGATCATCAACAACGAGATATTCTCTGGGAGCGACCTGACAGACCGGCCTGGAACGATGGAAGATGAGAGTATGTATACCTATTTTGGTGCTCTGATGTAATTGGTGTGTTGGCCGGGGTAAGGGATAATGGGCACTGAAGGTCAACATGATTTGTGCTTTGATGATGTATACGTTTTTAATAACATGTCTATCAATTTGTCTATCATCTTGTATTACACAGAGGCTCTGACTAGGGTGTTCTCCAGGCTGGGCTTTGAGGTGAAGGTACACAGCAACATGTCAAAAAAGGACATGCATGATGTGCTGTATGAGCTAGGAAGACAAGACTTCATGATGGAGGATGCTTTGGTATGTGGTGTTCAACATCTCCAAAGAAGTGTCAGCCTTTCACTGTGCATGTTCTGAGCAGTAATGAGCCATTCTGCCTCTGACCTTAGGTGGTGTGTGTGCTGTCTCATGGGGAGATAGGATCTGTGTTCGGTTCCGATGGCGAGAAGGTGCGTCTCCGTGATTTGACACGCCCCTTCACAAGCGGGCGTTCCCCCACTTTGGCGGGGAAACCCAAATTGTTCTTCATTCAGGCGTGCCAGGGGAGCGAATTCCAGAAGGGAGCGACGCCGCGTCCCCCAACACAAATGGATAGAGAGGGGGACAGACGGAGCAGCATAGAGGAAGACGCAGGACCAGTCTTGGCTGAGTCAGTTCCATTTGACGCGGACTTCCTGATGGGCATGGCGACCGTAGAAGAATGCAAATCCTTCCGTAACATTAAAACGGGTTCCATCTACATCCAGGAGCTGTGCAAACAACTTGAAAAAGCAGCAGCCAGGTAAGAGGGAATTATCTCAATCCAGTGATGTTAATTCAAGGTGTACGTAGTGTTTCAAAAGTGCACATAGGTTTAGCAAAGATTGCATACTTCACAATACATGACATCTGAATAGAATCTTGCTGAATAATTCACAAACACAAACGGAATTGTCTTAAAGGGACATTTTGTTTTATTTTTCGTAATTCATGTTCTGATGTGAGGACATGTGAAATCCAGACAGTTCCCACTGCGTTCTGTGTGAGATTTTTGACTTCCAGTAGGTAGATTAGATTGTGTTGTTAACCAATTGTGTGTCACAAGTTTCACATGGTAATCAACAGGTTGTCTTATTCAGAAGTTCAGGCAGTTAAATATGCACTGAAGCTGTCTTAATGCTGGTGGTAAGAACTGAAGAAAGGCTGGATTCTTATTGTAATTACAATGTGAAAACCATGAGGTTGTGAGTGTGACCTACACAATGTAGATATTGTCCCACTGTAATGTTCTATTCTACTTTTAACTGACAGTGGGGAGGACATTCTTAGTGTCCTGACACACGTGAACCGGGAGGTCAGCAAAGGACAGTTTAAGAACTACAAACAAATGCCAGAACCCAAATACACCCTCACCAAGAAAATCATCCTCAACTTCATCTGAGACAACAGGCAAATCTTTGGATTTACATTTTCCATGTGAATAAATGTGTCGATAGACATGACTTAAATTTTTCATATTTGTTTTGTTTTTTAAATGGGTCCAACTATCTTGTACAAACACAATCCAAATTTAGATGTGATCGCTAAACATAACTTGGGAGATTACTCCACCCCTGCTTACAGTATTCGCCTACTGCAGGCTATACAGGCTACAGACAATATTATACTTTGAGCACCCACACAATGAGTGTTGGAAACGACTTTATTCAACCCAAAACATTTATGAATGCTACTCAGCTTCTAGGAAGTCTTATTCTAGCTCTCATTTCCATCTAAATATTACTCATTAGTAAATACAAGAAGGAAAACACAAGTGTATGTCCAGTGCTTTTAGGTAATCAAAATCCTAAAACAGAAAAGCCTTTGACAACTTCCAAAATGCACAGTCGGACATATTCTCAGATCAAGGGAGTTTTGAGGTTTTGTCACAGGGTACGGCGGGAAGCAAAGGGGAGGAAGTACTCTCTTGCAAAGAGGAAGGTGTCGTCTGGCTTCTTCAGCAACAGGAGCTGCAGGAAGTCAGCCATGAGGGCACGGATCTCAGGATGCTCTCTCAGGTATGAAGCATGGTCTGCCTTCAGTTCTTCCTGTAACGCAGAATTACACAGAAGTGAACCTCGGAATATATTAAATTCGTGCTAACTTCTGCTCTCATCAAACATTACTGCCTAACTAAACCTTTTACACACCTTTCTGTCCAGAAACTTGGACCGCATCTGCATGTCCTCCTCCCACACCAATGGCCTCTTTTCAAAAAACGGTTTCTCTTCCATCAAGTCTAGCACATATAAATGCAGGCAGTCACAAAACATTGCATGTACCGGAATGTGAATGACAGATTTAATTTACACATTGTCAGTAGGCCAGCTGTTATACAGACAGTACATTGGAAGTACTTATCATGGAAAAAGAAGAATAAACCTGCACACTCATCTGCTCCAATGTAATTTATTGACGACGTTTTGAGCCAAGGCTCTTCATCTGGTCAAACTCGAGATGTGAGTCTCTCACCCACTTAAATAGACGTTCAAATAGTGTTAAAAAATGGACATATCCACAATAGTGGTTTGATTATTCTTTTTTCTGATGTCACTTTCTAACCGCAAATGAACTACCGTAAGTGATGTGCGTATGTTATTAGTTTAAGTCCTTATCATGGCAAATTAAATTGCCACAAATATACTGAAAAGCCCTCAGCCCTGATGTAGACCGTTACAGATCGTTTAATGAAGCATCTTCTCCCTTTTTAACTTTGAGTGCCTGGATCTCTTCCCTTTTTTGAGGGGCGCTAGCCCCTCCCATTTCCAGCTTTCATTGTGTAAACAAATGTTTCTTTCCCCTTAAAATCTGCAAAATTCTCAGAACGGGAAGATCAGCAAAAATCCTCTCCATTGAAAAACAATAGTCTACCTGTTCTAAGCTGTGAGGGTGGTAACACAAGCTTCATGGTGACTGGAGATCCTATTTGGACTCTACTGGCCAGATGCCTGATCAGAAAAACATTAGATTGAGGAGGAATAGCATTAGTGCATTACAATGGAATGAACAGCAAAACATCACAATATCTAATTTTACGTCAAATTAATTAATTACCATTACTGAATGTCTAGTCTCCAGGTTATGATTCCACTGGTACTAGTGGTTCTCAAACGTTGGACCACAATAACTCAGAGACATTTGTACACTCCATCTCCATGTATTATTATTATTGTCCGCTCATTTTGTATGTCCATGGCAAAAATTACATTTTGACAAATATTCCACCAAAAGCCAACATGGCCCCTGCCCAATATATGTCATCATACGACAAATAACGAAAACACGCTCACAATGCATTACTAGTACTACTGTAAGCATTGTGAGGTTGTAGATCAGCTACTTTTGCTATTTTAAATAATATATAAAATATGAAGGCCAGAGTCTCCAAATAGAAATACCTGGGAGGTTAAAAGAACACCTTAGACTTTGTTCTAAGACAAACCCTGCACTGATCATACCCATCAGGAAGGAAGAAGCAGTGCCATGTGATGGCCATGTCCTCCACAGAGTCAATCTTCCTCTCCAACCCGAACACCTCCACAGTTTCACACCCAGTTTCCAGCTGCTTTAGACCCAACTCACTCTTAACGACAGACAGACAGACAGACAGACAATGAGACTAAACTGGCATTGGATTGACGAGACAAAACCAGTGGACATCAATGCTGGCCTCTGGGATCCCCTAGTGCTGCACGTTTTCTACCCTAATAGGTGTACTGTATAGGTGCACTGTCGACATGTACAATTACTACTAGCCTAAATTAGAGTAACATTTCTAGCATGCTGGTTGAATTAACTGCAACAGTAGTAGAGATAGCTGGTGGTGGTGGCTGTAAAATATCCAAAATGAACTCATAGGGCACTCATTCACATTTCACACATAAGGCAAATACATATACTAACATAATTTGTGTGGGTGAGGCGTGATTCCTGGTCGAGGGAGAGGAAGGTCATGTTGTCTGGAACCGTCTTCCTCAAAGCAAGAAGCCGCATCAGCAGTAGATTGGCACCTTCTGTTACCAGTCCTCTTAGAATGGACAATGGATAAGAAATACTCTCCTTTGTCACATCCTATACACCGGAAAGCACCCACCAGGTTACCAGACGTGAGTCTGTGACTTTGTGGCTAGTTTTGTTTTCAGTTAGTGTTTATGAGCTGTGTGCACAGATTTTGTAAGCACAATAGCATTACAACTGCAAGATGCAGTACGGTAACAAAACTATAGATATGTAGTTCAGATCATAACAAGAGTTCCATAATGGATTGAGGAACAAGGGGACTGGAAGTAAGAGTAACTGTTACTGGCCAAAACTATTTAAAGCTTAGCAGAAATAACATGCATTTTTAAAACAGTTAACATTTAATATCATATTGTCTATGTCCCTCAAAGAGGAGGAATTATACAAAGTAGGGTGATACTGATGACATCATGCATATGACCAAATCAGTTGAGCTGTTCCTGAGAGCAATTTCCATAAAAGCCCCAACAGTATATGATGTGAAAGCCTGATTTTTGCTTTATATAGATGGTAGTCTGGAGACTGAAGACAGGGCAAGATCTCCAGACAGAACTGAATTGGGACACTGATGATTATTTGATCCATGCACTTGGGTGCCCTGCATTTCACCATTTAAGCCGTAATTTTTATTTTATTAGGCTACTTTGGCTATTGAACATGTGTTCATATAATAATGCCTAGAATAGGAATGCCAGGTTGAAAGCGGTTAACAAACCCTAAGCCAATTTCTGAATCTCAAATGTTCGAGCAGTTTGAACTTCTCATGCCATTTTTCCTCTCACCTCTCCTACAGAGGTGACTTTGTCGATCCTCATTTGTCCATTGTGTTGTGACATGTGACATCTCCTGTCCAACCTGTGGTCCTCAAGCTGCAACATCGTATTGATTGAGGCGTGTTGAGGAAAAATCTTTAGAGTTGTACACAGTAAAATCTATTTAACTGTATTTAGTATTTAAATAGGTTGCAGAATTACAGTACATTTCAAGCCCAACTCAATACAAAAACTGTTAACTGAGTGGACGACACCATAAAGCATTACACTTGTTTACAAGAGGGTCCACCGTTTTCAATTCATCATAACATTTAGAGACGTACAAATACACTTCTATATATGCTGTGTGTGTGTGTGTAGCTAGTATATCCAAATAAATTGAATGACTCACCTTGACATACTCATGGTGATCTTGTTCCAAAGTCTCCAGGTCAGTTGATAGGTAGGCTTGCACATTTGGAAAAAGGAAGAAATATATTTGTAGTGATGCACTAAACAGTGCTACTCTTTAAAAAAAAACGTTTTAAACATGCAAATAGAAGGCATCACCCTCTGCCAGGGCTGCCGACTCTGGCTGTCTACACTTAAGATACCATGCGCGGACAGAAGAAGCTGTCCATCAACCAGCTGTCTAAAAACCCGGAAATGACGCAAAAGACAGCTTTTCTGTCCGAAGCATTGAATCTTAGGTGTGCCCAGACCCACAGGGGGAACATTAGATCCGCTGATATTGGTCCTGGGTCAAAATAAAGAATCTGCTGGAATTAGTGTCAGTGAGTCACATAAAAGCTTATTCATTTTTATCTTCCTAGTTTTCCTTGGCATAGTGGACATAGATTAGCCTACCATTATTTGGACGTTTTTCTTGTGAAGTCAAGAAAAGGTTTCTAAAGTAGAAAACATGAATTCCTGTATGCATACTTTGCTCAATAATATGCTCAAGATGATTATTTATGCTCAATAACATGGAGAGCGGCCATTCAGCAGCTATAGGCCTACCTGTTTTGTATATTTATTTCAAACATTGACTGTGGTGGAGAAGGAAAGAAAACAATGGTGTGTAATGTATTAAAGCGCGCGCGCGCGCGCACGCGCCCCAACACCGATCACCTGTAATTGATGTTCCACAGGGGGTGCTGTCAATGGCTCCGTGGCTCTGGGCACGCAACAGTAAACATGGTTCCTGGAACCTATTAGCGAACTCCACTGTCACAATGAACTCTCCCAGCTCTCTGCCACCCTCAGACACCGTCACCAGAGAATCTGAAAACATACACTTGTGCAGCTCAGTGACCTCTGCGGTGAAGAGAAAGGGAGGGACACGGGAGGAAAGAGATGAGTTATATAGCTTACCTCTGCGGACTGCGGTATACAAATCAGATCCATTTTTAAACATTTGCAGGACTACGTCTACGTGTGGAGCAATTTACCAATACTGCCCAGAAAGTTGATGGCTTCATCAGAAGCTTTCAACACCTTGACTTCGGATCGCTCTTCCACGGTAGCACAAGCAAGCTCTTCTTCAAGTGGAACTTCCATCTGTCCCGGAAGTTATTCGGTCGATTAGTTGATGCAAACTGATGAATAAGTACCTACTTTTGCTTTATCGTTTTAAGAAAGGCATTAAGGCGTCTGTTCTTCGCATTTGGACCCGAAAATAAAACGAAATTGTTGCCTTGGAATTGGAAACGACGTCTACTTGTGCGCGTCCATATGCGCAGTAGACTAGTGGGTTGCTAGGGAACGAGGGAACAGCAGCAGGTCCAATATTCCATAATTTCCATGTAAAGATCTACTGAAAAACACGAATGGCAGGCCTACATTACAATCAAACAGCATACACACACTGTTTCGTTTTTCTTCTCTTTTTGTTTTTCCCAGAAATGTCAAAGATTAGCCTGAGCTACCCCAAAACTCAAAACGCATACCGGTAGTTTTAAACTAGTGATGATGATTAATGTAGGCCTTTCCTGTATTAACCTGACTCCGCCACATGAGGGCGGTATTGATTCACATTAAGTTCACAACTTCACAATACAGCGTGAAACAAAATGTGATTGGTTGATTGGTTGGTTGGTTGGTTGAAAATTGTATTAACAGTTTGTAGAATGGGTACAGTTCAACGAAAGTACAGGTCAATACAAAATCTGCTAAGAAGATAAAACGAGAAAAAGCACTAAGACCTGTTTTTGTTTACATGATGTTGTAAACTACATCAGGGTCCTCCATTTTCAATTCACCAGAACATTTAAAGACATGTAGCCTAGTCACTTTTATGCAAAAAAGGAAATCATCAAATACACCCCCTCCCCTCTTGTTTAATGTTTGTTTTTAGTTCAATGTTTGTTTTAAAAACGCCATTGACAATAAAGAGAATGTAATGTTTGTTTTGTCTTAATGTTTGTTTTACATCATGTAAGATGATAAGAGCGCCCCTCACTTCACACAGGGGTGATTTTTTTCTATAGGCTACTGTATGATGATTTTTGCATGTAAGTGTATGCTACATGCCTGCCTGTCACTTGTGGAGCAATAGAAAACAATAGAAAACTGGTATTGTGTATTGTATATTTTAATGTATTGTACCTTTTTTAAGTTTTTGATTCATGGGTTTTTTATTATTGTTTGGACCGAATGTTTTATACATTTGTGTCAATAAAGTAACTAACTAACTATCTGTATCTGTATGTATTTATTTTAAATGTTTTGATGATTTGAAAGTGGAGGACCCTTATGTAAACAAGTCTTAGAGCTTTTTTTGATTTTATCCTCTTAGCAGATTTTGTATTGACCTGTACTTTCCTCAACTCTACCCATTCTACAAACTGTTAATACAATTTTCAATCAATCAATCAATCAATCAATCAATCAGACGCTCTCAGAAACTAATGTGACAATGTGTGTCACAATACGTACTATAAAGATAGTAGTCAAACCCCTTTCTTTCAACTGGAGATTCCACTTCTGTTTAGTCACTGCATGGACCTTGGCCTGGGGGAAGAGTTCTTTCACTTGACACACTCAAGGAAGGAACACTAGGCTTACAGAGCCAACGACCCAAATATTGATACATCCCATTTGACCCCATTGGCCAAATTAATTGGCTTTGTTTAAAATGTTCTCTGCTAATATCCTTGTCTTTCCCATAAGATAATATTTTTGTTATATTATATTTGTAGTACAGATTCAGAACTGTCTGTCTGTATACTGTAGGTGGGAAGAGTGGAGAGAGTTAAACCGGATCTAAATACATCCACTCAGTGGATTATTTATATTCTACCATTTGTAACCTTATGCACCTTATGTCTAACTGTAGTACCCTGTAAAAGGGGAGATCTCAGTAAGAAAGCTGGACACAGTGTTTCCTCTCTGTCAGCAGTATGAGAATCATTTATTGTCACTTTAGCTCAGAAATATTAACATAGTCAACTTTTCTCTGTGCAGGTTAATACCTTTTTTAGCATTAATAACATGTCACTTTTCTCAGAATAACATAAACACAAAATAGTTTTCTCTTAATTATTTTCATATGCAAATTGAAAAACCACTCGTTTTTTCCTAATTCTCTTGCCTACATGAATGCATGCAAGTTACCCCCACACACACACACACACACACACATTAGCAACATCATGGCCACGTTGTGCTGCATTGTGCACTGAATTCACATACTATGTAGTATGATCCAAACTCTCAAAATAATACTTTCAAAACACTTTATATTTGGTCACAAAGTGACTCAAGATATACACAACACATTATGACAACACTGCAATCAGTCATGAACAGAAATACTCATTTTATACCTGTAAAAGGGGAGATCTCAGTAAGAAAGCTGGACACAGTGTTTCCTCTCTGTCAGCAGTATGAGAATGAAACAACACTATCACATAACCTCATACTCACATACATACTGTACCAGCTTGAAATTTGCCTATCCTCAATGTGTTTCTATGTTTTCTTTCTTTTCTACTTGCTGATGTTCAACATTGTGTAGGTGATCCAGTTCCTGTTGCTGTGTTTCCGTCCTATGACACACTCAAGCTAGCAGTATTAGATTCATGTCTGCAAACAGTATAATACAGTATAGGGACACTGTACTGTACTGTACTGTACTGTACTGTACTGTCACACCCAAATTCATCATACACTATACAGTTAATATGTGCGTGTGTGTTACGTTGCTTGTTAGGTGGTGAAAAACAACCATGCTATTTTTGTGCTCAGACCCACCCAGGCACCCAGCCAGCCAGCCAGCCACACACATATGGCATGTACATTTATTGTGATTTTAGGTCACATTTACTATTCGTTCGTTGCGTCACCCATGACTCCATATATATGGTCACTCACACCTCATGACATCATGTGACATCATGAGACCCTTAGATCTCCATATATGGTTGTTAGCGTCTTACTGTGGAGCTGACTATCATCACCAATCTCCATATAGGAAGATCACGACACTGACCTCATCAAACCCTGGATAGCCATACATGGTTTGACATACTAGATTTGAATATATGGGGCCGACCAGCAACTCTACATCTGACTTTACTGACACCAGAGTCCAGATTAAGAGTTTAACTCCTGCTTCTCAACTGTGCCGTGTTTAGAAGCTCTGTTGTTTCTGCCCAAGGTCGCTTCTCGCCCTCAGGGCGTCTTACTGGTTTAACAGAGATGATTTGTTCTAAGTACCGTATTGCGCCGAATATAAGACAACTCTGATTATAAGACGACCCCCATTTTCAAGACTCATTTGTGGAAAAAGCCACCCTGTTTTTTACGATATTTCCATATGGTGAAAGGGACTTTAACTATGTACTGTGTCGGGGGAGTCAAACCCTGTGTTCGACACAGCTACAACAGTTGTTTGCTGGCTTTTGTTGACAGTTTTAACAAAGTTGTTACAATTGTGGTGTGAAAGTAGAGTGCTGATTTGGCCAGTTATCGGTGTGTTTCCCAGTGGGTTGATGGTCTGGTTCTGTACTAGTCCTAGTAAATTCCAGCGAATCATTTCTTTGGCCCTGTTAGTTTTTTTATCCTTCAGGATGGGTAAATAAATAGCCTACTTGTCAGGCGGAGTCTAATGGTGATGGAATATAGGCCCTACTTTTATTAGATATATATATATCGGTGTGTGCCCCTAGGTGCCTGGACCGCTATGCCAGCGGCCGGGCCAAAATGTTACGCTGTTATTGTTGTTAATTAAGGTGCATACACAATGTACTAAAAGTAAATACTACAGTATAATTCGTGTCATACTGGTAGTTTGGAAATAAGACAAATCTGCCACAGGAAAATAAATCCTAGTCTGGCCATGTCATGCTAACATGTAATACTGGGGAAACCTGACTTTTAAAGCTGGTTGACGTCTCACAGACACAGTTCACTATGGGTGGGGTTTCAGCCGGGATAGGGTGGACCAGGGGATGAGGCCTGGCCACTCCCAGTGGACTGAGCATGAATCCACATTCAATTAAATTCAATCCAATTAGCTGGGGATTTATTGGCATGGGAAACAAATTTTAATGTACATTGCCTAAGCAAGTGTGGGGGAAAAAAGAAGGAAAATAATAATAATAATAATATAATATAATATAATATAATATAATATAATATAATATAATATAATATAATATAATGTATTGTATGTATGTAATGTAATATAATATAATATATATATATACACACACACACACACGCACACACACGCGCGCGCGCACACACACACACACACACACACACACACACACACACACACACACAGCTCCTCCCTCCTCCGCCCGAAGTTCCAGGAAATGAGGCTTCCATGTTGGACATCTGGATAGGACCTGCTGCGCTAGCTTTCTTTTTTTTAAGGGGGATTCATGTTTTAGATGTATCTGTTTCTACACTGTGCTTGTGTCTCTTATTGGAACGCTTGATTGGATTTGTAAAGCATACGTGTTCCATAAATCCATCGCGAACGCTGAGCTGTGGTTAACATTTCTTCTCTTTCTTAGGAAACTTTTCTTGGTGAGTCGAACATTTTTTAGACTTCGTCACAAATTCTGTATGAGGCTACAAATGTAATTAAAGCAGGTTTAGAAGTGTTACATCCATAGGTTACATCTGTGATAATTATAATAACGTGAAATGTTTAGCCATGTAATATAACATCATGTTATTGTTAATTTGTTATTCCAGGCTGGTTCCTTAAAATGAATAGGCTTTTTGTAATGTAAGCATATAATTTATACTTGATCGTACGATGGTATCGCGCACCCAAAAATAGCCGATCTACAAGCGCCTAGCAGGATCTTGACCACGGCCATTTTTAGCTATTGTATGGGGCAGGGCCTCCAATGGTTACTAGTGGAACTTTGTCACATTGGGCTGAGTTTGGGATTGTACACCTAGAACAATTAAGAGTCCAAGCCAAGAAGTAAAAGTAAAGTCAATTATTTTCTTAAGTAAGCACTATATCCAGGGTTTCCAAGACACACCTATCTTTTACTTGTAAGCCACTGTCCAGTGTGTCCTGTCCACTCTAGATTAGACATGAAGACTATATTGACCCTGGCCTACCCAGTCAGCGTTTCAGGCTGGTGTAATGGCTTCTTTTTAGGATCCATCCTCAGTTGGATTGCTGTAGGCTACCGTACTACAGTTGTTGGTTAATCACTTTATTTGTCTATTCACTGTGGTATGTGGTGTGGTGACAACTGTAGGCCACTGTATGTGTTCTGTTATTTATCTGGTGTCTCTACTACATGTTGACATTTCCCCAAAGCAACACTAGATAGATCAACCAACCAATAAAACAAAGTTATGGTTTCTTTTAGAAGGCCATTGATTCATGATTACTGTATGTCATACTATGTGTGTCATAGCTCATTTGCTTTAGGCTAATATAGAAGTAAACAAACCCACAGAACACCATGATGGAAACGGTCATCAACAATGATTCAGAATCATGATGTTGTTGATGACGTTGTTTACACTTCTGTGAATGGTGATGGTGATGATGCTGTTAACCAAGTCATTGTGCGACTGTTCCATTGGAAGCAGGGTAGCGCTGTGGCTGAAGTATGTTTTCCTTTTCCTATTTTGTGTTTTCTGCTGTTGCTTAGCGCTTGTGACATGATGTCATTACGTAATGGAAGGTGGAGACATTTTGAATTCCTTTTCTGGTTATTTCCCCAAATAAA
Source organism: Protomyctophum bolini (assembly GCF_963924005.1). NCBI lineage: Eukaryota > Metazoa > Chordata > Actinopteri > Myctophiformes > Myctophidae > Protomyctophum > Protomyctophum bolini. The sequence continues at coordinate 23,053,183 of NC_137873.1, read as the reverse complement.
AGTCACTGCAAATTATATGGAACTCATTTTTGATATTTGGCATTTCATGGTGATTCAAAAAATATCAGTTAGGTTCAGTTAGTTTAATGGGTATTGTTTTTGTTTGTGGGCTTTGCACCAAAGTAAACCTTATGGTTACCAACACATTCTTTACTTTGGCTCTAGGTGACCGTGTACTCGTGTGTATTTTAGAGCATACAGTCTTAATGGTTATTAGAAATTTCCCCAGGGGACATGTTCGTACTATTGTAATGTTTGGCGGTATGAGAGGCATATTACGCAGTGGGTCTACGGTGGTTTGTGTGAACCACAGCTCTGAGAAAAACCACATGTTCACATCAACTTGATATGACCAAAGAGGCATAACTCACTTAATGCTAAATGTCTCCTTGGTCCAGGACAAGTATTATTATTACCCGCTCCAAATCCTTAAAGTAATCACCTTAAGGGGTAGGCTAACTCACACCACACAATGTATTCACACAATCACACTAACAAAGTCCTTTGTTTAGGTTCTGTTTCTTGAGTTTGACTGTACATAATTATGCATGTTTGTGGGTAGCGGAGGCACAGCTATTTTAATCACATTAGCCCTGGTGTTCCTATTTTGGGAATAGTAGGTTAAAGGACCACTTCACCACTTTTCAACTCTTCATATAATAGGTCCTCACTAATAATCATGATAAAATGGCATGATTTTGTGGGCTGTGGGCAGTTTAGAAACCATCCTCCAGTGACTATCATTAGGCAGATTTTTTTTAAGCAAGATGTTTTTACAAACATTTTCGCATTGCAACTTTTCAGGACTAGAAAGCCTGCAGTTTCTATTAGCTTACGTATTCCCCATTGATGATGTCACTGGAGGACGGTTTCTGAACTGCCCACAGCACAGGCCCAATCCCAAATGCCTCCCTCAAGCCCTGAGCCCTGAACCCTCATTGACTTTAGTGGCGTCACTCACGTCAGCTGTTAGTGCTTGAGGTGAAAGGCTGCAAGGGCTCCAAATTGTTGTGAAAGAAATGGGACAGCACTTTGAAGATGAGTCCGCCATTCATGACACTTTGCATCACTTTATAAAACTATTTTAGTATGTAAGCTGATCGTTTTATTATTAGTTTCATAAATACACTTTCCTGTGTGATAGTAATGGTAATTGTAATATTCATATATAATAATATTCATTATAAATTGCATTTCCAATTTTCCATATTCTTTTACTTTGCTGCTTTCTTTCGTTTTAGCGATTTTACCTATTTTTGACAGGGGGTTGGGGCATTTGAACATGGTGCTAAATATGTATTTTTTTTACAAAATGTTATAGCGATTTATTTTTTTATTATTTACCCCATAAAATTACATCTGGAATGTCAAAGGGGAGGTGTCAAACTGACATATTGAGCCTACAACACACAGTATGGCATCCCCCTAGTACCCCCCTTCACATTCAGTAGATTATGTGAACTTGTGTGGCCAGATGTAATTTCCTGTAGGAAGTCTAGTAGGATTATACTAAATAATAATAAAGAAATCGGCGTACAATTTTGTAAAAAAGGAAAAATATATATCAGAGAGATTTGCTGTCCCAGGGACCCAAACTAGTGAAAATAGCAGATCTACAAGCTCACAATGCGTTGCACCGTATGTTGTGAGCTTGTAAATCGGCTTTTTTTCACTACATTTGTTTTCTAATTTATGGGATTTCTTAGATTTTTCTTTAATTTCCTCGTGAACTTACTGAAGTTCATTGAAATTGTTTTTAATTCATGAAAAAAAATCATTTTTTGGGGAATGTTCTTTGAACTTCTTTTGATAATAACTCATTATTAAAAACAAAAAGGACCCGTAAAAATACTGTATCTCTCAAGATAGATCTGTTGTCTCCCACCATCTTTTTAATGCTTCCGCCGAACAGTGCACTGAAAAATTTCAAAAATAAAGTGAACCTGATTTACCAGGCTACCTCCTCCAGACCTCCACCCCGCATTAGTTTCACCAGCGCAGTACTGGAAACCAAATTTGTCGAAGCTAGCTACAGTAGCAGCTGGCTAGCTGCTAGGAAATTCCAATATATATTGCATTAACACCGTGTCATGATCAGTTGAATAACCCTCCAGTCCAGACATTGAGAACCGTGTCCTGTTTTCAACCTTTACAGGGCGAATTTACAGACTTTCAGTAGCATTCAAAGATTTTTAATGTGTTTTTATGATAGGGCTTCTCTGTTTTGTCTAATTCCTTCTGTTTTGTTTATCCTCCAACGCTGTCCTAGATCGACATGTCCAAGTCAGACTTTCCCCCGGGATACGACGAATCTCACGCCCCGCTGTATGGCCCTCCGGGAATGAACTACCCCCCTCCCCCTCAGTATGGCTTCCCTGCCTATGGTGGTGCACCCCCAGGACAGCCTTCTGCCCCTTACCCACCTGGCCAGAATGTACCTCCTTACCCAGGACAACCAGGGGGCTACTCCGCTGCTCCATACCAGGGTTTTCCTCTGCCTGCTGGGGCTCCAGGAGCTGCCTACCCCAGCCATGCTCCCATGCCCCCTCCAATCATCCCACCTACCATACCATCAGATGTCATCGGTAAGCCAGAGTCATGGTTGTTTAGCCCTGACGCAGATTTTTATTTATACTCTGTGTGTGTCCTTTTAAATAAACAGTTTTAGTGGTGCTGTCCTGTGTTGCTTTGAAACTTCCGGCATCTGACAAATGTGACAACACGACTGCTACCATTACAGTCAAATAGAAGTCGTTGCTTGCTTATTATCACATACTGTAGTAACTATTTTCACATATGTAGTATATTCACATTTGTAATGTTTATAGCGTTTTCAAAGTCTGAGACAGTGGGCCCCGCCCTTCAGAAATGGTTCAGACCACCCTATGACAATCTCTATTTACTCGTGTGTAATGAGTGAATAAATCTGTTAAATATGTATTTAAAAGGGCTACATGCCCAAGTGGGCAGTAGGAAAGTGTTAATGAATCCAAACACAAAATAATAAGTGCTACTTGTTTCATTGTTAGATTATATTTCATTCAAACATGTTTCATAATCATTGTTTGTAACTACAGTAAGTATCTTAAACAAAGATAACCAAACTTCACAGTCACTGCTGCATGAATCTGCGGCCACAACTACAGTAACTTCCTGTTGCAGTGTTGGGAAAGTTATTTTTTTTTTAGGAACTAGTTCAGTTCACAGTTCAAAATTTTAAAAATGAACTAGTTCCGTTCATAGTTCATCATTCAAAATTCTTTCCAAAAAATTAACAATTATAGTTATTTTTCGTTCTTTTTTAAAATTGTATTTTTAAAATTGTATTATTATTATTATTAAAACTGTTGTGTTTTTTTTCACGGAACTCCACAGACCCTGACACTGACATTCTTATTGAAGGTAGTATATTCAGGTAGTATCAGAATTTAAATATCTTGGAATTACACTAGACTCAAACTTGACATTTAAAAAGCATGTTAAAAATGTAGCCAATAAAATCAAATTCAATTTATCCAATTTCAGACACATAAGACCATATCTAACAGATGCAACCAAATTCTTCATGCATGCTATGCTTTTTTTCCACACATAACCTACTGTTTCACAACCTGGTCACAGACAAATCAGACAACTTTAAAACCCATAGAATCACTTTACAAACAGACATTAAAAACACTGGATCAAAAGCCCAACCGTTACCACCATTGCCATATAGTTCAAAAGTACAACTTATTTAATTTTGATGGCTTTAAACACTTTGCAGATGCCTTTTAAGATCTTAAATGGACTTGCACCTCCACCACTGAAACAGTTCATAGATCGAACGGACAGTGGTGACAGAACAACAAGGACAACTACCAGAGGGGACTGTAAAGTGCCAATCAGACGTAGTGTGTTTGGTAAAACAGTCTTCTCTGTTAGAGCCTCCCATCACTGGAACAGTCTCCCTACAGAATTAAGAGAGACCTCCAACTATCTGACCTTCAAATTCAACCTGAAAAGGTGGCTAAAAACAACTCAAATCTGTAATCATGAGTAATTAACTATCAGCACTATTTAGTATTTATCACCGGTGTCATTTCTCACTTCACTTGCCGTTGTTCTGTCCCCTGTACCATGTCGATCTGTTCCTGTATTGTATTGTGTTTTTGTATGGACATAGTGTTGGGTGCTTGCACATATGCACACATGGCATCAACACATGGTGTTGTGTGCAGGCACACTACACTTTGTCTTTCTTTTATCTGTATTGTATTGTGTTTTTGTATGGACTTAGTGTTGGGTGCTTGCACATATGCACACATGGCATCAACGCATGGTGTTGTGTGCAGGCACACTACACTTTGTCCTTTTTATCATTCATTTTTTAAGAGCCTGCCCAGGGACTACAGATGAAATTTAGCTTCGGCTAACTCTGGCCCATTTACATTGATGTGAAAACTGACATGTTGATTAATGAGCTTTGTCCCTGTCAAATAAATAAATAAAAATTGCCACAGCCCATAGCCATATAAAACCGCAGACTTTATTCCAAATAAAGTCCTTTGGGATTAATAAAGTGACAACGTTTACAATATCTCCATTAACATTATCCAAATTAATTCCTTATAATTTTTATATATTTTTTACATTTTGCAAAAATTGCTCTTTTGCAATGTGAAATGCCACCGAATTCTTAATTATTTTCCTTCTCTATATGGGCACACTTGTGAAAGCAAAAGTTTCTGAATGTTCTCAGAGCTTGCATCTCTGCATGCTGAAAATAGCTGATCTACACGCTCACAACATGTCCGGACGCGACGCGTTGTGAGCTTTTATATCAGCTATTTTCAGCACGGAACACATGATTGTACGACGAAGAATAAATCAGGCATCACTGCGCTTCATTCACTGTGGAAGAGATATGTCTTTTGTTGGCCGTTCGTGTCGATATTATGGACACGTACCTCCTCGATGCGATAATAACCAACTAAGCTATTGGAAGCAATTTTTCGTGTTTAATCAAACAACAAGTTTCCTCAGAGTTTGTGTTAGGAGTTGGGACAGTGTCTGCTGTCTGTCAGCGTGCATGATCATCATGCAGTAGCTAGATGCGCGCTGCAGTGACGGCTGAGAAAGATTAGTTAATTTGTGTCAGAAAGGGACTTATTGGTGGGTTTAGGGTGTGTTTTAGTGCCGGGGATTTCGCCTGGAAGGCTCTATTGAAACAATCACTCTTGAACGAAGTTGAACGTGAAAAAGTGATGTTCACACATGCCAGAAATGAACGCGTTCACAATGACGTTCATCAAACAGAAATACAGTACGTTCAGTTCACGTTCACCCTAAATATGAACGAGTTCGTGAACGATCGTTCTTTGAACGCGTTCGGGTACAACACTGCTGTTGATGATTCTGATGAAATCTCTTTCCCCATCACGTCTCTCTTGGCCTCCACTACACTTGCTTTTAGACAATTTCATTGTTTGAATTTGAGAAAATAATGAGTAATTAACATCAACAAATAATATTTTATTTCTTCCCTTGATTATTATAATTTTGAAATGAAACTTTTTCATATGTGTAGGATTGTATGAGTGTCATCTAGAAGGAACACAAATTAAGATATACTGTACCATTATTTCCAGTGACCAATATAGATACCGTATATAGATTTTGAATCTATATACATATATAATGGGTCCCTCAATAATTTTATTAGTGTGGTGAAATGTTTATCTTTTTTTATATCACAGGTGATGGGTTTGCTGCAAGCGGCGGTGATTGGGATAGTCTGAGTGTACGGCATTCCTTCATCAGGAAGGTAAAACTATACAGTGTGTGTACACACACACACACGCACACACTCAACAGACATGCATATTCGGTAGTACTATGTAAGCGAAGTATTTTGAACAGATGCACACAATGTTGGATTATGATTTAAACTAGCTGCATATCATCCTCACATGTCTCTTCTTTGTCTTTCTCAGGTATATCTGATTCTGGCATCCCAGCTCCTTGTCACTACAGCAATCGTGGCTGTATTCACATTTGTGTGAGTATGCTCTGTGTGTGTGTGTGTTAAGGCTCTCCCTGAACCTTTGGGGGTTCGAACAATCGCTTGTGTGTGTGTGTGTGTGTGTGTGTGTGTGTGTGTGTGTGTGTGTATGCGCGTGCGTGCGTGCGCGGGCGTGCGGCCAAATTATTCTGCAATAGATATCAATTATCTGAATACCGGTAATCAAATCATGTCTAAGACCTTTGAGTTATTACAACTTGGCGGTGGGTTTCAAAGCTCTAATAGTTAGTGTATCAGTTACAGGCATAGATGTCAAGCATGGGCACTTGCCGGTTTCTCTGTAATGTCCTCTGTGGCAGTGTTTCCTGGCAATTGCTGCCTTTTCCTCCATGTAGTTATGTCCTTGCTCCTTGGAAAATGTTAAGAGGTTTTGCACACAGCACTAACCTAAAAGACATATTGTGACAATGAAAAGGGGGTTATGCCCTGGGCTGGCTACGTTCATGGCAGCGAGTAGATCTCAAACAGTTGTGTGGTCACGTTTCCCCACTAAGCTATGTCCTTGTCTGCTTATCTCGAGAGCTTGTTTCCCATCTCCTCGCATCATCCTCCCAAGACGGTACAATGAAACCAAAGAAAAGTCAATAGTTAGCAAGACGCCCAACTTCACTTGACATTCTGTATCTAGGTCTGTGGTTTTCAGAGTGCTCTCTGGTAGTGATGTTATAGATTGCACTTCAATTGATTGAGTTGAGTTTACGAATGGACAGTAAAAAAAAGGTTGTTGAGCCTCCTTGCCTGCCATCTGTTTCGTCCATCGCTGCCTTCCGCACGAGGTAATGGTCAGATAACAACAGTTTAATTGCAGTCTCGTCTAGCAACTTCTTGTGGTTGAACATTGTAGACTTCAACCTCAGATTGGCTCAACTTTTTAATAGGCCAAGGTCAAAAAGTGAAATGGGGACAATAGCACACAATTTTCCAATCAAATTGAAAGCCTTGGATAACATTATTATAGTTGTCATCGGCCAGCGCAGCACCAATGCTTGCACCTTCCCTCTTTTACGAGGTCCAGTCTTTCAGCACACCAGTTGTCTGGTCGGAGATGACAGCAGGGTGAGCATAGCCAGAGTTCCATTCCTTCTTGCTAGCATGCGGGCCCTTTGTCTAAGAAAAATTTCTTTCTCGGGAGACAAATAATAAAGAACCTTGAACCTTAGTGTGTTAAGACTTCAACCTAAGCATGGACCGGCAAACTAAACCGGCCAACATCACCCAATATGAGATATAATTCAGTTGTCACAGGCTGCGTTCGAATTGCTAGGGTTGTTCCCTACTCCCTACTCTACTCCCCATACAGGGAGGGATCCAGACTCAGTGGACTCTAAAGTGATGATTTCGGACAATACTCCCTGTATGGGGAGCACCGACTCTGAAAATGTGTTTGCAGGCATTTAGGCCTATATGTCTAGTCTATGATAAAAAGGTTATTCTTTTAAAATAACATAGGCCTATGATTATTATCAGAATGTATTTGCTCAGAATTTTATTGAAAGGATAGCCCCTTGAGTTGCAGGATCTCATTTTAGAGGGGACCCTGTACACAGGGAAAAACATTACATACAGTACAGTGCAGTTACACAAATAGACAGTGCACAATAGACAATGCAGACATGTACAGATACAGTTAGCTTGCTCATCATCAAAATAGACGATTTATAAGTAACACCGTGTTGTGAACTTGTAGATCGGGTACTTTTGGTAAAGAATTACCAAAAGTAGCCGATCTACAAGCTCTGCTCACAATACGGACGTTTGGTGTTAACAGAAACAGCAGTCCAATAAATTACTATCTGGCCTACATAATGAAATTTTTATGTATTTATCGCAATTCAATGAAATAATGTTAGATAACATATTTTTTCATGGCAGTTATTAATTAATATTAATAAAACATATGTTCGTACATAATTAATGTGTCTCACGTTTGTGATAAAGATTTTTTGTGATAGAAAATATATTCTACAGCAAGCAACTGATTCCTCTCCTAACGTCATGCGCTGGGCCTGGGTGATACAATGAATCAGATTAGTACTATTGCAAATGAATTGTTTTATTATAAATAAAATAAAACAATTGCAAATAAATGCACAGATCATTTGTCTCGAGATCTGTAGCTTCGAAATCCGCTAAGGAAGAAAAGAGAGGGGAAAACAAACGTTTAAAAAGTACATTTGTGTTGATTTCTTTCGCTGGATCAACTTCTGCCTCTTCTGAGTTGGAGCGCAACGAGCGCATGCATGCAGAAGCAGCGCATGTGCGCAAACGCGTGCATGTGTGCTCAAGAGCGAGCTTGCGCAATGCATTATGGGGCAGATTTGCTTCGCTGTGTTTTTGTAGTGACCATCGGATGGTCCCTACAATTCCCGGTGCATTGTGGGATACTTCAGTCCACTACATTAGGGTGCAAAAATGCTCACTACATATTCGGACACTATAACAAAATGGCGGAACCCCAAAGTAGTGCACTATATGAGGCATAGGGAATGAATTCGAACGCAGCCTCAGTAATCTTTATCTTGATGCAAATGAAACAGGTTCCTCTTGATTTTCAGCCACACCCAACCACAAACTTCCTGTCTGCCTTAGACAGCTGCATCTCAAAAAACAACAGCTTGTCTGAATTATACCAGTTTTGAATGCAACAGTGGTACAATTTAATTTAGTTAGTTTAAAATGTAAGATTTAGGAAAATTCAATGTATTGCATAAGTAATATGAATACACGTGTCACATTCTCCTTTACACAGACACATTCTAAACATATCTGTTCGCTTCTTCTCTCCTCCACACAGACACTTACATTCACACAGACACATGCAGACTCACTTCCTGTAGTTTACGCTACAGGTTGATTGTAACCAGTTTTCACATGCACACTCATGCACCCACATAAACTGTCATACACAGTACACAAACTCAGTATCAATGTGTTATTATTAATAATTATTAAGATGTCAGTACAGATGGAGTAAATATGGAGTGCTGTGACTCCCAGGTACTATGATTACTGTATACTAGGAAGAGTGTACAGAAAGTGTTAAAATTATGTTTTTATGTGGCCACACCCACCAGTTCATTAAGTATACCTGTGCTTAGCTTTGATTGTTAAATTCTCAGGTAAGGGAGTCTCCCACATCTTAGTCTCCAGGTCAAATCCTCGGGCTCCGCAAACTCCACATTTATGGGTTATAGGCGGTGACTGTCTTGGGTGTGGTGGGTACGTTTCCCAGGTGGCTGAGTCCTGTATGGCTGTATTTCTTCATAAAAACCTTTCAGTGCTGTACTACAGCATTTGAACTCCAGGGCTAGGCCTTGGTGTGCCACTCCAAATCGGCTTCAGTCTATATGAACTTAGCATCAGTATGTAGGAGAGCATATACACATCCCCACACCGGTCCCTGAGGTCCAACTTTTGGTCCACGGTGGTCTCCTATTTCTTTGTTCTTGTCTGCCCAACTCATAACATTGAGCCTCTGCATGCATCTGATGAACCTACCATTACTGTTCCAGCCTTGTTAGGCGGTCACAGTGATGAACAGGAGCCTACAGTATTTGGGCAGGCAGTCAGACTCGTCCCTAACAACTTGGTCAAGCTGAACATAATGACGATAACATAATGATAATCTGTAACGGTGCCTCTGTGTCTCTCTCTCTCTCTCTCTCTCTCATCTCATAGTGACCCCGTCAGAAGTTTTGTGCAGCAAAACCCAGCCATCTACTGGGCATCATTGTAAGTGCTTCTCTATACTATTAGCATAATATCACAATTAGTAAATGATTTTATTTGACACTAATTTGTAAATAATTTGATTCATCACTAATTTGTACATTAATCTATTTAAAAGCTGAATGTGTTACTAATATAAGTAAATTAGTAAAATTACACACCTTTTTTGTTTGTAGTGCTGTGTATTTGGTTACCCACCTTGTGCTGGTCTGCTGTAAGGGACCCAGGTGAGTGGGATTATCTATTGATTAATTGGTTACAGATGCCACATTTGGAAGTGTTATATTTATTACTCATGATTTGAAATGCAGTACTAACCATTCTATATGTACTACAGGAGGAAGCATCCATGGAACATCATTCTGTTGATGATCTTTGTAAGTGAAAATAAATTAAACTCCAAAAACATTTTTTTTTAAATTTATTTATATATGGAGCTGACCCGTTCTGGGAAGCACCCTATGATCCGACGGACCATTGCTCCGAAGGAGCATTGGTCCGAGGTGCGCTGCGGGTCGGGAGAGGGTGGGTGGTTAGGTTTAGGTGTCTGCCCCGGGGGAGGTTAGGGTTAGGGTGAGGGTTTGAGGTAGGTTGTCGATCGGACCAATGGACCGTCGGCATATTGACGCGGACCCACCTGTTCTGACATTCCATATTATGTTGATCTGACCACATCACACCCTGTACACTCAATATACGCTATATGGCCAGTGCACTCGCCCCCAGGCGTCTTACTGGTTTTAAAGGTGGTGTGACGTTTCTATCAATGAAGAAACTTGGATTCTTAAGTTGCAATAACTTTATTCATTCTGGTAGAGTTTGTAGCATACAGGTCATACATTCTTATTTAGGTTCTAGTAGTCATCATATCACAGATAGTCATCAACAGATAGTCATCATTGCCACCTAGTGGTTATAAATCATATTACATATATATATAGGGGGTGTAAGAGATATTATTTTGTTAAAGTGTGTTTTGTTAAAATGGCTCTTTATTTTGATAGTCAATCATTGTTCAATGAAATGTTTGTTCATTAACAGGGGTATCATTTTCTCCAGGTTTTTATTGAACAGAAAATACATTTTCAGGTTGGGATACGAATTTCATCCAATCAGGGAGGAGACCTCACATAAATGATAAACAAGTGAAATTGGAAGAGTTGAATGATGAATATATGAGCAGACAGAACTGGATCACTATTAAATTGAAGCTGATGAATTAGTTCTCTTTCATGAGTCATGACTGGATGAAATTTGTAATCCACCTGAAAATGTAATTTATTTTTACTAAAAAGCTGGAGAAATGGGAATATATATATGTGACAGCGAGAGATTATATCTATATTTTTAAAATCTACTTTAAAAAAAAAATACTTTTTGTTTTGAACAATAATATCACTTACACTACGTTTTAAAGTGAATACATACCGTTACTTTCTGACAATGTTGTTGTTCCTTTCCAAAATACCTCTTGTGTTTTTGTTTTGAACTTAATTCTGGAAATTTCAGCTCTAACAGACCAAATACAGACATTATAATGTCAACAGAGATACCAGTGGTGTTGCCAAAAAGACTACTAAAATGTATATTACACATTATGACTTGCAATGGTAGATATGCCACTTTTCTAGACCCAGACTTTTATCCGTTCCTGACCTAGACTTAGACAGTTGTTTGAAATAAAGATTTCCTCCGGCCGGAATGTAAGTACTGCGCGTGAGCCATGCCTGTGTAATGTCACTTTGCGTAGCTATACTATATAGTACATTTCTATGGGTCATGAAATGGTAATGAAGTGAACCAAAGGTGTTTTTTCTGAACTATGCTTTTCTTTTACACAGACCCTTGCCATGTCCTACATGACCGGGGCCATATCCAGGTGAGAAATACTTAGTCATACATGGATAAATCCCTAAATATCAAAACCACTTCTGCTATTGCTATTTGTGGGTGAATTTGTCTCTGTTTTCAGTCACTATGAGACAAAAGCAGTGTTCCTTGCCCTGGGTATTACTGCAGTTGTGTGCATCGCTGTCACCGTCTTCTGTTTCCAAACAAAGGTAGGGTGTGTGTGTGTGTGTGTGTGTGTGTGTGTGTGAGTTTGTTTGTGTGTGTGAGTCACCCGTGCGTGCGAGCCTATGCTGTTTATTCGCTGTCACCGTCTTCTGTTTCCAAACAAAAAATGTGTGTGTTTGTGTGTGTGTGCATGCCTATGCATTTGTGTTTATTCACATGTTTGACTTTTCTGTCTTTTCTCATCAGGTTGACTTCACCAAGTGCCAAGGCCTGTTCTGTGTTCTGGGGATCGTAATGCTTGTAGTGAGCATTATTTCAGTCATCGTTCTCTCCTTCAAATATGTGAGTTACTCTCTTTACGTTTAATCTCCACTCTCACTTACAGTTTAGTTTTTCTATATTTAAGTCATGTTTTATCATTTGCAGATTCCATGGCTTCATATGCTTTATGCCGCCATAGGAGCCATAATCTACACACTGGTAAGTTCATGTGAATTTTCTGCTGTGAGTCTATCTGACAATTAGCCTTCTGTAAACAGACATTTTAGCCCACGGTCCAAAATGATGAGAAACGAGGCTTTTTTTCAAAATTTCAAAAAACATGGGCTATAACCCATCGTTTTAGTCATTTCGTCATTTTTTTCAAATCCTCAAAAATGATGAAAAACGGCGCGCTATAGTATGCCGTACGATATGGGCTATAGCCCATGGTCCAAAATGATGAGAAACGAGGATAACTTTTTTTTTCAAAATTTCAAAAAACATGGGCTATAACCCATCGTTTTTTCATGTTTTCATTTTTTTCAAATCCTCAAAAATGATGAAAAACGGCGTGCTATAGTATGCCGTACGATATGGGCTATAGCCCATGGTCCAAAATGATGAGAAACGAGGCTAACTTTTTTTTTCAAAATTTCAAAAAACATGGGCTATAACCCATCGTTTTTTTATTTTTTCATTTTTTTCAAATCCTCAAAAATGATGAAAAACGGCGCGCTATAGTATGCCGTACGATATGGGCTATAGCCCATGGTCCAAAATGATGAGAAACGAGGATAACTTTTTTTTTCAAAATTTCAAAAAACATGGGCTATAACCCATCGTTTTTGTCATTTCGTCATTTTTTTTAAATCTTCAAAAATGATGAAAAACTGCGCGCTATAGTATGCCGTACGATATGGGCTATAGCCCACGGTCCAAAATTATGAGAAACGAGGCTAACTTTTTTTTTCAAAATTTCAAAAAACATGGGCTATAACCCATCGTTTTTGTCATTTCGTCATTTTTTTCAAATGCTCAAAAATGATGAAAAACGGCACGCTATAGTATGCCGTACGATATGGGCTATAGCCCATGGTCCAAAATGATGAGAAACGAGGATAACTTTTTTTTTCAAAATTTCAAAAAACATGGGCTATAACCCATCGTTTTTGTCATTTCGTCATTTTTTTTAAATCTTCAAAAATGATGAAAAACTGCGCGCTATAGTATGCCGTACGATATGGGCTATAGCCCACGGTCCAAAATTATGAGAAACGAGGCTAACTTTTTTTTTCAAAATTTCAAAAAACATGGGCTATAACCCATCGTTTTTGTCATTTCGTCATTTTTTTCAAATCCTCCAAAATGATGAAAAACGGCACGCTATAGTATGCCGTACGATATGGGCTATAGCCCATGGTCCAAAATGATGAGAAACGAGGCTAACTTTTTTTTTCAAAATTTCAAAAAACATGGGCTATAACCCATCGTTTTTTCATGTTTTCATTTTTTTCAAATCCTCCAAAATGATGAAAAACGGCGTGCTATAGTATGCCGTACGATATGGGCTATAGCCCATGGTCCAAAATGATGAGAAACGAGGCTAACTTTTTTTTTCAAAATTTCAAAAAACATGGGCTATAACCCATCGTTTTTTTATTTTTTCATTTTTTTCAAATCCTCCAAAATGATGAAAAACAGCGTGCTATAGTATGCCGTACGATATGGGCTATAGCCCATGGTCCAAAATGATGAGAAACGAGGCTAACTTTTTTTTTCAAAATTTCAAAAAACATGGGCTATAACCCATCGTTTTTTTATTTTTTCATTTTTTTCAAATCCTCCAAAATGATGAAAAACGGCGTGCTATAGTATGCCGTACGATATGGGCTATAGCCCATGGTCCAAAATGATGAGAAACGAGGATAACTTTTTTTTTCAAAATTTCAAAAAACATGGGCTATAACCCATCGTTTTTGTCATTTCGTCATTTTTTTTAAATCTTCAAAAATGATGAAAAACTGCGCGCTATAGTATGCCGTACGATATGGGCTATAGCCCACGGTCCAAAATTATGAGAAACGAGGCTAACTTTTTTTTTCAAAATTTCAAAAAACATGGGCTATAACCCATCGTTTTTGTCATTTCGTCATTTTTTTCAAATCCTCAAAAATGATGAAAAACGGCACGCTATAGTATGCCGTACGATATGGGCTATAGCCCATGGTCCAAAATGATGAGAAACGAGGATAACTTTTTTTTTCAAAATTTCAAAAAACATGGGCTATAACCCATCATTTTTGTCATTTCGTCATTTTTTTTAAATCTTCAAAAATGATGAAAAACAGCGTGCTATAGTATGCCGTACGATATGGGCTATAGCCCATGGTCCAAAATGATGAGAAACGAGGATAACTTTTTTTTTCAAAATTTCAAAAAACATGGGCTATAACCCATCGTTTTTGTCATTTCGTCATTTTTTTTAAATCTTCAAAAATGATGAAAAACTGCGCGCTATAGTATGCCGTACGATATGGGCTATAGCCCACGGTCCAAAATTATGAGAAACGAGGCTAACTTTTTTTTTCAAAATTTCAAAAAACATGGGCTATAACCCATCGTTTTTGTCATTTCGTCATTTTTTTCAAATCCTCAAAAATGATGAAAAACGGCACGCTATAGTATGCCGTACGATATGGGCTATAGCCCATGGTCCAAAATGATGAGAAACGAGGATAACTTTTTTTTTCAAAATTTCAAAAAACATGGGCTATAACCCATCGTTTTTGTCATTTCGTCATTTTTTTTAAATCTTCAAAAATGATGAAAAACTGCGCGCTATAGTATGCCGTACGATATGGGCTATAGCCCACGGTCCAAAATTATGAGAAACGAGGCTAACTTTTTTTTTCAAAATTTCAAAAAACATGGGCTATAACCCATCGTTTTTGTCATTTCGTCATTTTTTTCAAATCCTCCAAAATGATGAAAAACGGCACGCTATAGTATGCCGTACGATATGGGCTATAGCCCATGGTCCAAAATGATGAGAAACGAGGCTAACTTTTTTTTTCAAAATTTCAAAAAACATGGGCTATAACCCATCGTTTTTTCATGTTTTCATTTTTTTCAAATCCTCCAAAATGATGAAAAACGGCGTGCTATAGTATGCCGTACGATATGGGCTATAGCCCATGGTCCAAAATGATGAGAAACGAGGCTAACTTTTTTTTTCAAAATTTCAAAAAACATGGGCTATAACCCATCGTTTTTTTATTTTTTCATTTTTTTCAAATCCTCCAAAATGATGAAAAACAGCGTGCTATAGTATGCCGTACGATATGGGCTATAGCCCATGGTCCAAAATGATGAGAAACGAGGATAACTTTTTTTTTCAAAATTTCAAAAAACATGGGCTATAACCCATCGTTTTTGTCATTTCGTCATTTTTTTTAAATCTTCAAAAATGATGAAAAACTGCGCGCTATAGTATGCCGTACGATATGGGCTATAGCCCACGGTCCAAAATTATGAGAAACGAGGCTAACTTTTTTTTTCAAAATTTCAAAAAACATGGGCTATAACCCATCGTTTTTGTCATTTCGTCATTTTTTTCAAATCCTCAAAAATGATGAAAAACGGCACGCTATAGTATGCCGTACGATATGGGCTATAGCCCATGGTCCAAAATGATGAGAAACGAGGATAACTTTTTTTTTCAAAATTTCAAAAAACATGGGCTATAACCCATCGTTTTTGTCATTTCGTCATTTTTTTTAAATCTTCAAAAATGATGAAAAACTGCGCGCTATAGTATGCCGTACGATATGGGCTATAGCCCACGGTCCAAAATTATGAGAAACGAGGCTAACTTTTTTTTTCAAAATTTCAAAAAACATGGGCTATAACCCATCGTTTTTGTCATTTCGTCATTTTTTTCAAATCCTCCAAAATGATGAAAAACGGCACGCTATAGTATGCCGTACGATATGGGCTATAGCCCATGGTCCAAAATGATGAGAAACGAGGCTAACTTTTTTTTTCAAAATTTCAAAAAACATGGGCTATAACCCATCGTTTTTTCATGTTTTCATTTTTTTCAAATCCTCCAAAATGATGAAAAACGGCGTGCTATAGTATGCCGTACGATATGGGCTATAGCCCATGGTCCAAAATGATGAGAAACGAGGCTAACTTTTTTTTTCAAAATTTCAAAAAACATGGGCTATAACCCATCGTTTTTTTATTTTTTCATTTTTTTCAAATCCTCCAAAATGATGAAAAACAGCGTGCTATAGTATGCCGTACGATATGGGCTATAGCCCATGGTCCAAAATGATGAGAAACGAGGATAACTTTTTTTTCCAAAATTTCAAAAAACATGGGCTATAACCCATCGTTTTTGTCATTTCGTCATTTTTTTCAAATCCTCAAAAATGATGAAAAACTGCGCGCTATAGTATGCCGTACGATATGGGCTATAGCCCATGGTCCAAAATGATGAGAAACGAGGCTAACTTTTTTTTTCAAAATTTCAAAAAACATGGGCTATAACCCATTGTTTTTTCATGTTTTCATTTTTTTCAAATCCTCCAAAATGATGAAAAACGGCGTGCTATAGTATGCCGTACGATATGGGCTATAGCCCATGGTCAAAAATGATGAGAAACGAGGCTAACTTTTTTTTTCAAAATTTCAAAAAACATGGGCTATAACCCATCGTTTTTTTATTTTTTCATTTTTTTTAAAATCCTCCAAAATGATGAAAAACGGCGTGCTATAGTATGCCGTACGATATGGGCTATAGCCCATGGTCCAAAATGATGAGAAACGAGGATAACTTTTTTTTTCAAAATTTCAAAAAACATGGGCTATAACCCATCGTTTTTGTCATTTCGTCATTTTTTTTTAATCTTCAAAAATTATGAAAAACTGCGCGCTATAGTATGCCGTACGATATGGGCTATAGCCCACGGTCCAAAATTATGAGAAACGAGGCTAACTTTTTTTTTCAAAATTTCAAAAAACATGGGCTATAACCCATCGTTTTTTCATGTTTTCATTTTTTTCAAATCCTCCAAAATGATGAAAAACGGCGTGCTATAGTATGCCGTACGATATGGGCTATAGCCCATGGTCCAAAATGATGAGAAACGAGGCTAACTTTTTTTTCCAAAATTTCAAAAAACATGGGCTATAACCCATCGTTTTTTTATTTTTTCATTTTTTTCAAATCCTCCAAAATGATGAAAAACAGCGTGCTATAGTATGCCGTACGATATGGGCTATAGCCCATGGTCAAAAATGATGAGAAACGAGGCTAACTTTTTTTTTCAAAATTTCAAAAAACATGGGCTATAACCCATCGTTTTTTTATTTTTTCATTTTTTTTAAAATCCTCCAAAATGATGAAAAACGGCGTGCTATAGTATGCCGTACGATATGGGCTATAGCCCATGGTCCAAAATGATGAGAAACGAGGATAACTTTTTTTTTCAAAATTTCAAAAAACATGGGCTATAACCCATCGTTTTTGTCATTTTGTCATTTTTTTTAAATCTTCAAAAATGATGAAAAACTGCGCGCTATAGTATGCCGTACGATATGGGCTATAGCCCACGGTCCAAAATTATGAGAAACGAGGCTAACTTTTTTTTTCAAAATTTCAAAAAACATGGGCTATAACCCATCGTTTTTGTCATTTCGTCATTTTTTTCAAATCCTCAAAAATGATGAAAAACGGCACGCTATAGTATGCCGTACGATATGGGCTATAGCCCATGGTCCAAAATGATGAGAAACAAGGCTAACTTTTTTTTTCAAAATTTCAAAAAACATGGGCTATAACCCATCGTTTTTTCATGTTTTCATTTTTTTCAAATCCTCCAAAATGATGAAAAACGGCGTGCTATAGTATGCCGTACGATATGGGCTATAGCCCATGGTCCAAAATGATGAGAAACGAGGCTAACTTTTTTTTCCAAAATTTCAAAAAACATGGGCTATAACCCATCGTTTTTTTATTTTTTCATTTTTTTCAAATCCTCCAAAATGATGAAAAACAGCGTGCTATAGTATGCCGTACGATATGGGCTATAGCCCATGGTCCAAAATGATGAGAAACGAGGATAACTTTTTTTTCCAAAATTTCAAAAAACATGGGCTATAACCCATCGTTTTTGTCATTTCGTCATTTTTTTCAAATCTTCAAAAATGATGAAAAACGGCGTGCTATAGTATGCCGTACGATATGGGCTATAGCCCACGGTCCAAAATTATGAGAAACGAGGCTAACTTTTTTTTTCAAAATTTCAAAAAACATGGGCTATAACCCATCGTTTTTGTCATTTCGTCATTTTTTTCAAATCCTCAAAAATGATGAAAAACTGCGCGCTATAGTATGCCGTACGATATGGGCTATAGCCCATGGTCCAAAATGATGAGAAACGAGGCTAACTTTTTTTTTCAAAATTTCAAAAAACATGGGCTATAACCCATTGTTTTTTCATGTTTTCATTTTTTTCAAATCCTCCAAAATGATGAAAAACGGCGTGCTATAGTATGCCGTACGATATGGGCTATAGCCCATGGTCAAAAATGATGAGAAACGAGGCTAACTTTTTTTTTCAAAATTTCAAAAAACATGGGCTATAACCCATCGTTTTTTTATTTTTTCATTTTTTTCAAATCCTCCAAAATGATGAAAAACGGCGTGCTATAGTATGCCGTACGATATGGGCTATAGCCCATGGTCCAAAATGATGAGAAACGAGGCTAACTTTTTTTTTCAAAATTTCAAAAAACATGGGCTATAACCCATCGTTTTTGTCATTTCGTCATTTTTTTTAAATCTTCAAAAATGATGAAAAACTGCGCGCTATAGTATGCCGTACGATATGGGCTATAGCCCACGGTCCAAAATTATGAGAAACGAGGCTAACTTTTTTTTTTCAAAATTTCAAAAAACATGGGCTATAACCCATCGTTTTTGTCATTTCGTCATTTTTTTCAAATCCTCAAAAATGATGAAAAACGGCACGCTATAGTATGCCGTACGATATGGGCTATAGCCCATGGTCCAAAATGATGAGAAACGAGGCTAACTTATTTTTTCAAAATTTCAAAAAACATGGGCTATAACCCATCGTTTTTTTATTTTTTCAAATCCTCAAAAATGATGAAAAACGGCGCGCTATAGTATGCCGTACGATATGGGCTATAGCCCATGGTCCAAAATGATGAGAAACGAGGCTAACTTTTTCTTTCAAAATTTCAAAAAACATGGGCTATAACCCATCGTTTTTTTTATTTTTTCATTTTTTTCAAATCCTCCAAAATGATGAAAAACAGCGTGCTATAGTATGTCGTACGATATGGGCTATAGCCCATGGTCCAAAATGATGAGAAACGAGGCTAACTTTTTTTTTCAAAATTTCAAAAAACATGGGCTATAACCCATCGTTTTTTTATTTTTTCATTTTTTTCAAATCCTCCAAAATGATGAAAAACGGCGTGCTATAGTATGCCGTACGATATGGGCTATAGCCCATGGTCCAAAATGATGAGAAACGAGGCTAACTTATTTTTTCAAAATTTCAAAAAACATGGGCTATAACCCATCGTTTTTTTATTTTTTCAAATCCTCAAAAATGATGAAAAACGGCGCGCTATAGTATGCCGTACGATATGGGCTATAGCCCATGGTCCAAAATGATGAGAAACGAGGCTAACTTTTTTTTTCAAAATTTCAAAAAACATGGGCTATAACCCATCGTTTTTTTTATTTTTTCATTTTTTTCAAATCCTCCAAAATGATGAAAAACAGCGTGCTATAGTATGTCGTACGATATGGGCTATAGCCCATGGTCCAAAATGATGAGAAACGAGGCTAACTTTTTTTTTCAAAATTTCAAAAAACATGGGCTATAACCCATCGTTTTTTTATTTTTTCATTTTTTTCAAATCCTCCAAAATGATGAAAAACGGCGTGCTATAGTATGCCGTACGATATGGGCTATAGCCCATGGTCCAAAATGATGAGAAACGAGGCTAACTTTTTTTTTCAAAATTTCAAAAAACATGGGCTATAACCCATCGTTTTTGTCATTTCGTCATTTTTTTCAAATCTTCAAAAATGATGAAAAACTGCGCGCTATAGTATGCCGTACGATATGGGCTATAGCCCATGGTCCAAAATGATGAGAAACGAGGATAACTTTTTTTTTCAAAATTTCAAAAAACATGGGCTATAACCCATCGTTTTTGTCATTTCGTCATTTTTTTTAAATCTTCAAAAATGATGAAAAACTGCGCGCTATAGTATGCCGTACGATATGGGCTATAGCCCACGGTCCAAAATTATGAGAAACGAGGCTAACTTTTTTTTTCAAAATTTCAAAAAACATGGGCTATAACCCATCGTTTTTGTCATTTCGTCATTTTTTTCAAATCCTCAAAAATGATGAAAAACGGCACGCTATAGTATGCCGTACGATATGGGCTATAGCCCATGGTCCAAAATGATGAGAAACATGGCTAACTTTTTTTTTCAAAATTTCAAAAAACATGGGCTATAACCCATCGTTTTTTCATGTTTTCATTTTTTTCAAATCCTCCAAAATGATGAAAAACGGCGTGCTATAGTATGCCGTACGATATGGGCTATAGCCCATGGTCCAAAATGATGAGAAACGAGGCTAACTTTTTTTTTCAAAATTTCAAAAAACATGGGCTATAACCCATCGTTTTTTTATTTTTTCATTTTTTTCAAATCCTCCAAAATGATGAAAAACAGCGTGCTATAGTATGCCGTACGATATGGGCTATAGCCCATGGTCCAAAATGATGAGAAACGAGGATAACTTTTTTTTTCAAAATTTAAAAAAACATGGGCTATAACCCATCGTTTTTGTCATTTCGTCATTTTTTTCAAATCTTCAAAAATGATGAAAAACGGCGTGCTATAGTATGCCGTACGATATGGGCTATAGCCCACGGTCCAAAATTATGAGAAACGAGGCTAACTTTTTTTTTCAAAATTTCAAAAAACATGGGCTATAACCCATCGTTTTTGTCATTTCGTCATTTTTTTCAAATCCTCAAAAATGATGAAAAACTGCGCGCTATAGTATGCCGTACGATATGGGCTATAGCCCATGGTCCAAAATGATGAGAAACGAGGCTAACTTTTTTTTTCAAAATTTCAAAAAACATGGGCTATAACCCATCGTTTTTTCATGTTTTCATTTTTTTCAAATCCTCCAAAATGATGAAAAACGGCGTGCTATAGTATGCCGTACGATATGGGCTATAGCCCATGGTCCAAAATGATGAGAAACGAGGCAAATTTTTTTTTTCAAAATTTCAAAAAACATGGGCTATAACCCATCGTTTTTTTATTTTTTCATTTTTTTCAAATCCTCCAAAATGATGAAAAACGGCGTGCTATAGTATGCCGTACGATATGGGCTATAGCCCATGGTCCAAAATGATGAGAAACGAGGCTAACTTTTTTTTTCAAAATTTCAAAAAACATGGGCTATAACCCATCGTTTTTTCATGTTTTCATTTTTTTCAAATCCTCCAAAATGATGAAAAACGGCGTGCTATAGTATGCCGTACGATATGGGCTATAGCCCATGGTCCAAAATGATGAGAAACGAGGCTAACTTTTTTTTTCAAAATTTCAAAAAACATGGGCTATAACCCATCGTTTTTTTATTTTTTCATTTTTTTTAAATCCTCCAAAATGATGAAAAACGGCGTGCTATAGTATGCCGTACGATATGGGCTATAGCCCATGGTCCAAAATGATGAGAAACGAGGCTAACTTTTTTTTTCAAAATTTCAAAAAACATGGGCTATAACCCATCGTTTTTGTCATTTCGTCATTTTTTTCAAATCTTCAAAAATGATGAAAAACTGCGCGCTATAGTATGCCGTACGATATGGGCTGTCACATTTATCACCAGACGTCAAACGTAGACTACTAGAACTGACTTGCACTTTCATACTGTATAAGCCTAATTTACAGTATGCGTTGTCGCACACAATGGTGTTGTTGAAATGGGTTTTTGATATGCAATGGAACAGTAATTTAGGTTTAAGTCTTGCTGGTATCGGAGACAAATTTCTTCCAATCAAGTTGCCATGTACAGGGTTACAGGAGGTTCCGGTAGGCTGGAAATCATGTAGCTTTGTACTTGTTTGGGGCTATCACGATTAGTTTGTTGACTTGTCATAAAATATTTGCAATTAATGGTTTGTGTGTTTGGCATTGAACATTGGAACATTACTTTGATTTAAAAAATATATTTCTGTTTGCCTTGCTTTTAAATAATAATGTGCACGGGGTAGATATGTCAAATAACTAAAAATAACCAATCTACAATCTCACGTGTGAGCTTTAAAATTGGCTTTTTTATAAAAAATGAGTTTTTCAACAGATTAATTCATACAAATGAATGGAAACGATTATGCAAAAATAATTGTGATTAGCTCAAATAATTGCGATCATACGATTATGTAATGATTGTGAAAAGCCTACTTGTACTTCCTGCACTTCTGGTTAGACACTCCCAGGCCTTTTCTCCTAGTGATATGAAGGTACAACTAGGAATGAGTTTATGTTAATTGTTAACGGTCATTCTTCTCTCCATTTTACCCATAGTTCCTGGCTTACCACACACAGCTGCTGATCGGCAACCGCAAGTACGCCATCAGTCCAGAGGAGTACGTGTTCGCGGCAATCTCCATCTACGTCGACGTCATCCAGATCTTCCTCTTCCTGTTGCAGATCATTGGTGCCTCCAGCAGATAGGTCCCCGGGGAAACAAACCCCCACAACTTGTCTGAAAGGATGCAGACAGGGAGCCCATTCCACCTTATGCCTGAACACATTGCTTAGTTTTCTGCTTCATTTCTATAGTTACTGTAGTTAAAAGACGTGGGTGATTTTTGTTCTTATTTTTTGTTTGTTTTTTTGAGAAAGCAGAGATGTTATGAGGATAACAAAGTGCGTAATGATTCATCCTAGTCCTAGTGTAAGAGTTTATTTGTTGCAGATTATTATTGTTGCAGATTATTCTAGAGTTAAAACATGCCAGTCAAATGAGAATAATTCATATAATCATATTCATCAAGTGCGTCCGGGTAAAGGGCTCGGGCTCAGTTTCGTATATCCCATATTTACGTGTATGCACATAAAGCACTTTCTTTTTTTTAAATCAGACTTACACTTCTACAATATCAACTTGTGTTTTCTATTCATACAATTTCACTATACAGTATCTATAAACACTGAAATAACCGGCTGCAACATGTATCTTAGCTGCTGGAATAAACAAAACCTTTTTGTATGTTCTCTGCACAAACTTGAATGTATATCAAAAGCTGAGGCTTATCTGTATCAAATGCTAGGGAAAGTGTGTTTAAACTTGGCAAACCTCTGCATATTTGTAAGTGGGAGACACGGTTATCTTGGAAGGTGACCCAGGCCTTTAGTGGCTGCACTACTCTTATAGTTGCCTTCGGGTGGAAACTCTGTATCTCCAATTTTTGTGCTCTTCAGAGAAAAATAACCGTGGATGCTTTTCCCCCCCCTCCATTTCCTAAGTACAGGTTATGTGTTCCTATGAATCCAATATACTTTTCATTGGTTAAACATTTATACAATCCAGATAGACCTAACCAGTTTCAAACATAAGGAAAAGCATTAAATAAAGAGAGATACAAGGTTTCTGCCTGACAGCAGTGCTATGATCAAGAAAACGTCTGAATGAGTAGTTTAACACTTAATGTCATCATAGGTTAATGCTAGCATAGTCATTAAGATACTGATAAACACACTGATACATAATGTGCCACATTATTGTTAACTGCGTTAGCTGATTAGATAGCTTGTCTTTGATAAAACAGGCCTTTTCTATGCTTCATTCATTCATTTTGGCTTTTTTAGCACTGACCCATTGGGGTCTCATCTCTGCAAATAAGTTTATATATGTATGGTTTATTTTAAGCCTACTTTAGTTATGTGGCAGATGTGTGGTTCAATATTCTTTGTTCTAACTTGTGTACAGGTACATAAGTTACTTTTACCTTTCCACAATAGGGGGATAGCCGCGCGTAGCGATACTAATATCACTGTGTGGATATTAGTCTCGTCCCTCTCAGTGTTAGATTTATTCTGCAATGTCCTGACCCATAATTGCATACTGGGCCCTGGTTGGTCATAGCCTGGTTCCAGACTATTAATTGAGAGGGGCCAGACTTAATCTGCCTGGGGCAATATGCATTGCAATGGCAGATGAAGGCTGGCTACAAGAGGTTAACGTGGGTATTTTCACAATCAGTATTTGAAGATTGCCATACTTTTAGTCAAACCCATGGTCCTGAAGGCATTCCAAAACTATACAACCATAGGATACATTTTGTATGAGTCAGCTAGTTCATGAAGGAGATTGGCTTGTAGATAAAATATAATACAGTACATATAACTGCTATTTCCATATGTCTGAAGTATCAAATAAAAATCTTTATTTGTGAGTGACGAAGTATTCGATTGTTTGTGTAATGGTTTACATTAGTGATTTTCTACTAATAGATGAAAAACCTTGAGAGGAATTAAGCTGCTGGCAGTATAGAAAACTAGCCATTAAATTGGCCGGCATACATCAATTAACATATTTTTAAATAAACCCTAACCCTAACTTCACCTCTTCAAATTATATACAGAACAAACATTTCAATATATTCAATTCTTTCAAAGATATCAACTGACTTGGAACAGAGGGCACTTTGAACCCTCTTGTCATTAGACTTGGGCAATAGCATAGTTTCCGCACATTCCACAATTTCCAATTTCCGCAATTTTCAATTTCCGCAATTTCCGCAATTTCCGCAATTTGCAATTTCCAATTTCCGCAATTTTCAATTTCCGCAATTTCCGCAATTTTCAATTTCCGCAATTTCCGCGATTTCCACAATTTGCAATTTCCGCAATTTTCAATTTCCGCAATTTCCGCAATTTGCAATTTCCGCAATTTCCGCAATTTCCAATTTTCGCAATTTCCACAATTTCCGCAATTTCGCAATTTTTCCGCAATTTTTCCGCAACACTCCGTAATTCCTCCGCAATACTCCGCAATACTCCGCAATAAAAAAATAAAAATAAAAAAACATGTTCTATAACCGATCGTTTTTTCCGCAATTCCTCCGCAATTTTCATCGATTTTCACCTTTTTTAAATCCTCAAAAATGATGAAGACCTCTGAGACCATGGACCAATGAACCATGTAAATACAACAAATTGAGAAGGGCACTGCAGGGAGTTGCACCCCGTTCCGGTAAACCAGAAGTACGACACCAGTGCCTTACTTTTTGTGTTGTCATTTACAGGTCCTTTGGTTAAAATGTAAATTTTACATTTCAACAGTAAAGTAATATATAAAGAAGAGAAACACAAAAGTAGAAAAATAACATTTTCGAATTACCTGTATTTGCTTTGATTTTTTAAACTTTCTCTAACCATTATTTGACACTTTTGGTTGTTGAAAAACAGCTTCTAACCATTATTTGACACTTTTGGCTGTTGAAAAATAGCTTCTAACCATTATTTATTATTAAAAACGGTGTGCTATAGTATGCCGTATGTGCTATAGTATGCCGTACGATATGAGCTATAGCCCATGGTCCAAAATGATGAGAAACGAGGATAACTTTTTTGAAATGTTTCATAGTTTTAGAAATATAGTGCTTTCAAATTTGAGAGATTTACAATGGGGCTCAATGGCAGATATTGGCAAGTATGGTCTATAGGTATGGGCTTTGAACATGGAATCTGAATCTCATTGTTGAAAGTCTAATGATTAGACCACTCTAGTCATTTGCAAAATGGCAAAACAGTTTTGCCTATGGTTATGTTTGAATGAAGAATCAGGAATTTAGCTATATGTTTTTTTTAAAAGACAAAAATAAATAAATATCAACATTTTAAATAATTCATCCACATAGACTGCTGTCATGCTGTGTGGAGAGTTTTTAACAGTTCACTCACTATTGAGAAATGTTTGTAATCATTCAAAACTAACCCCAAGGCCAGATGAAGCGATCAAAGACATAAATCACACATTTGTACTAATAATAATCAATTTATTATAATAATATGTTGTGTTTAGGCAACTTCAAAATATGTTTATTAGGCCTGTATACTGTACATAACAAATATACTGTATTTCACACAAAAAAGAAAGTATTAATTTAGTTTCCAGGCATTTTTCATCATCTGTACAAAGTAGGCATCATTGTCAATGGAGGCACTCACTCCACTGTAGTAGTTCACAAACTCTTCTTCAGTGACCTGCAAGTATAGGACATTCATTAGAGACACACTGACACTGACACACACACACACACACACACACACACACACACACTTCTGAAATTGCGGAAATTGCGGAAATCGAAATTGCGGAAATTACGGAAATGGTAATTGCGGAAATTGCGGAAATGGAAATTTCGGAAATTGCGGATTTTCTTTTTCATTTTTTCATTTTTTTCAAATCCTCAAAAATGATGAAAAACGGCGCGCTATAGTATGCCGTACGATATGGGCTATAGCCCATGGTCCAAAATGATGAGAAACGAGGATAACTTTTTTTTTCAAAATTTCAAAAAACATGGGCTATAACCCATCGTTTTTGTCATTTCGTCATTTTTTTCAAATCTTCAAAAATGATGAAAAACTGCGCGCTATAGTATGCCGTACGATATGGGCTATAGCCCACGGTCCAAAATTATGAGAAACGAGGCTAACTTTTTTTTTCAAAATTTCAAAAAACATGGGCTATAACCCATCGTTTTTGTCATTTCGTCATTTTTTTCAAATCTTCAAAAATGATGAAAAACTGCGCGCTATAGTATGCCGTACGATATGGGCTATAGCCCATGGTCCAAAATGATGAGAAACGAGGCTAACTTTTTTTTTCAAAATTTCAAAAAACATGGGATATAACCCATCGTTTTTTTTTTTTTTTCATTTTTTTCAAATCCTCAAAAATGTAGAAAAACGGCGTGCTATAGTATGCCGTACGATATGGGCTATAGCCCATGGTCCAAAATGATGAGAAACGAGGCTAACTTTTTTTTTCAAAATTTCAAAAAACATGGGCTATAACCCATCGTTTTTTTATTTTTTCATTTTTTTCAAATCCTCAAAAATGATGAAAAACGGCGCGCTATAGTATGCCGTACGATATGGGCTATAGCCCATGGTCCAAAATGATGAGAAACGAGGCTAACTTTTTTTTTCAAATTTTCAAAAAACATGGGCTATAACCCATCGTTTTTTGTTTTTTTTCATTTTTTTCAAATCCTCAAAAATGATGAAAAACGGCGCGCTATAGTATGCCGTACGATATGGGCTATAGCCCATGGTCCAAAATGATGAGAAACGAGGCTAACTTTTTTTTTCAAAATTTCAAAAAACATGGGCTATAACCCATCGTTTTTTCATGTTTTCATTTTTTTCAAATCCTCCAAAATGATGAAAAACGGCGTGCTATAGTATGCCGTACGATATGGGCTATAGCCCATGGTCCAAAATGATGAGAAACGAGGCTAACTTTTTTTTTTTTAATTTAAAAAAACATGGGCTATAACCCATCGTTTTTTCATGTTTTCATTTTTTTCAAATCCTCCAAAATGATGAAAAACGGCGTGCTATAGTATGCCGTACGATATGGGCTATAGCCCATGGTCCAAAATGATGAGAAACGAGGCTAACTTTTTTTTTCAAAATTTCAAAAAACATGGGCTATAACCCATCGTTTTTTTATTTTTTCATTTTTTTCAAATCCTCAAAAATGATGAAAAACGGCGCGCTATAGTATGCCGTACGATATGGGCTATAGCCCATGGTCCAAAATGATGAGAAACGAGGATAACTTTTTTTTTCAAAATTTCAAAAAACATGGGCTATAACCCATCGTTTTTGTCATTTCGTCATTTTTTTTAAATCTTCAAAAATGATGAAAAACTGCGCGCTATAGTATGCCGTACGATATGGGCTATAGCCCACGGTCCAAAATTATGAGAAACGAGGCTAACTTTTTTTTTCAAAATTTCAAAAAACATGGGCTATAACCCATCGTTTATTTATTTTTTCATTTTTTTCAAATCCTCAAAAATGATGAAAAACGGCACGCTATAGTATGCCGTACCATATGGGCTATAGCCCATGGTCCAAAATGATGAGAAACGAGGCTAACTTTTTTTTTCAAAATTTCAAAAAACATGGGCTATAACCCATCGTTTTTTGTTTTTTTTCATTTTTTTCAAATCCTCAAAAATGATGAAAAACGGCGCGCTATAGTATGCCGTACGATATGGGCTATAGCCCATGGTCCAAAATGATGAGAAACGAGGCTAACTTTTTTTTTCAAAATTTCAAAAAACATGGGCTATAACCCATCGTTTTTTTATTTTTTCATTTTTTTCAAATCCTCAAAAATGATGAAAAACGGCGCGCTATAGTATGCCGTACGATATGGGCTATAGCCCATGGTCCAAAATGATGAGAAACGAGGCTAACTTTTTTTTTCAAATTTTCAAAAAACATGGGCTATAACCCATCGTTTTTTGTTTTTTTTCATTTTTTTCAAATCCTCAAAAATGATGAAAAACGGCGCGCTATAGTATGCCGTACGATATGGGCTATAGCCCATGGTCCAAAATGATGAGAAACGAGGCTAACTTTTTTTTTCAAAATTTCAAAAAACATGGGCTATAACCCATCGTTTTTTCATGTTTTCATTTTTTTCAAATCCTCCAAAATGATGAAAAACGGCGTGCTATAGTATGCCGTACGATATGGGCTATAGCCCATGGTCCA
This sequence comes from Protomyctophum bolini, assembly GCF_963924005.1. Lineage (NCBI taxonomy): Eukaryota > Metazoa > Chordata > Actinopteri > Myctophiformes > Myctophidae > Protomyctophum > Protomyctophum bolini. The sequence goes on along the minus strand of NC_137873.1, from coordinate 23,024,225 downwards.
AAATGATGAGAAACGAGGCTAACTTTTTTTTTTTTAATTTAAAAAAACATGGGCTATAACCCATCGTTTTTTCATGTTTTCATTTTTTTCAAATCCTCCAAAATGATGAAAAACGGCGTGCTATAGTATGCCGTACGATATGGGCTATAGCCAATGGTCCAAAATGATGAGAAACGAGGCTAACTTTTTTTTTCAAAATTTCAAAAAACATGGGCTATAACCCATCGTTTTTTTATTTTTTCATTTTTTTCAAATCCTCAAAAATGATGAAAAACGGCGCGCTATAGTATGCCGTACGATATGGGCTATAGCCCATGGTCCAAAATGATGAGAAACGAGGATAACTTTTTTTTTCAAAATTTCAAAAAACATGGGCTATAACCCATCGTTTTTGTCATTTCGTCATTTTTTTTAAATCTTCAAAAATGATGAAAAACTGCGCGCTATAGTATGCCGTACGATATGGGCTATAGCCCACGGTCCAAAATTATGAGAAACGAGGCTAACTTTTTTTTTCAAAATTTCAAAAAACATGGGCTATAACCCATCGTTTATTTATTTTTTCATTTTTTTCAAATCCTCAAAAATGATGAAAAACGGCACGCTATAGTATGCCGTACCATATGGGCTATAGCCCATGGTCCAAAATGATGAGAAACGAGGCTAACTTTTTTTTTCAAAATTTCAAAAAACATGGGCTATAACCCATCGTTTTTTGTTTTTTTTCATTTTTTTCAAATCCTCAAAAATGATGAAAAACGGCGCGCTATAGTATGCCGTACGATATGGGCTATAGCCCATGGTCCAAAATGATGAGAAACGAGGCTAACTTTTTTTTTCAAAATTTCAAAAAACATGGGCTATAACCCATCGTTTTTTCATGTTTTCATTTTTTTCAAATCCTCCAAAATGATGAAAAACGGCGTGCTATAGTATGCCGTACGATATGGGCTATAGCCCATGGTCCAAAATGATGAGAAACGAGGCTAACTTTTTTTTTTTTAATTTAAAAAAACATGGGCTATAACCCATCGTTTTTTCATGTTTTCATTTTTTTCAAATCCTCCAAAATGATGAAAAACGGCGTGCTATAGTATGCCGTACGATATGGGCTATAGCCCATGGTCCAAAATGATGAGAAACGAGGCTAACTTTTTTTTTCAAAATTTCAAAAAACATGGGCTATAACCCATCGTTTTTTTTATTTTTTCATTTTTTTCAAATCCTCAAAAATGATGAAAAACGGCGCGCTATAGTATGCCGTACGATATGGGCTATAGCCCATGGTCCAAAATGATGAGAAACGAGGATAACTTTTTTTTTCAAAATTTAAAAAAACATGGGCTATAACCCATCGTTTTTGTCATTTCGTCATTTTTTTTAAATCTTCAAAAATGATGAAAAACTGCGCGCTATAGTATGCCGTACGATATGGGCTATAGCCCACGGTCCAAAATTATGAGAAACGAGGCTAACTTTTTTTTTCAAAATTTCAAAAAACATGGGCTATAACCCATCGTTTATTTATTTTTTCATTTTTTTCAAATCCTCAAAAATGATGAAAAACGGCACGCTATAGTATGCCGTACCATATGGGCTATAGCCCATGGTCCAAAATGATGAGAAACGAGGCTAACTTTTTTTTTCAAAATTTCAAAAAACATGGGCTATAACCCATCGTTTTTTGTTTTTTTTCATTTTTTTCAAATCCTCAAAAATGATGAAAAACGGCGCGCTATAGTATGCCGTACGATATGGGCTATAGCCCATGGTCCAAAATGATGAGAAACGAGGCTAACTTTTTTTTTCAAAATTTCAAAAAACATGGGCTATAACCCATCGTTTTTTCATGTTTTCATTTTTTTCAAATCCTCCAAAATGATGAAAAAAGGCGTGCTATAGTATGCCGTACGATATGGGCTATAGCCCATGGTCCAAAATGATGAGAAACGAGGCTAACTTTTTTTTTCAAAATTTCAAAAAACATGGGCTATAACCCATCGTTTTTGTCATTTCGTCATTTTTTTTCAAATCCTCAAAAATGATGAAAAACGGCACGCTATAGTATGCCGTACGATATGGGCTATAGCCCATGGTCCAAAATGATGAGAAACGAGACTAACTTTTTTTTTCAAAATTTCAAAAAACATGGGCTATAACCCATCGTTTTTTCATGTTTTCATTTTTTTCAAATCCTCCAAAATGATGAAAAACGGCGTGCTATAGTATGCCGTACGATATGGGCTATAGCCCATGGTCCAAAATGATGAGAAACGAGGCTAACTTTTTTTTTTTTAATTTAAAAAAACATGGGCTATAACCCATCGTTTTTTCATGTTTTCATTTTTTTCAAATCCTCAAAAATGATGAAAAACGGCACGCTATAGTATGCCGTACGATATGGGCTATAGCCCATGGTCCAAAATGATGAGAAACGAGACTAACTTTTTTTTTCAAAATTTCAAAAAACATGGGCTATAACCCATCGTTTTTTCATGTTTTCATTTTTTTCAAATCCTCCAAAATGATGAAAAACGGCGTGCTATAGTATGCCGTACGATATGGGCTATAGCCCACGGTCCAAAATGATGAGAAACGAGGCTAACTTTTTTTTTCAAAATTTCAAAAAACATGGGCTATAACCCATCGTTTTTGTCATTTCGTCATTTTTTTTAAATCTTCAAAAATGATGAAAAACTGTGCGCTATAGTATGCCGTACGATATGGGCTATAGCCCACGGTCCAAAATTATGAGAAACGAGGCTAACTTTTTTTTTCAAAATTTCAAAAAACATGGGCTATAACCCATCGTTTTTTCATGTTTTCATTTTTTTCAAATCCTCCAAAATGATGAAAAACGGCGTGCTATAGTATGCCGTACGATATGGGCTATAGCCCATGGTCCAAAATGATGAGAAACGAGGCTAACTTTTTTTTTCAAAATTTCAAAAAACATGGGCTATAACCCATCGTTTTTTTATTTTTTCATTTTTTTCAAATCCTCAAAAATGATGAAAAACGGCACGCTATAGTATGCCGTACGATATGGGCTATAGCCCATGGTCCAAAATGATGAGAAACGAGGCTAACTTTTTTTTTCAAAATTTGAAAAAAAATGAAAAAATAAAAAAACGATGGGTTATAGCCCATGTTTTTTGAAATTTTGAAAAAAAAAGTTAGCCTCGTTTCTCATCATTTTGGACCATGGGCTATAGCCCATATCGTACGGCATACTATAGCGTGCCGTTTTTCATCATTTTTGAGGATTTGAAAAAAATGACGAAATGACAAAAACGATGGGTTATAGCCCATGTTTTTTGAAATTTTGAAAAAAAAAGTTAGCCTCGTTTCTCATAATTTTGGACCGTGGGCTATAGCCCATATCGTACGGCATACTATAGCGCGCAGTTTTTCATCATTTTTGAAGATTTAAAAAAAAAGACGAAATGACAAAAACGATGGGTTATAGCCCATGTTTTTTGAAATTTTGAAAAAAAAAAGTTAGCCTCGTTTCTCATCATTTTGGACCATGGGCTATAGCCCATATCGTACGGCATACTATAGCACGCCGTTTTTCATCATTTTGGAGGATTTGAAAAAAATGAAAACATGAAAAAACGATGGGTTATAGCCCATGTTTTTTGAAATTTTGAAAAAAAAAGTTAGCCTCGTTTCTCATCATTTTGGACCATGGGCTATAGCCCATATCGTACGGCATACTATAGCGTGCCGTTTTTCATCATTTTTGAGGTTTTGAAAAAAATGACGAAATGACAAAAACGATGGGTTATAGCCCATGTTTTTTGAAATTTTGAAAAAAAAAGTTAGCCTCGTTTCTCATCATTTTGGACCATGGGCTATAGCCCATATCGTACGGCATACTATAGCACGCCGTTTTTCATCATTTTGGAGGATTTGAAAAAAATGAAAACATGAAAAAACGATGGGTTATAGCCCATGTTTTTTGAAATTTTGAAAAAAAAAGTTAGCCTCGTTTCTCATCATTTTGGACCATGGGCTATAGCCCATATCGTACGGCATACTATAGCGTGCCGTTTTTCATCATTTTTGAGGATTTGAAAAAAATGAAAAAATAAAAAAACGATGGGTTATAGCCCATGTTTTTTGAAATTTTGAAAAAAAAAAGTTAGCCTCGTTTCTCATAATTTTGGACCGTGGGCTATAGCCCATATCGTACGGCATACTATAGCGCGCAGTTTTTCATCATTTTTGAAGATTTAAAAAAAATGACGAAATGACAAAAACGATGGGTTATAGCCCATGTTTTTTGAAATTTTGAAAAAAAAAGTTATCCTCGTTTCTCATCATTTTGGACCATGGGCTATAGCCCATATCGTACGGCATACTATAGCACGCCGTTTTTCATCATTTTGGAGGATTTGAAAAAAATGAAAACATGAAAAAACGATGGGTTATAGCCCATGTTTTTTTAAATTAAAAAAAAAAAAGTTAGCCTCGTTTCTTATCATTTTGGACCATGGGCTATAGCCCATATCGTACGGCATACTATAGCGCGCCGTTTTTCATCATTTTTGAGGATTTGAAAAAAATGAAAAAATAAAAAAACGATGGGTTATAGCCCATGTTTTTTGAAATTTTGAAAAAAAAAGTTAGCCTCGTTTCTCATCATTTTGGACCATGGGCTATAGCCCATATCGTACGGCATACTATAGCACGCCGTTTTTCATCATTTTGGAGGATTTGAAAAAAATGAAAACATGAAAAAACGATGGGTTATAGCCCATGTTTTTTTAAATTAAAAAAAAAAAAGTTAGCCTCGTTTCTCATCATTTTGGACCATGGGCTATAGCCCATATCGTACGGCATACTATAGCACGCTGTTTTTCATCATTTTGGAGGATTTGAAAAAAATGAAAACATGAAAAAACGATGGGTTATAGCCCATGTTTTTTGAAATTTTGAAAAAAAAAGTTAGCCTCGTTTCTCATCATTTTGGACCATGGGCTATATAGCCCATATCGTACGGCATACTATAGCGTGCCGTTTTTCATCATTTTTGAGGATTTGAAAAAAATGACGAAATGACAAAAACGATGGGTTATAGCCCATGTTTTTTGAAATTTTGAAAAAAAAAAGTTAGCCTTGTTTCTCATAATTTTGGACCGTGGGCTATAGCCCATATCGTACGGCATACTATAGCGCGCAGTTTTTCATCATTTTTGAAGATTTGAAAAAAAATGACGAAATGACAAAAACGATGGGTTATAGCCCATGTTTTTTGAAATTTTGAAAAAAAAAGTTAGCCTCGTTTCTCATCATTTTGGACCATGGGCTATAGCCCATATCGTACGGCATACTATAGCACGCCGTTTTTCATCATTTTGGAGGATTTGAAAAAAATGAAAACATGAAAAAACGATGGGTTATAGCCCATGTTTTTTGAAATTTTGAAAAAAAAAGTTAGCCTCGTTTCTCATCATTTTGGACCATGGGCTATAGCCCATATGGTACGGCATACTATAGCGTGCCGTTTTTCATCATTTTTGAGGATTTGAAAAAAATGAAAAAATAAATAAACGATGGGTTATAGCCCATGTTTTTTGAAATTTTGAAAAAAAAAGTTAGCCTCGTTTCTCATAATTTTGGACCGTGGGCTATAGCCCATATCGTACGGCATACTATAGCGCGCAGTTTTTCATCATTTTTGAAGATTTAAAAAAAATGACGAAATGACAAAAACGATGGGTTATAGCCCATGTTTTTTGAAATTTTGAAAAAAAAAGTTATCCTCGTTTCTCATCATTTTGGACCATGGGCTATAGCCCATATCGTACGGCATACTATAGCACGCCGTTTTTCATCATTTTGGAGGATTTGAAAAAAATGAAAACATGAAAAAACGATGGGTTATAGCCCATGTTTTTTAAAAAAAAAAAAAAAAAAAAGTTAGCCTCGTTTCTCATCATTTTGGACCATGGGCTATAGCCCATATCGTACGGCATACTATAGCACGCCGTTTTTCATCATTTTGGAGGATTTGAAAAAAATGAAAACATGAAAAATCGATGGGTTATAGCCCATGTTTTTTGAAATTAAAAAAAAAAAAGTTAGCCTCGTTTCTCATCATTTTGGACCATGGGCTATAGCCCATATCATACGGCATACTATAGCGTGCCGTTTTTCATCATTTTTGAGGATTTGAAAAAAATGACGAAATGACAAAAACGATGGGTTATAGCCCATGTTTTTTGAAATTTTGAAAAAAAAAGTTAGTCTCGTTTCTCATCATTTTGGACCATGGGCTATAGCCCATATCGTACGGCATACTATAGCACGCCGTTTTTCATCATTTTGGAGGATTTGAAAAAAATGAAAACATGAAAAAACGATGGGTTATAGCCCATGTTTTTTGAAATTTTGAAAAAAAAAGTTAGCCTCGTTTCTCATCATTTTGGACCATGGGCTATAGCCCATATGGTACGGCATACTATAGCGTGCCGTTTTTCATCATTTTTGAGGATTTGAAAAAAATGAAAAAATAAATAAACGATGGGTTAGAGCCCATGTTTTTTGAAATTTTGAAAAAAAAAAGTTAGCCTCGTTTCTCATAATTTTGGACCGTGGGCTATAGCCCATATCGTACGGCATACTATAGCGCGCAGTTTTTCATCATTTTTGAAGATTTAAAAAAAATGACAAAATGACAAAAACGATGGGTTATAGCCCATGTTTTTTGAAATTTTGAAAAAAAAAGTTATCCTTGTTTCTCATCATTTTGGACCATGGGCTATAGCCCATATCGTACGGCATACTATAGCACGCCGTTTTTCATCATTTTGGAGGATTTGAAAAAAATGAAAACATGAAAAAACGATGGGTTATAGCCCATGTTTTTTTAAATTAAAAAAAAAAAAGTTAGCCTCGTTTCTCATCATTTTGGACCATGGGCTATAGCCCATATCGTACGGCATACTATAGCACGCCGTTTTTCATCATTTTGGAGGATTTGAAAAAAATGAAAACATGAAAAAACGATGGGTTATAGCCCATGTTTTTTGAAATTTTGAAAAAAAAAGTTAGCCTCGTTTCTCATCATTTTGGACCATGGGCTATAGCCCATATCGTACGGCATACTATAGCACGCCGTTTTTCATCATTTTGGAGGATTTGAAAAAAATGAAAACATGAAAAAACGATGGGTTATAGCCCATGTTTTTTGAAATTTTGAAAAAAAAAGTTAGCCTCGTTTCTCATCATTTTGGACCATGGGCTATAGCCCATATCGTACGGCATACTATAGCGTGCCGTTTTTCATCATTTTTGAGGATTTGAAAAAAATGAAAAAATAAAAAAACGATGGGTTATATCCCATGTTTTTTGAAATTTTGGAAAAAAAAGTTAGCCTCGTTTCTCATAATTGTGGACCGTGGGCTATAGCCCATATCGTACGGCATACTATAGCGCGCAGTTTTTCATCATTTTTGAAGATTTAAAAAAAATGACGAAATGACAAAAACGATGGGTTATAGCCCATGTTTTTTGAAATTTTGAAAAAAAAAGTTATCCTCGTTTCTCATCATTTTGGACCATGGGCTATAGCCCATATCGTACGGCATACTATAGCACGCCGTTTTTCATCATTTTGGAGGATTTGAAAAAAATGAAAACATGAAAAAACGATGGGTTATAGCCCATGTTTTTTTAAATTAAAAAAAAAAAAGTTAGCCTCGTTTCTCATCATTTTGGACCATGGGCTATAGCCCATATCGTACGGCATACTATAGCGCGCCGTTTTTCATCATTTTTGAGGATTTGAAAAAAATGAAAACATGAAAAAACGATGGGTTATAGCCCATGTTTTTTGAAATTTTGAAAAAAAAAGTTAGCCTCGTTTCTCATCATTTTGGACCATGGGCTATAGCCCATATCGTACGGCATACTATAGCGTGCCGTTTTTCATCATTTTTGAGGATTTAAAAAAAATGACGAAATGACAAAAACGATGGGTTATAGCCCATGTTTTTTGAAATTTTGAAAAAAAAAGTTAGCCTCGTTTCTCATCATTTTGGACCATGGGCTATAGCCCATATCGTACGGCATACTATAGCACGCCGTTTTTCATCATTTTGGAGGATTTGAAAAAAATGAAAAAATAAAAAAACGATGGGTTATATCCCATGTTTTTTGAAATTTTGAAAAAAAAAGTTAGCCTCGTTTCTCATAATTGTGGACCGTGGGCTATAGCCCATATCGTACGGCATACTATAGCGCGCAGTTTTTCATCATTTTTGAAGATTTAAAAAAAATGACGAAATGACAAAAACGATGGGTTATAGCCCATGTTTTTTGAAATTTTGAAAAAAAAAGTTATCCTCGTTTCTCATCATTTTGGACCATGGGCTATAGCCCATATCGTACGGCATACTATAGCACGCCGTTTTTCATCATTTTGGAGGATTTGAAAAAAATGAAAACATGAAAAAACGATGGGTTATAGCCCATGTTTTTTTAAATTAAAAAAAAAAAAGTTAGCCTCGTTTCTCATCATTTTGGACCATGGGCTATAGCCCATATCGTACGGCATACTATAGCGCGCCGTTTTTCATCATTTTTGAGGATTTGAAAAAAATGAAAACATGAAAAAACGATGGGTTATAGCCCATGTTTTTTGAAATTTTGAAAAAAAAAGTTAGCCTCGTTTCTCATCATTTTGGACCATGGGCTATAGCCCATATCGTACGGCATACTATAGCGTGCCGTTTTTCATCATTTTTGAGGATTTAAAAAAAATGACGAAATGACAAAAACGATGGGTTATAGCCCATGTTTTTTGAAATTTTGAAAAAAAAAGTTAGCCTCGTTTCTCATCATTTTGGACCATGGGCTATAGCCCATATCGTACGGCATACTATAGCACGCCGTTTTTCATCATTTTGGAGGATTTGAAAAAAATGAAAACATGAAAAAACGATGGGTTATAGCCCATGTTTTTTGAAATTTTGAAAAAAAAAGTTAGCCTCGTTTCTCATCATTTTGGACCATGGGCTATAGCCCATATCGTACGGCATACTATAGCGTGCCGTTTTTCATCATTTTTGAGGATTTGAAAAAAATGAAAAAATAAAAAAACGATGGGTTATAGCCCATGTTTTTTGAAATTTTGAAAAAAAAAGTTAGCCTCGTTTCTCATAATTTTGGACCGTGGGCTATAGCCCATATCGTACGGCATACTATAGCGCGCAGTTTTTCATCATTTTTGAAGATTTAAAAAAAATGACGAAATGACAAAAACGATGGGTTATAGCCCATGTTTTTTGAAATTTTGAAAAAAAAAGTTATCCTCGTTTCTCATCATTTTGGACCATGGGCTATAGCCCATATCGTACGGCATACTATAGCGTGCCGTTTTTCATCATTTTTGAGGATTTGAAAAAAATGAAAAAATAAAAAAACGATGGGTTATAGCCCATGTTTTTTGAAATTTTGAAAAAAAAAAGTTAGCCTCGTTTCTCATAATTTTGGACCGTGGGCTATAGCCCATATCGTACGGCATACTATAGCGCGCAGTTTTTCATCATTTTTGAAGATTTAAAAAAAATGACGAAATGACAAAAACGATGGGTTATAGCCCATGTTTTTTGAAATTTTGAAAAAAAAAGTTATCCTCGTTTCTCATCATTTTGGACCATGGGCTATAGCCCATATCGTACGGCATACTATAGCACGCCGTTTTTCATCATTTTGGAGGATTTGAAAAAAATGAAAACATGAAAAAACGATGGGTTATAGCCCATGTTTTTTTAAATTAAAAAAAAAAAAGTTAGCCTCGTTTCTCATCATTTTGGACCATGGGCTATAGCCCATATCGTACGGCATACTATAGCGCGCCGTTTTTCATCATTTTTGAGGATTTGAAAAAAATGAAAACATGAAAAAACGATGGGTTATAGCCCATGTTTTTTGAAATTTTGAAAAAAAAAGTTAGCCTCGTTTCTCATCATTTTGGACCATGGGCTATAGCCCATATCGTACGGCATACTATAGCGTGCCGTTTTTCATCATTTTTGAGGATTTGAAAAAAATGACGAAATGACAAAAACGATGGGTTATAGCCCATGTTTTTTGAAATTTTGAAAAAAAAAGTTAGCCTCGTTTCTCATCATTTTGGACCATGGGCTATAGCCCATATCGTACGGCATACTATAGCACGCCGTTTTTCATCATTTTGGAGGATTTGAAAAAAATGAAAACATGAAAAAACGATGGGTTATAGCCCATGTTTTTTGAAATTTTGAAAAAAAAAGTTAGCCTCGTTTCTCATCATTTTGGACCATGGGCTATAGCCCATATCGTACGGCATACTATAGCGTGCCGTTTTTCATCATTTTTGAGGATTTGAAAAAAATGAAAAAATAAAAAAACGATGGGTTATAGCCCATGTTTTTTGAAATTTTGAAAAAAAAAGTTAGCCTCGTTTCTCATAATTTTGGACCGTGGGCTATAGCCCATATCGTACGGCATACTATAGCGCGCAGTTTTTCATCATTTTTGAAGATTTAAAAAAAATGACGAAATGACAAAAACGATGGGTTATAGCCCATGTTTTTTGAAATTTTGAAAAAAAAGGTTATCCTCGTTTCTCATCATTTTGGACCATGGGCTATAGCCCATATCGTACGGCATACTATAGCACGCCGTTTTTCATCATTTTGGAGGATTTGAAAAAAATGAAAACATGAAAAAACGATGGGTTATAGCCCATGTTTTTTTTAATTAAAAAAAAAAAAGTTAGCCTCGTTTCTCATCATTTTGGACCATGGGCTATAGCCCATATCGTACGGCATACTATAGCGCGCCGTTTTTCATCATTTTTGAGGATTTGAAAAAAATGAAAAAATAAAAGAACGATGGGTTATAGCCCATGTTTTTTGAAATTTTGAAAAAAAAAGTTAGCCTCGTTTCTCATCATTTTGGGCCATGGGCTATAGCCCATATCGTACGGCATACTATAGCACGCCGTTTTTCATCATTTTGGAGGATTTGAAAAAAATGAAAACTTGAAAAAACGATGGGTTATAGCCCATGTTTTTTTAAATTAAAAAAAAAAAAGTTAGCCTCGTTTCTCATCATTTTGGACCATGGGCTATAGCCCATATCGTACGGCATACTATAGCACGCTGTTTTTCATCATTTTGGAGGATTTGAAAAAAATGAAAACATGAAAAAACGATGGGTTATAGCCCATGTCTTTTGAAATTTTGAAAAAAAAAGTTAGCCTCGTTTCTCATCATTTTGGACCATGGGCTATAGCCCATATCGTACGGCATACTATAGCGTGCCGTTTTTCATCATTTTTGAGGATTTGAAAAAAATGACGAAATGACAAAAACGATGGGTTATAGCCCATGTTTTTTGAAATTTTGAAAAAAAAAAGTTAGCCTCGTTTCTCATCATTTTGGACCATGGGCTATAGCCCATATCGTACGGCATACTATAGCGCGCCGTTTTTCATCATTTTGGAGGATTTGAAAAAAATGAAAACATGAAAAAACGATGGGTTATAGCCCATGTTTTTTGAAATTTTGAAAAAAAAAGTTAGCCTCGTTTCTCATCATTTTGGACCATGGGCTATAGCCCATATCGTACGGCATACTATAGCGTGCCGTTTTTCATCATTTTTGAGGATTTGAAAAAAATGAAAAAATAAAAAAACGATGGGTTATAGCCCATGTTTTTTGAAATTTTGAAAAAAAAAGTTAGCCTCGTTTCTCATAATTTTGGACCGTGGGCTATAGCCCATATCGTACGGCATACTATAGCGCGCAGTTTTTCATCATTTTTGAAGATTTAAAAAAAATGACGAAATGACAAAAACGATGGGTTATAGCCCATGTTTTTTGAAATTTTGAAAAAAAAGGTTATCCTCGTTTCTCATCATTTTGGACCATGGGCTATAGCCCATATCGTACGGCATACTATAGCACGCCGTTTTTCATCATTTTGGAGGATTTGAAAAAAATGAAAACATGAAAAAACGATGGGTTATAGCCCATGTTTTTTTAAATTAAAAAAAAAAAAGTTAGCCTCGTTTCTCATCATTTTGGACCATGGGCTATAGCCCATATCGTACGGCATACTATAGCACGCTGTTTTTCATCATTTTGGAGGATTTGAAAAAAATGAAAACATGAAAAAACGATGGGTTATAGCCCATGTTTTTTGAAATTTTGAAAAAAAAAGTTAGCCTCGTTTCTCATCATTTTGGACCATGGGCTATAGCCCATATCGTACGGCATACTATAGCGTGCCGTTTTTCATCATTTTTGAGGATTTGAAAAAAATGACGAAATGACAAAAACGATGGGTTATAGCCCATGTTTTTTGAAATTTTGAAAAAAAAAGTTTGCCTCGTTTCTCATCATTTTGGACCATGGGCTATAGCCCATATCGTACGGCATACTATAGCACGCCGTTTTTCATCATTTTGGAGGATTTGAAAAAAATGAAAACATGAAAAAACGATGGGTTATAGCCCATGTTTTTTGAAATTTTGAAAAAAAAAGTTAGCCTCGTTTCTCATCATTTTGGACCATGGGCTATAGCCCATATCGTACGGCATACTATAGCGTGCCGTTTTTCATCATTTTTGAGGATTTGAAAAAAATGAAAAAATAAAAAAACGATGGGTTATAGCCCATGTTTTTTGAAATTTTGAAAAAAAAAGTTAGCCTCGTTTCTCATAATTTTGGACCGTGGGCTATAGCCCATATCGTACGGCATACTATAGCGCGCAGTTTTTCATCATTTTTGAAGATTTAAAAAAAATGACGAAATGACAAAAACGATGGGTTATAGCCCATGTTTTTTGAAATTTTGAAAAAAAAGGTTATCCTCGTTTCTCATCATTTTGGACCATGGGCTATAGCCCATATCGTACGGCATACTATAGCACGCCGTTTTTCATCATTTTGGAGGATTTGAAAAAAATGAAAACATGAAAAAACGATGGGTTATAGCCCATGTTTTTTTTAATTAAAAAAAAAAAAGTTAGCCTCGTTTCTCATCATTTTGGACCATGGGCTATAGCCCATATCGTACGGCATACTATAGCGCGCCGTTTTTCATCATTTTTGAGGATTTGAAAAAAATGAAAAAATAAAAGAACGATGGGTTATAGCCCATGTTTTTTGAAATTTTGAAAAAAAAAGTTAGCCTCGTTTCTCATCATTTTGGGCCATGGGCTATAGCCCATATCGTACGGCATACTATAGCACGCCGTTTTTCATCATTTTGGAGGATTTGAAAAAAATGAAAACTTGAAAAAACGATGGGTTATAGCCCATGTTTTTTTAAATTAAAAAAAAAAAAGTTAGCCTCGTTTCTCATCATTTTGGACCATGGGCTATAGCCCATATCGTACGGCATACTATAGCACGCTGTTTTTCATCATTTTGGAGGATTTGAAAAAAATGAAAACATGAAAAAACGATGGGTTATAGCCCATGTCTTTTGAAATTTTGAAAAAAAAAGTTAGCCTCGTTTCTCATCATTTTGGACCATGGGCTATAGCCCATATCGTACGGCATACTATAGCGTGCCGTTTTTCATCATTTTTGAGGATTTGAAAAAAATGACGAAATGACAAAAAAGATGGGTTATAGCCCATGTTTTTTGAAATTTTGAAAAAAAAAAGTTAGCCTCGTTTCTCATCATTTTGGACCATGGGCTATAGCCCATATCGTACGGCATACTATAGCGCGCCGTTTTTCATCATTTTGGAGGATTTGAAAAAAATGAAAACATGAAAAAACGATGGGTTATAGCCCATGTTTTTTGAAATTTTGAAAAAAAAAGTTAGCCTCGTTTCTCATCATTTTGGACCATGGGCTATAGCCCATATCGTACGGCATACTATAGCGTGCCGTTTTTCATCATTTTTGAGGATTTGAAAAAAATGAAAAAATAAAAAAACGATGGGTTATAGCCCATGTTTTTTGAAATTTTGAAAAAAAAAGTTAGCCTCGTTTCTCATAATTTTGGACCGTGGGCTATAGCCCATATCGTACGGCATACTATAGCGCGCAGTTTTTCATCATTTTTGAAGATTTAAAAAAAATGACGAAATGACAAAAACGATGGGTTATAGCCCATGTTTTTTGAAATTTTGAAAAAAAAGGTTATCCTCGTTTCTCATCATTTTGGACCATGGGCTATAGCCCATATCGTACGGCATACTATAGCACGCCGTTTTTCATCATTTTGGAGGATTTGAAAAAAATGAAAACATGAAAAAACGATGGGTTATAGCCCATGTTTTTTTAAATTAAAAAAAAAAAAGTTAGCCTCGTTTCTCATCATTTTGGACCATGGGCTATAGCCCATATCGTACGGCATACTATAGCACGCTGTTTTTCATCATTTTGGAGGATTTGAAAAAAATGAAAACATGAAAAAACGATGGGTTATAGCCCATGTTTTTTGAAATTTTGAAAAAAAAAGTTAGCCTCGTATCTCATCATTTTGGACCATGGGCTATAGCCCATATCGTACGGCATACTATAGCGTGCCGTTTTTCATCATTTTTGAGGATTTGAAAAAAATGACGAAATGACAAAAACGATGGGTTATAGCCCATGTTTTTTGAAATTTTGAAAAAAAAAGTTTGCCTCGTTTCTCATCATTTTGGACCATGGGCTATAGCCCATATCGTACGGCATACTATAGCACGCCGTTTTTCATCATTTTGGAGGATTTGAAAAAAATGAAAACATGAAAAAACGATGGGTTATAGCCCATGTTTTTTGAAATTTTGAAAAAAAAAGTTAGCCTCGTTTCTCATCATTTTGGACCATGGGCTATAGCCCATATCGTACGGCATACTATAGCGTGCCGTTTTTCATCATTTTTGAGGATTTGAAAAAAATGAAAAAATAAAAAAACGATGGGTTATAGCCCATGTTTTTTGAAATTTTGAAAAAAAAAGTTAGCCTCGTTTCTCATAATTTTGGACCGTGGGCTATAGCCCATATCGTACGGCATACTATAGCGCGCAGTTTTTCATCATTTTTGAAGATTTAAAAAAAATGACGAAATGACAAAAACGATGGGTTATAGCCCATGTTTTTTGAAATTTTGGAAAAAAAAGTTATCCTCGTTTCTCATCATTTTGGACCATGGGCTATAGCCCATATCGTACGGCATACTATAGCACGCCGTTTTTCATCATTTTGGAGGATTTGAAAAAAATGAAAACATGAAAAAACGATGGGTTATAGCCCATGTTTTTTTAAATTAAAAAAAAAAAAGTTAGCCTCGTTTCTCATCATTTTGGACCATGGGCTATAGCCCATATCGTACGGCATACTATAGCGCGCCGTTTTTCATCATTTTTGAGGATTTGAAAAAAATGAAAAAATAAAAAAACGATGGGTTATAGCCCATGTTTTTTGAAATTTTGAAAAAAAAAGTTAGCCTCGTTTCTCATCATTTTGGGCCATGGGCTATAGCCCATATCGTACGGCATACTATAGCACGCCGTTTTTCATCATTTTGGAGGATTTGAAAAAAATGAAAACATGAAAAAACGATGGGTTATAGCCCATGTTTTTTTAAATTAAAAAGAAAAAAGTTAGCCTCGTTTCTCATCATTTTGGACCATGGGCTATAGCCCATATCGTACGGCATACTATAGCACGCTGTTTTTCATCATTTTGGAGGATTTGAAAAAAATGAAAACATGAAAAAACGATGGGTTATAGCCCATGTTTTTTGAAATTTTGAAAAAAAAAGTTAGCCTCGTTTCTCATAATTTTGGACCGTGGGCTATAGCCCATATCGTACGGCATACTATAGCGCGCAGTTTTTCATCATTTTTGAAGATTTAAAAAAAATGACGAAATGACAAAAACGATGGGTTATAGCCCATGTTTTTTGAAATTTTGAAAAAAAAGGTTATCCTCGTTTCTCATCATTTTGGACCATGGGCTATAGCCCATATCGTACGGCATACTATAGCACGCCGTTTTTCATCATTTTGGAGGATTTGAAAAAAATGAAAACATGAAAAAACGATGGGTTATAGCCCATGTTTTTTTAAATTAAAAAAAAAAAAGTTAGCCTCGTTTCTCATCATTTTGGGCCATGGGCTATAGCCCATATCGTACGGCATACTATAGCACGCCGTTTTTCATCATTTTGGAGGATTTGAAAAAAATGAAAACATGAAAAAACGATGGGTTATAGCCCATGTTTTTTTAAATTAAAAAAAAAAAAGTTAGCCTCGTTTCTCATCATTTTGGACCATGGGCTATAGCCCATATCGTACGGCATACTATAGCACGCTGTTTTTCATCATTTTGGAGGATTTGAAAAAAATGAAAACATGAAAAAACGATGGGTTATAGCCCATGTTTTTTGAAATTTTGAAAAAAAAAGTTAGCCTCGTTTCTCATCATTTTGGACCATGGGCTATAGCCCATATCGTACGGCATACTATAGCGTGCCGTTTTTCATCATTTTTGAGGATTTGAAAAAAATGACGAAATGACAAAAACGATGGGTTATAGCCCATGTTTTTTGAAATTTTGAAAAAAAAAAGTTAGCCTCGTTTCTCATCATTTTGGACCATGGGCTATAGCCCATATCGTACGGCATACTATAGCGCGCCGTTTTTCATCATTTTGGAGGATTTGAAAAAAATGAAAACATGAAAAAACGATGGGTTATAGCCCATGTTTTTTGAAATTTTGAAAAAAAAAAGTTAGCCTCGTTTCTCATCATTTTGGACCATGGGCTATAGCCCATATCGTACGGCATACTATAGCGTGCCGTTTTTCATCATTTTTGAGGATTTGAAAAAAATGAAAAAATAAAAAAACGATGGGTTATAGCCCATGTTTTTTGAAATTTTGAAAAAAAAAGTTAGCCTCGTTTCTCATAATTTTGGACCGTGGGCTATAGCCCATATCGTACGGCATACTATAGCGCGCAGTTTTTCATCATTTTTGAAGATTTAAAAAAAATGACGAAATGACAAAAACGATGGGTTATAGCCCATGTTTTTTGAAATTTTGAAAAAAAAGGTTATCCTCGTTTCTCATCATTTTGGACCATGGGCTATAGCCCATATCGTACGGCATACTATAGCACGCCGTTTTTCATCATTTTGGAGGATTTGAAAAAAATGAAAACATGAAAAAACGATGGGTTATAGCCCATGTTTTTTTAAATTAAAAAAAAAAAAGTTAGCCTCGTTTCTCATCATTTTGGACCATGGGCTATAGCCCATATCGTACGGCATACTATAGCACGCTGTTTTTCATCATTTTGGAGGATTTGAAAAAAATGAAAACATGAAAAAACGATGGGTTATAGCCCATGTTTTTTGAAATTTTGAAAAAAAAAGTTAGCCTCGTTTCTCATCATTTTGGACCATGGGCTATAGCCCATATCGTACGGCATACTATAGCGTGCCGTTTTTCATCATTTTTGAGGATTTGAAAAAAATGACGAAATGACAAAAACGATGGGTTATAGCCCATGTTTTTTGAAATTTTGAAAAAAAAAAGTTAGCCTCGTTTCTCATCATTTTGGACCATGGGCTATAGCCCATATCGTACGGCATACTATAGCGCGCCGTTTTTCATCATTTTTGAGGATTTGAAAAAAATGAAAAAAAAAAAAAAAACGATGGGTTATAGCCCATGTTTTTTGAAATTTTGAAAAAAAAAGTTAGCCTCGTTTCTCATCATTTTGGACCATGGGCTATAGCCCATATCGTACGGCATACTATAGCACGCCGTTTTTCATCATTTTGGAGGATTTGAAAAAAATGAAAACATGAAAAAACGATGGGTTATAGCTAGGGGTGTGCATCTCTCCTTTACAAGACGATTCGATACGTATCGATATGCATGGGCTACGATGCGATTCAGAGACGATACATTTATACACAGAACGATTCGAATTCGATTCGATTCGGTGGAATTCGATGTGATTTCGATTTTGTGGAATTTGAGGCGATTCGATGCGATTCGATGCGATTCGATACGATACGGTGCGATCTGACACATTTAACCTTTTTTAGATTTTTTATTTGAAGCTAGATCTATAAAGAATAGGGTTGGGAAAAACATCTAATTAATTGGAGGAGTTGTGATTAATTAATCTCAATTAATCATATTTTAATCGCATATCAATAGGCCTATTTGACCTGATCAGTGAGCTTTTTTTTTCAAATGGATTTGGATACGAGTGAATCAATGAATGAATAGGCAATTAAAAAAGTAGTAATAATAATAGTGATAATATTATTATTTATATAATGCTTCTCTGAGTACTTAAACGCTTTTCAAGGGGAACATTAGAAAACTAATAAAAACAACTTTATAAGAGAAAAACTAAGACTATGGAATAAAATAAATGAATGTGGAATGAGATAGCTGGGGAAAGACATTCTGGGTTTGAATTTATAGGTGGTGGCATATCTCTGAGCTTTGGGAAGTGCATTGTTTTGACAGGTCTGCCTGGTGTGGACAGTGAAACCAGACGCAACGATACAGTCATACTGTCGATGCAAACAGACGTGTACAGTAGCTGCTCGGCCTGCTCCAAATGATATTCCCATTCGTCTTTGTGTCTGCCCGTGTAAACGCAGCATCGAGTGTGAGAGTTATTAAGGAGGACTCCTTCTAACGATATGGACCAGAGTTAAACTAATGTTAGCTCCCATGCTAACTAGTTGCTACCCTCGTCAGAAACAACACGACCATCCAGATCGGGTGGAAGCTGTTGATATCACGTTGCTTGTGCCCGTGGATGGGAAATGAAATGTAAAAGGCTATAGAAGCGTGGATGAAAGGCAAAGCACAGATGTGCAATAATGCTGTGTCGTGACTCGTATCTGCGTGTGTATTCCGTCTGACAACGAGTGGTTTATGCTGCTATAGTGCTCGTCTCGTCTGTTGTTGCTGGCTGCTGATGCATATAGAGCGTCATCATAAGCATGCGCCCGTCCTGCGCTGGAAGTAGCAGATCTACAAGCTATCTAGTATCTACCCGTCGCAATGCACAGCGCTTTGGGCTTGTACATCTGTGTTTTTCCCGCAGTTAGTTGAATTATATCGATTCGCAGCTTTAGGATCGAACCAACGTCCGATGCAGACGCTATTCCAGACACACGTGCATCGATGTAGTCGCATCGTTAATGTTAAAATCGATTATCGATTCATATCGATATTTTTTGACACCACTAGCTATAACCCATCGTTTTTTTATTTTTTCATTTTTTTCAAATCCTCAAAAATGATGAAAAACGGCGCGCTATAGTATGCCGTACGATATGGGCTATAGCCCATGGTCCAAAATGATGAGAAACGAGGATAACTTTTTTTTTCAAAATTTCAAAAAACATGGGCTATAACCCATCGTTTTTGTCATTTCGTCATTTTTTTTAAATCTTCAAAAATGATGAAAAACTGCGCGCTATAGTATGCCGTACGATATGGGCTATAGCCCACGGTCTAAAATTATGAGAAACGAGGCTAACTTTTTTTTTCAAAATTTCAAAAAACATGGGCTATAACCCATCGTTTTTGTCATTTCGTCATTTTTTTCAAATCCTCAAAAATGATGAAAACGGCACGCTATAGTATGCCGTACGATATGGGCTATAGCCCATGGTCCAAAATGATGAGAAACGAGGCTAACTTTTTTTTTTCAAAATTTCAAAAAACATGGGCTATAACCCATCGTTTTTTTATTTTTTCATTTTTTTCAAATCCTCCAAAATGATGAAAAACGGCGTGCTATAGTATGCCGTACGATATGGGCTATAGCCCATGGTCCAAAATGATGAGAAACGAGGCTAACTTTTTTTTTCAAAATTTCAAAAAACATGGGCTATAACCCATCGTTTTTGTCAAATTGCGGAATTGCGGAAATGTGTGTGTGTGTGTGTGTGTGTGTGTGTGTGTGTGTGTGTGTGTGGGCGTGTGTGTGTGTGTTGCGTCGCCCTCCAGCTGCAATTGCGAGTGTGCAGGGCACACTACTGAGTTTAACAACACAGCTGAAACATGAAGTGGAGTCTGTCAACTCCCGCAATTTCCTTCTTCCCATATTGCGCTGCAACGACACTGGGATGAGCCCCCGAAGGGGGGCGAAATTCTAGTTGTTATAATATGAGATGAGAACCCACACTCTGTACTCTATATGCAACCAAGGATCAACACATTAACACAGGGAGGGAGGCAGTGGCTCAGGACTAGAGTGGCCGCCGAGGAATGGGAAGGTCCCTTAGAGTATACTCTAAGGAAGGTCCCCTGTTCCATCCCTGAATGGCTGGCTGGCTCCTCCAGGCTTCATGTCGAGGTGTCCCTGAGCAAGACACTGAACCCTAAATTGCTCCCTGCGCGCTCATTTGCAGCCTCTCACTGCTCTTAATAGGATGGGTCAAATGCAGAGAAGTAATTTCCCCCCAGGGATTACTAGAAAAGGTTTTACAGGGAAATAAAATACTGCACCCTAGGACAGACAAGCCATGGGGTCACCAGTATTTACTAGGGTTCATTCTCCAGGGAAGAATGTGCTCAGCAAGTGTCATGGCATACTGCCCAGTAGATGTTGAGAAAATGTGCAAATGGCAATTCTGGCCTGAGGGTGGTGCTAGAGGAAAGTGCAGGGATTCAAGTAGCTAGGATTTGTTATTGGTAAAAGTTCATGGCAATCCAGTCAGAAGTTTTTGGCATATTGGGACCAATGTGTCGGAAGGAAGGACGGAAGGAGAGAGAGAGAGAGAGAGAGAGAGAGAGAGAGAGAGAGAGAGAGAGAGAGAGAGAGAGAGAGAGAGAGAGAGAGAGAGAGAGAGAGAGAGAGAGAGAGAGAGACACACAGACAGACAGACAGACAGACAGACAGACAGACAGACAGACAGACAGACAGACAGACAGACAGACAGACAGACAGACAGACAGACAGACAGACAGACAGACAGACAGACAGTGTGTGTGTGTGTGTGTGTGTGTGTGTGTGTGTGTGTGTGTGTGTGTGTGTGTGTGTGTGTGTGTGTGTGTGTGTGTGTGTGTGTGTGAAACAACATGTGTATCTAAATAACATCTTTACTAAAAAGAAAAGAATCAAGTATCATTAGCACAAGACAGTATATATACAGTATAGTATACCTTCCCATCTTTGTCATTGGGAGATTCAAAGTTCTCCAGGAAGCAGAGGAACACCTGGTCTTCTGTCCACTCTGCACTCTTGTACTTAGGGTGCTGTGTTGCGTTGTACACCCCTCTTAGGTCTGCCACTGTCACCACCCCGTCTCCCGTCTTATCCAGCTTCTTAAAGGCTTCTAGAACCACCTTTGTCCTGGTGTCAGACATTGACTAATGGGGACAATGAAATGGAGTAAACTAATTTTTCTAATCAGACCTTAAAAGTTAAGTTTGAAACAATTCCTAGGGTTTGTTTTAATGCCCTTGGCGTAGAAGATGGGTCATGTCAGATGTGGCATGGCACATACAAGACAAGTTGGAACTCTTTCATTTAAACTTCATTTAGACTCTGGAGTCTGAAGTAGATTAATGCACATTTTTATTCCATTATAGGCACTAGTATGTTGTCATTTTATTTTAATTCTTTACCTATGATCGTTGAAAACCATGAAAAACAACATAGGCCTAACATTTATTTCGATAGTGACAGTGAGAGAGAGACAGGAACATTACAGCTAACTAACTTGGTTTTGGCTGTCACCAAAAATAACACATTTATCACAGGAGGTCTTTGACAAATGTTCGATTCTGATTTGTCAGTCAATTCAGCTGTCTATTCATTCTTGATAGCAGACCACGATTCTCAGTATCGCTGCTCTGCCTCTGTTTAAGTTGTTATGGATTGTAAGCTAATAAATACAATTCTAATCAATATTTTGTGTATAATAAGTTTGATAATATTCAGTGAGACATTATCTGAAAATAAACCTGCATCCTGCATCACCCTGTCGGGATTATTTTTTTAATAATGACCAGCTCACTGCTCATTATCTTGCTTATTACCCACCTACTTACTAAAGAAATCAATAATTCAACACAAAATATAACACAAAAAGGCAAACTAGCCATGGTCTGATATTCAACGCAGCAATCTGCTATCAAGAAAAGCAGACCCATTTTGCAGAATGCAGTGATATGCAGGGCATATGCCATGTAATAATTTAAGTGAATTTAATGAAGTTCTACCTCATACACACGGTACACACCAGTATAATGAACATTTAACTTCTTTCGTGTATCAATTTAACCTACCCTCAGATTCTTCAGAAACTCATTGAAGTCAATAGTTCCACTGCCGTCCTTATCAAAAGCCTCAAATAGCTGTTGGGCTTCTTCCATTTCCACTGTTAAACCATAGTCGTTTAGGCCTTTGATGAACTCGTGGAGGTCCAAGGACTTACTGCCGTTATCATCCATGATACGAAAGGTCCTGCAAGACAAACAATCACAGAGATAATTTTATTTGTATAGAGTAGGCTACTTGTTTTTACTAAATGAAAAATAATATCAAGCAAACAAGTAAGCAAACATACATAGGTTACCACATTTACACCAGTAAGACACCTGAGGGCGCACGCATCCGCCTGGTTGACAGCAGACTGCTGGACGAGCGCTGGCGCTTTGGCATGGGGGGGTCAGATCAACATATGGAATATATTCTGTACTGGGCATATATGGAGCGTGTCTTGAATGTACAGGGTTTGATGAGGTCAGATCAACATATGGAATGTCATAACAGGTCAGCTCCATATATGGAGATCTAAGGGTTTGAGGTCATATAGAGTTGCTGGCCAATATTGATGACATGAGGGATCTCCATATATGGGCTAAATATTGATGACATCAGGGTCATGTGATGTCACGAGGTGACTAACCATGCAACCAAACAACACACTAACGGGAAATGCACATATAGTAAATGCGACCTGCAGTCGCAAATAAAACAATTAAGTAATACAAGTAAAATACTGTAGAAAGAAATATAAAGTAAAAGGAACATGACTAAGAGTCTAAAAGCACCACTAGTATAGTCCCTAGAGGTTGTGCCGCTCTTAACTCCCCAGACAGTAGTCGTTTAGGGATGGATACATTTCATCGCAATCCACCAATTAGATTTTGAGAAATTTTGTATGCTAATATTATACGAAAATATAATCATTATCTGTAGTATTGTAGTTATATTGTTTGAGACCAAAAGGTTGGCTGCAGCACTGCTGAACGGACAGACTGGCTGAAAGATATTAGATCCTTTAGCCTAAAAACAAGTAAAAGCAATCTGAAACACTGACATAAAAAGACTAACTGCACTCAACTCCTGAACTCCATCTTCAAAATGGTGCCTGGGCTTCTTCTGTTTACACAGAATTGGATTTTTGTCTCCGACAGAGACTATGTATTCGCCCCTATCTGTCCATGCGTCCTTGTGTGTGTGTGTGTGTGTGTGTGTGTGTGTGTGTGTGTGTGTGTGTGTGTTCGTCCATCCATGGAAAGCTAATCTCCGGCACTGTTGGACTGATAGGTGTGAAACTGTGCATGCACACTCCCTGGAGACCAGAGCAGAGCAGAAGTGGTTTATAGCTCCACCAGGAGGCTGCTTTTTGCAAAACAAATTGCAAATGTTAGATACTAGAATTTCGTGGCCGCTACGCGGCCACTCAATCCCAGAGTTACTTCGCCACGCACTATGGGAAGAAGGAAATGGCGGGAGTTGACTCCACATCGGATGGGTTATTAGTTATTATTATAGCACAATGACAATGATAACGTTGTGTTGTAGATTGTGAGAAAGGGATTTGAAAGTAGCTCTCAAGTCCATAAAACAAACTAACATAGGCTACTTCTCTATAAGCAGAATCATGAATAGGCCTATTTAATTTATACAAAAGGAGAAGAGAGAGAGAGAGAGAGCAATGTGTTTGGGTCTCAAACTTTGTCTAATATTGTTTTAGAGCAGTGGTTCTCAAACATTGTCATGGCAAGAGCAAAGGACCCCCAATATTTTTTCAATGTACAAAAATAATCCCAAAATTGCGCATCTATAAATTCTAAGCATGTGAGCCGGGACTGTGTGTGTGTGTGTGTGTGTATATACATTCCGTCTGTAATTCCCTGTAGGCTTCACGTGAATAATGTTGTGTGCGCGCGTGCGGAGAAATAGTTATTTAATGAATCGCATGTTGGTGTGTGTGTGTGTGGGGGGGGGGCCTTACAGGCGTGCATGTGCGTGTGTGTGCGTGCAGGCGTATGTATACATTAGGGCTGTCACGATTCGCCTAGTCCACGATTCAATTCAATTTTGGATTTGCAGCTCACGATTCGATTCGATGTTCGATTCGCTATCACGATTCGCCTAGTCCACGATTCAATTCAATGTTCGATTTGAAGCTCACGATTTGCTTCGATGTTTGATTAAATTTTTTCAATCTATTTTTTTAAAACCTTCTTTTTCAGCATTGAGGGCTATATTCATTATAATTTAGGCCAATATCTTGGTTTGTAAAGAAAAACACTTGTTTCCCAATAAGTCACATTTATTTGCTATAAATAACAAATCAGAATGAGAATAAGAAAAGGTTTAACACCTTTGGGTTTTATGCCCTAACATTTTTTAAATGTTTCTTTAAGATGAGATGACTTGTAACATTCTTGTTAAGCTCTAAGTAAGTAAATGAAAGAAAAAAGAAGAAAAGACAAATAGTATATAGACCCATCTGTTGTTAGTTCAAGTATTAAATACTAATTTAAGTGTGTAATTTCACTTATACACTACCTGGTTATAAATAGCTGCAGTAGGCTACACCATTTTATGCAGTATTTTATACTATTTCTATTTAGTGTACATTTAGTGGATGTGGCTTACATCCGGTCTAAAGCCCACCCACTGTATGCGCTGATTTCCATACACAATCCGTATCCTCCCCTCACCGGATGTTGAATTAACAGTACTAACGGCCATATATTTGACGATCTTTTACACCAAACGATTTTAACGGCCAACGTTTCACATGTATTATTAGTTGTATACATTTTAGGAGTGAAAACATGTGTGACCTGCATGGCATTTTGTAACGTGGTTCTGCTGTTCTGCAACTCTCATTAAATATTGAAAGCCAGCGTTTGCCACCACTGATAGTGGTCGCATGTCTGCAGCTATGCAGACCGCAACTCCGTGCGTTAATTGTTTTGCACGGGGCGAATTAGCTGAGAGCTTTTCTCTATAAGAATATAGTTGGCTGTGTTGTTGTCTTTGTACCATCGTCGTTGGACAGATCGATTTCTTTGTGATGTCTGCTAAGATGCTGGCCAACTCCTCTCTGTGTGTGTGTGTGTGTGTGTGACTGAGTGTGTGTGTGTGTGTGGCACTGCTCCGATACAGTTGGATTTTCGTCTCTTTTTTTTCTCCATGCATTCGCATGGGCGGAATGGCCCGGCCGCTCGCGGAAGTAAATTGGCTGTGTGGCGAAAATAGGCAAAGTGATCGGTGTAAGGGTGATATTTTGGCCCAATCCGATTATTGACAAAGAACAATGTTGATGTAACTAAGGGAATCGTCGAGTCATTTTTTGTGTAAATAAAGAGATTTAGATGGAATAAGCGAAATAGCGATCGTATAATCTCTCCTGTTCCTTCTGTCTCTCATCAATGTCCTGCGCGAGATCAGATTCTGTGCTGCGCGAGATGACATTGTCAAGCTAGTGTGGGGGCGGGGCTGGTAAGAGAGGGCAGTGTTGCCAGGTTTGCGAATTGTAAGCGAGTTGCAGTGTATGCAAGTAGCGTGGTTAAATTCCTTGTGTTGTGGCAACAGCGTAGGGCGCAGCAAATACGACATTGAGGGGTAGAAACCATCCCGGGCGCGTGGTTCATGTAACATGTGTGTCACTGTGAAAGACTGGCCCCATTAAGTGAACGTAGTTGGCGTAGTAGACGCCAACATGACGATTTTGGTAGACGCCAACATGACGATTGTGACGTAGGCTGTTGACGTTGAGCAATAACAGCGTGTTTCATAAAAGTATTATTTGCAGAGTAAATAAGACACTTGAAGGGCTAAAAAATAGGCTATGTCAGTTCGGGGAGCGTGGCGAATTTATTTTGCATATAGAGATGTGTGGTGAAAGTGTGGTTCGGTCGGAGATAGAGCATGAAGAATGAGTATGGGTACACCTTTTCACTTGTATATATAGATTCCTCTAACAGATTTTGTCCAAACAGATCTCTATAGTCGTGTGATCAAAACACTTTTTTACATTACCCATACAGATTTTGTCCAAACATCACATTAGCTACATAGTCATGTGATCAAGACAGATCTGATATGTCATATTTCATCATAGGCTAAGACTGACTTCTACTACCTGCCTGGCTGAGACCTGTGTTCCACTTCCCAGGAACATATTCTTCTAGTTAACTCTGTGATACAGCTCAACAACTGTAGTTTTAATCTGTTTAATCAGATGAAGCTGTTCTGATTCGAATTTGATGACTAACTTGTTGTTTTTGTATCTTCACTCATGCATTTTATGTATTACTTCAGTGACTTGACAAAAGGACGAATTATTGTCTCCACCAGGCCGAAGGCATGGGGAGAGAGTATGTTTTGCACTCCGTCCGTGTGTGTGTGTGTGTGTGTGTGTGTGTGTGTGTGTGCGTGCGTGCGTGTGTCCGTCCGTCCGTCCGTCCTTCCTTCCTTCCGTCCGTTACTAGCTAATCTCCAGCACCGTTGGCCCGATACATGCCAAACTTTGCACACACACTCCCTGGATGCCAACGATGAACCTCTGCCCTAAGTATTCCTCAACGACCTGTTATAGCGCCACCATCAGGCTGATTTAGGCTAAACACATTTCTGTAGATTACTCGTACACATTTTATCCATACATCACACAATTCGGTATACACTATCTCCATAGTCATGTGATCAACACGGATCTGCACCATTTCCCATCCTCCATCCTGATTGGCTAAGATTGGCTTCCAAAGCTCACATGATTGGTCCATTTTGAACAAAATGCCACAAATCACAAACGCAGTGTGCAATTTCCGGGAAATTATGCACGCACATTTCCACTAGGCCGAGGATGACATGCCACTCATTGTTTTCCAAATCAGCCTCACGGTGGTGCTATAACAGGGCAATTCCTGTTATTACCTATAACTGCATCGATCTGTATACAACTTATGTATGCACTCCCTAGAGGCCATGGAAAAACATTTTCCCTGCATCCCTATTCCCTCCACATCGGTTATAGCGCCACCATGAGGCCGATTTCTGGAAAACACATTGTTTATGTTAGTCGCACAGATTTCATCCAAATCTCACGCAAATCTGTACACATGATCTCTGTAGTCATGTGATCAAGACGAGACTGTTGGATTTCTCAGATTCTACACTGATTGGCTAAGATTGCCTTCCAAAGTTTTCAGGAGTGGCCCATTTTGTACAAAATTCTGTCCTGCTCATCCAGAATTCTATCCTCAGAGATGCTATGAGTGATCTGTATCTGCATTTCCTCAACAAAATGAAGAAAATTGTTGCAAATAAAAAAGAAAAAACATGTTTATATTACTCCTAAACATTTTGCCAAACATCCTCCTGGTGGAGACCTGTGCCCAGAAGGGCACTTTTTCTAGTTTGTTGTGTTTTACTTGCCTTGCCAACCCTTTGATCCCAGCAGCTCCCCTGGCCAGACATCGCTGTCTCAGTCTCTCCAAAGGGCTTTCAGACGTGGCGTTCAAAGCCATTTTTCTCAAGTGTCTCTGGTATGACAGGGGGGATAAAAACTAAAAAGAGATCTGGTTAAGTTTAGAGCAGCAGGGAGGAGAGCTCGATGCACCTGAGTCCTGACTCCTGTTCTGTGCACTTGGTAACGAGGAGGACGTTTTTTATTCTCCCTCTGCAACTGAAGTTGTCAAGGCAACTTACAACAAACCACACCTCTTTCCCTCCCTTTGTTTGTAGAGAATGGAGCCATATTGACATGAAATAGTATGCCATGGTAAACACAGATACAGCACTAATAAGGTTCAATTCCATTAGTGTAGCAGAGCCTTTCCAATAGCAGCACCCTGACTCCGTTTGACCTCAATGGAACACAACATCTTAGTATCATTAACACACAATTACCAGTCGATGGTTTACACTACCATTTCATGATAAAATATCTACTTCTCACTGGGGGTGTGGTCTATAAATGTTTGGTGGTTATTGTTGTCTGTCCTGATGAAGGTCTAAGCGACCGAAACATCGCCCTAATAACATTAATAACCTAATATGTCAAGTGTCTGACAGTGTGCAGGACCTTTTCTGTTTTTCCAGATACCCTTTTAAAATATCTGCTGTGAAATAGGACTATTTTGTTGCTTAGAGAAACATAGGGACCACACATACTCTACTTTTTTCCCTTTTTTAAGAGGGGAAGGTTCAGGCTATGACGTCTAGAATGCAGATATCATATTGAACAATTTATTTTCTTATGCACCAATTAAGAAATGGCACATTGGCCTTGAGCATGTAAGTACAGTACTATCCTTCAGTGCAGACTATCTCACCGCTTTGTCTTGAAAATTATCTCAAAATATATAAATTATTACTTGGCCTGGCCGGTGCTCTGCACAGATACATTGAACGTTTCTGAACCAAAAATACATTGCATAATGAACATTTCGTACTTGGTAGATGTTACGTCCCTGTCTAGGGGGAAAAAGGTATGCAACATAAATTATTGTGAGTGAAACTATTTTGTATTAATAACTTGATGATTAATGTAACATATTTACATAAACCTTATATAGACCTAACAAAGTGACACACGGAGCAACTGAGATAAATAAACATAAACATCCTAAACCTATCTGAGTTGTAACCACTTACCAATAGAATGTTACAACCCTACATATTCTCTAATCTAATCTCAACAAAAGATGACTCAATACAAAAAGATGGCTTCCGTGGCCCAGTGCTCTGACACACAATCACACAATACACACACTCATAGATATTGGTAGGTAATCAATAGGTGTGGGGCATTGTCCTCAAGGACAGTCAGTGGGTAGCAGTCCTTTTAAGTGTTTAAGTGTTGAAGTAAAAGCTGTATACAGTAGTTCTGATGATCGCTGTAAATATATAACATAATTCAGTGGTCAGATAACGCCTGCACAAGCCCTTGTATCTGTCATTACCCTGTCATTACTCAATGTTACCACTTCCTTTCAGCACTGTCATCTAGAGCTACATAAAACACTAATTCTGTTCAAACCTTTTCAACTTTACAAGTTACATTATACCAAAATATTATTTATTTAAAATATATCTATGCCTTTAAATCAATGGCTATATTTGTCAATATTTTCAGCAAGACTACTCAGTCTCTACTAGGCTGAACTGCTTTATCTAGTTGTTATTATTTATTAAGTGGTGGTAAAAGTTTGAAAAGGAACAGCTCCTAAAATACAGTAGTCCTTGACATATTTCATATTTCTTCATTATTATTATATCAAAATCGGGAGTCCATTCGTGCAAAAAAAAGAAAAGAAAAAAAAAGAAATTAGGAATGTTTCTCCCAGAGCAGAGAACAAATCACCAAAGCCCACTCTATGTCCATTTATCTCTTTCATTTCTCACCTCTCATTATATAGTTCACCAGACGTTAAGGGAGTGTGGAATTCTGGAATTACAGCCATAGACATTAGACACCACATTTTTAAGACTTGTTATCACCTGTAAGTTGAAGCATGTTTATATAAGCCACATCTGTAAATGAGTCATGGGTTTCAGTTGACTTACAGTGTTTTGGCATTACTCTGAGTGAGGACAATCATGTCAGAAAGGATTAGGTCGTGTGGGAGAAGTTAATAAAAGACTGTGATGAAAATGCTAAATTGAGTTCCTGGAATGCTCAGAGTCTAAAGGGAGTGAGGGAGTGGGTAAGGAAGTGTTTTTTGTTTCAGGCAGACATAAATATATACAGTCATAAGTGTTGCCGTATATTATTTATTGCTGCCCTTAAATAGAATAGATCAAAAACTTGAAACATAGGCTAAACGAAAATGGAATTACACTCCCAGTGGTTATGTACTGGTATAATAGTGTGGTATCAGTCCTGCCATGAGAGGGCAAAGCTAATTCTACTCTGTGTGTGTGTGTGTGTGTGTGTGTGTGTGTGTGTGTGTGTGTGTGTGTGTGTGTGTGTGTGTGTGTGTGATTAATTTATTGAATGGTTGGTTGATTGATTGACATTAACAGTGTTAATAAATATTCTCTGCTGGTTAGTTTGTTGGATGTGAGGATGTGTGTATTAATGATTACTGTCATCAACCCATATGGAACATTGTGTTATGTACTGTTGGGAGATGCTTATGCTTCTATTAATAAAACATGAGTGACTGCCTATTTGGCTTGATGCACATGTAAGTAATGTTAATGTAAAACATAATGATTATATGCCACAGCCGTCTGGATGAATATATAATATTCCATGTCAGCATTTATGAGCGAGTGTGAGTTTACAATTATTTTTACTATACCGCATAAGACCCACAAATGATGTAGCTGTATAGGATGCACCAGCAGTTGAGCAGATAGTGTGTTGGCCACGTCATTATTGCAATGTTTCTGGTTTGATTCCGGCGGGAGATGGGTTGCATGCCTTTTTCCCCTCTATCCCGTCGATCAACATCCTGTCCATCTGCACGGTCTTGCCTAACAGAAGTGTGAAGAACAACAAAAAATACCCAAAATATAAAGATTATAAACATGATTGATAATTATGGCGATATAAATATAAAACATCATGTCCTCACTACTGGGTGATAGCTTGGCTACGAACACACTTGTACCTCAAGCTGGTCTAAGATCTATTTCTGCCAGTGCCCCTCCACTCTCTCTCTGCTTTATGAAGTCTTTCTCAATATAACTGAACTGCCCACTCTCTTTTCTTCTTTTCTTTTAAGAATAAGACCATGTAAGCAGGCCAACAATAGGGGGCACCACAGTCTTACAAAGAAGAGGAGTAATGGAACATGGTTAATATTCAAGCTTTCAGAATTAATTTTTAAATGTAGGCCTATGTAATTGTGTTCTGTCAAAGCAAGATAAAATAAGAGCTCACTGACTGTGAACAGAATACATGGATGCAGTTGAATGCATCAATATTTGATATTTCGGTTTATTTATGGATAGTTATATATTTTTTTGTGAATCTATAAAAGAAATACCAGACCCATCAAACTCATTGGCATTCATTTGGCAATACATTCCTACACCAGTGAAATGTATGTAGGCTATAAAACGTAAAACACTCAACTGAGTTTAAAGGTTGTAGGAATATTTCCTTCTTGGACCGACTTTAGAGTATTCAGGGTGTTCTTGGCGGTTGTTGTCCACCCCTCCACGGACTGTACTCTCAAATCCACTCTTCAATCCTCCGACCCGTCATCCTTCTTTAAAGACATCTGAATTCACCATCCCATCGCAGCTGGTCAGGGGAGCTTGTTGTAAAACCTTGACATGTTTATTGTAGAACAAGTCGGTGCTGTTAGCAACAGCAGATGTGTTGCTGAGCAGTATACATATAGTATTTCAATGTGCTAGGGAAGAATAGATAGACAATTGAAAAGATTAGGTACTATAGCCACACATCTTTGTTGATTCATAGAATTTAATTTATACATTGACTACAGTGCAGCTGTTGGGGCTGAAGATGGATTTCACCAAGAGCGGAGAGCCCAAATCATAAATTGGAATACTTGCGACATTTCCTAATTATGTTGAGTCATAAGATAAAGTAGTAATGGTTTGTTCTGCGGTCAGGTATACCTGCCCTCCAGCCTCCAGCAGGATGTCGTGTGAGACATATCTCGCTCCAGAGAGTCTACAGGCAGGCTGTTTTAGGCCATTCCTCTTCTCAGGTTTACATGACATGGAACGGAAATGTCTGTTTACATCAGAGAAAAGTATCCCCATTTTCACTGTCCTGTAATAACATGTTGAGGACAATTTTCCAGGTTATGGGTATGAAAAATAAATCCAAAAGGAACCCCTTGAAAGAAATGTAATTCATGGAAAAGTGAAACAGATATCTTGACAAAATGCTGTATTTGGGGAGTTTATGCACTTAAACAGTGTGATTTCTGGTGGTGGTTTCAATTATAAATGTCTTAAATTACAGATCGTTTCACTACTGCTGATGTCAAATTATTTTTCTAGACACAGTTAAAACAAGCTTATGCTTCACATATACATGGCGGGTCTTGGACCACATCCCAGAAATGTCAAAACAGCCGAAAATATGTTTGTGGAGATGTTTGTGTGGTGGGTTGGATAAACAGTAGGCCTATAGTGGGTGGGCATGTTGCGAGGTGGTTGGCATACAGAAGGCAGGGTGTGCAGTGCTTTCCCACCAAGCCTTGGTGCTATGCAGTCGTGAGGTCCTTGACGTCTGCATAGCGGCCCAATAAGTGCAGAGTTGTGTGATGAAGCCGTTCCGTTGTGGAGT
This sequence comes from Protomyctophum bolini, assembly GCF_963924005.1. Lineage (NCBI taxonomy): Eukaryota > Metazoa > Chordata > Actinopteri > Myctophiformes > Myctophidae > Protomyctophum > Protomyctophum bolini. The sequence goes on along the minus strand of NC_137873.1, from coordinate 22,991,698 downwards.
GGATTAAAAGTTTAACCAAAGAATTCAAGATTATTAGAAGTGCCCTGATCGATCGGTGATCGGTCGATTTTCACTCAAAATGACTCGATCGGTGATTGTCAATTTACCCAAATGAAAAAACCATCCTTTATACCATTTAAGTCGTATAAAAGTCAATCAGACAGATATATAGTATAATATCCTTTTTCATCTTTGTGACAGGCCTACACAGTCTCCCCTTCCTTTCCCCTTACGCACCGGTATCGCTCAAACAGTCTCCCCTTCCTTTCCCCTTACGCACCGGTATCGCTCAATCTAAACAGTCTCCCCTTCCTTTCCCTTACGCACCGGTATCGCTCAATCGTGAGAAAAACAATCTGTGATCAGGATCGGTCACAAAAAACCTGATCGGAGCACATCGAAGATTTGAGGGACATGTGACTATTTCCATAATGTTTTTAAAAGAGAGAGCGAGAGCGAGAGCGAGACCCACAGACACAGACAGACAGACAGAAACAGAGAGGCATAGAGAGTGCAATCTGATGCACTAATGCACCAATTCCATCCCATCAACCAGCCTTGAACATGCAAGATGTGTGCAACACTTTTAGCTGAGATCTCTCTATGGAGACAATCCCTAAATTCCAGGGAATCAAACCATGGCACATAGGCTGCAGGAAGTTGTGTAAAATATGTGCACAACCTCTACCTTTTGGGAATCCATGTCACTTTGATTCATCACAACACATGACCTTTGGTTGACATGTTTTGTGTTTACTGACATATGTCAATATGATTACAATTCAGAGATAAGCTCAGGCAAACTCTCAAGTATTTGTTTTGAATTACCAATATTATTCCTAATAGGGTGTCGCATATCTCAAATCGTCACTTTGTACCTTCCAGCACTTGAAGTAGTGACGTGAAATAGGCCTATACATAATACTGAGATATAATGAGATATCGTTGCAGGGCCCTGCTAGCAAAGGAACCTCACACTGCATTATAGCTGCCATCTCTGGGATAAAAGTCTTACTTGAAATTACATGCATTATCAGAGTATATTTGATACAATCTATGTTAGTTTGATACCACAAAGTGGAGTGCTGGTGGAGAAATAATAAGCTTTCATACTTCTGAGATTGTCTCCGTTTATTCAGCAGTCAGTATAGAATGTTAGATAAAACATTTTTGGCACAGTTGCTCAATAATAAGCCGTTTCTGTGTGGTCATCTAAATAAATATGCAATCCATAATTTACAGCCCCAATAAATACACATATTCCACAATAAAGATGCACCGCATCCACACCCAGAACTGCATCTGCTCAGAACAAAACAAACATAATATAATTTACTATACTTCAGGCAAACAGTTGCAATGGGCTCAGACCAAGTAACGAGTCGTGATGGTGTTAATTATTTTGGGGGGAAATATGCATCATAATTCACTTCAGCAGCTTGTTTTTCTCTTAAAATTCTACTAGGCAATACAAGAAGCAGGCATTTGTCAGGCCAATACAAAGGCCAAACAGTGAGGTTTGGATCGTAGTAATGTATGCTTTTTTTTAATGGATGGGCTCGAACACAATTCCCAACTTCATAGTTAGGAAAACATGTCACTACTTAATGTTATGATTATTTTTCTTTTTCACACATTGATTACCCAAACCACCATTGGTGTTAAAAGCTGAGCGTAAACTTCACAAATTACAACCAGAGATGATACATTTTAAGACTTGTTATCACCTGTAATTGGAGACATGTTTACGAATCTCAAACTGTGAATTAATCATGAGTTTCGAGACGACTGAATGTGCTTTGGCAATACTTTGAGGAAAATAATTCCAAAGGATTATGGGAAATACTTACACGGGGTGATTTGGGAATCGTTACGAGAAGATTGAAGAAATTTCCTGGAGTATGATGAGTTACCTTCAGGACGGGTGGATGAGGGAGAAATGGTTTCATACCATGCTTATTCTATGGTGAGAGAAAGCAATGCTACTTGATGGATTTTCATTTGATGCAGGGTCTCATTATTTCTCAACTAAACAACATTATGTTACAATAAACACTAATTAATGGTGGTTTTCAAATCTGAAGCTATAAAAAAAAAGTTTTTCTTGTTCAATGACACCTGTGTAATAACACTGGCGTAACAGCAAGTATCTATTCCACGTGTTTGAAAGCAGGTACTCATCTAGTGTATATTGCGTGTACTATGGGGTAACCATACAGAAACATTGTTGCACTACAATTCACAGTGTTACTACACAGATAGAAAAGACAACAAATAGCTTTCATTTGGGTATGAAGAGTCATTCTCTATGTCCTGTTGCATGTGAACAACAAAACAGCTCATGTCGTTCCTGTGATTTGTTCCCAGCTTGAGGCAGTGTATGCTAATAATGATCTAATGTCTGCCCATGAAAAAGGCATAGATCACCAGTGAGCAGCCACGACCATTCCATAGGTTCCTCCTTGGCTTTATATATATATATATATCATAGGTTTGCCTTTGGATTTATATATATTCCATAAGTTCCGCCTTGGTTTTATATATCCCATAGTTGCGTCCTTACGTACCTCCACTTGTCTTTTATTAGCATCCATGTAACACTTAACGGAGAGCAGCATGTGTGTAAGTGGAGATTGTTTATTGTCAGGGTCCCACCACAGTAGTGCGGTTGCATCATACGCAGCCGCACTCCTGTGCAGACACCTCCTTTATTGTGTGGTACCGGCTCTTGTTGTCCAGGAAGGAGGTGTTCTGTTCGTACGCGATAGGCCGGCAACAGGGACCACTACTCACCTTGTCCTTGCGCCCTTTTTTGCGGAAGCCTGAGCGCCTCATGTGGTCCATGGTCAGGTCGTAGTTGCGCCGGTGGCCAGCACACTTTCCGCTGCAGTAACGGAAGAGTAGGGTCTCGTCGCTCTCGTAGCCGAGGCCAAGTTCGCTAACCGTCAGCTCCACCTCACGCAGGGAGCAGGGCTTGGGCCGCCGGGCTCGTTTAGTCCTCCGGGTGTGGCTGTACAGTCGGTGGGACAGCCGTCTCTTCTTGTCCAGGAAAGCTCCCACAACCTGCTGTAGCTCGCCCTCAGTGAAGCTCTGGAACAGCTTGGAAACTGTGGTGAGAGATGAATCAGATATCTTACTATACACAGTACACTCACAGTATACAGGAAGGCAGTGATACTTGAGTGACTCATGCAAGTGCACGTTTGTTATAATCACAATATAGTGTCCTGTCTGTGTAGAGCTAGCTCTTTACCTACGTATCATCAATGCATGCTAAAACTCTAGATTTACAATTTCACCAATTTATGCTAAAACTCTAGATTTATGATTTAGCTCTTATCCAGAGTGACTTACAATAAGCAAGGTAATCACATAGATTGCAGAGAGACAGTGTAGCGACTCAAGAAATTAGGATCCCAGGGTAAACTAAACTATACTAAATAATATATCTAAAAAGGCCTACAGTACATTGAAACTACAGGATACAGGTAAGCAATGCACCTAGCATCTGGTTAAATAACAAGATATCTAAATTGCATTCTTAAAATTGTGGTCAAGAAAACAAACCTAAGGTTTGTTGCAATGTGCATGAAACGGTGTGATTAAGTGTACTGCCAACCTAGTTTTAATGAATTTCCACAGTGTCACATTGTTACAGCTCTAAATTATTCCTATAGAGTTATGGGGAAGAACCTCGGGTTCTTATCACTGGCAGCACAAAATTAAATTAAATCTCAACATGATGAAACGAAAAGACAACATAACATAGCTTTAACACGGCGTGATAATTAAGCTGACAAATACAAGTCGAGGAGGTTCCGCTCGGGTCATGTAAAAACGGCACTCCTTTGAAAAGAAAATGGCTAAATCATCCCTCTATTCAAGCCACGTGAAGGTTTTATGGTTTCTGCCCACCTAACCCCTCGGCCCCTCAGCCATATGGGCAGCCAGTGAACCATGGTGTTCAGTGACTACATGGGTTATTGTAAGGCATAAGGCTGTGCCAGATAAACAACACATACTGGGGCTCTCTGCTTGCAGGACTCCCCTTCACATGCCATCTCATGTTACAGGTTGCTTACAGGAAAGATCAAAACAGTTTATCTTACACTCTGAGAAGATAGAGTTCATGCCGTCTGTCGATCTCGCTTTCCGCTGGAGACCACCCATTCGTCGGTACGACGACGAAGACAACGATGAGTGGGAGGAGGATGGTTTTGTGGTCACCGATGGTAATATCGATGATGGTAGTGGTGGTGATGGTCTTAATGAGACGGACGATGCCTGTGGATATTTTACCCTGGTAGGTTTGAACTGTCCGATAGTGGCCATGTTTCTAGTGAGGAGGAGGGAGATCGCAGCACCGCAGAGCATGAAGGCAAAAGTAGCACCTTTCCATAACTTCATCTTAGAACGTGGAGGAGCATTGAAACTCTGCTAAGAAAGAGAGAGGGGGGAGAGAGACAGAGTGAGCATAAAGGGAGAGAGGCACAAATGTTAGACATGTTACAACAGTCCTACACCTGCAATAATATAAACCATCTTTCTCCACCAGATTATAAGGGCCGTAGTTAGTTCCAATTATCCGTAGTCCATCTGTTTGAATTATAAGATGATCAGTCACACATATAGACCAAGGTCCTAATTGGTTTCCTGTGTTTCTTTTCATTTCCATGACCTTGCGCAAAATGTTTCTCTCAACTGAGATTCTTTATAAGAGGGATTTCAAATTACCACCAGTTTACTTAGTTTCATGTCAAATTAAGACTGCCGTCATAAGGCTTAGCCAATTACTTGTTGACATGTAAGAATGCAGTTGGCGCTATACATCAAATTATTTTAAGGGAGCCGAACCCCTCGCCCTAAAAGGAATCCCTTGGCCATACGTATTGGCTATGTCAGGCTGGTGGGGCCTCATGTTGAGAAAACCTCTGTGTTTGTACACCCTTCATCACACTCGACATCTCTTTCACGAGAGAACGTCCAGACAAGACAGTCAGAAGAATCACGATCTCTGTTCTCCTGCCACAGACACCGGAGAGCTTTCACAAGCCCACTGTTTTGTATTTTTTATATCACAACACAAGCATGCATTGCAAAACATTTTCCCAGACCCGGAAATGGTATACTGGCAACGTCTAACAACAAATCCAGACCAGTCTTCTAAAGTGTTTTGCCAGGTTAGATTCTGTATTGTACATGGTTGGTCTGTGGAGTTTGGGGCTTGTTAAAAAAATGAGAAAGGGAAAAAGGGAGAAAGGGACAGAAATAACACTGTATATTTGTCTATGTCAACAAAAACATAACTTGGTAGGCCTAAGCCGCTCTACAAGCTCACAACTCATTTGAGAGATTGTAGACTGGCTATTTTCGGCATGCAACACCGGCGCACAACCAAGTATAAATCAGGCTTAAATACAACCTTGTCTATCATTGTTCACAGGTAAGGCATGGTATGCAGGCCTTACATAACCAAGATGACTTGCTTATAGAGGTATGGCGATAATTTAAAAGACAAGCACTTAAACTAGCAGCCTAGTTTGATACACAGTCCATGTAAATCAAATATTAGCTGCGGCCGATGGAGAATGTTATTTGAGGCTGAGCCACATGTCTAATGTTGGTTCTTCACTGTTAAATTTAATTGCAGGATGTGATACATAGCCCCCTTGGTGGAAACTCCTCTCTTGTATACATTGGTACAGCACCAACTTCTGTCACCTAAAGTTGTAGTTCTCCAGCCCTTGAATATGATAAAAGTATTTTCACTTGAAAAGAGCCGGTGATATGTGGTGGTTGATGAGATCATTGTTTTCTTATGCTAGGAATATGGCAATTACTCAGCATCACAGTTGGTCGCCTCACTGGACCCCAATGCATCACTCTCCATGGCCTGTAGGTTCTCAGCCTAATCTTGATAAAACAATTAGCTGGGCAAAACCCTTGACTCCTCCAATGTTTTAGACATTAACACCAGACACCAGCCAGTCAAATGCTGATCTCATGTCCCCAGAAAACAGTTTGATTGTCTTAATTGCTCCACTTAGAAAGACATTACGTACATCTGCAGTCGATTGGTACCAATAAAAGTGCCAAGTACCATTCTTCACCGTTTTCTGATCTTTACTGGTGATTAATCAGCACGGGCATGGAACATAGTGGCGGCAGTGGCTCAGGGGTAGAGTGGCCAGATGGAAACCGCAAGGTTGCCAGTTTAAACCCGGGTTCCCCCAGAGTTAGTGTCGAAGTGTCTTTGAGCAAGACACGGAACCCCTAATTGCTCCAGTCCCTATGTGCTGGTTGGCCTTGCATGGTTTCCACCACCATCAGTGTATGAATGTGTGTGTGAATGTAATGCACAATCTATGTAAAGCGCCTTGGATAAAGGCGCTATATAAATTTACCGTTTAACATTGATCACCGATCCCTGTTGCCACAGACAGTGAGAGGAGCAGGGACACTGACATTTTCTTAAGATCATGGACATACTGTACATCAGTGGTTCCCAAATATTTTAGTCCGTGACACAAAAGAGAAATTTGATGTCTCCCCAGGACCCAAACTAGTGAAAATAGCAGATCTACAAGCTCACAACGAGTCACTTTGCACCACATTATGAGCTTGTAGATCGGCTATTTTCACTACTTCATAAACATTTGTTTTCTAATTTATGGAATTTCTTAGATTCTTCTTTGATTTCTTTGAATTACTGGGAAAAAACATTGAATTTGTTTTAAATTCATGAAAAAGGTTAAATTATTTGGGAATGTTTTAATTAAAAACCAAATTTAGGAAACCAAATTACAGTGTGAAGTGAGGTGCGCTCTTATCATCATTATACATTATCTCATTCTGGCCAATCACAATTTGCATCCTCACTTTTGTCTTCAATGTTTGTGTTCACACAACCCTCAAAGCTGGACACAGGAGGGGCTACCACCCCTCAAAAAAATGAGGGGATCCATAACAATGTGTCCGAGTCCGCAACCCACAATTGGGTCCTGACCCAGTGTTTGGGAACCAGTGCTGTACATGATTGAGCGGTGAACATCCTAAAAGGGCAGGTGCTGCTATTTGCAGGTAAGACCAATGCACCAACCAAGAGGATATACATACTGCAGGGGGGAACCCAAGATGTGTCTCCACCAGAAGGAAAAGTCATCTTCAAACAGAGATCATAAAAATGCAAGCGGGGAAAACAAACGAAGGGTTTTTCCTACAGATCCACAGTGTGTCTGGCCTTTTACAAAGCACCACAGCGCATACTCCGGATGTGCCCGTGCACGCTCCTGTATACAGGGGAACACGCCTGAAAAAAAGCGCAAAATAAACCGCAGGCCAAGATAATGCAGTGCTTCTGAAAGGGGTAAAAGGAGGGCTCAATGGCACAATGAAGTCCTCATTAGGATGTACATAGAATGCATGGGGATGAATATCAGGTATAGGGGTTGAGAGTACAGAACATTATAGAGCAAATAAATAATGTCTGAACACCCGAATGCTGTTAGCAACCATTCAGGTGGATGACTACCAGCACCAGTGTGTAGTCATGATTGATTATGTGTACATGTCTGAGAAACAATTGGCTCACAATTCAGAGGGCTGCCTGCCACATTAGTCCCCGGAAGCTTCACGCTTCCAAATGCACACGCACACACACACGCACACACACACGCACACATGGCCGGCAACAAGTGTAAACCTCCGCTGCCTTTCAGAAATCGCATTGTTCAAAGACACTGTGAAATTGAGGTTTTCTAGAAATAATTGGGTCACTGGCCGCGTTGCTTGCTAAGCTTGTGGTAATGTAATTAACAACAGCATGGTGCTCATGTATTTTCCTCCAATATGGAGGGCGAGCGAAGGGGCACTCTACAGAATGTCACTGTGTGACAGTAGCAAATGAATTGGTGATCTGTCATGATGAGGATACGAACATCTGCGGTCGACAATGTTTTGAATGGAGCTGGAGAGACGGGTGTGTGTGTGTGTGTGTGGGGGGGGGGGGGGGGGGCTTTATGTCAGCTTGCCTGGATCCTGACCAGAGTGACATGATCACTGTATGGAGATCACAGCGAGTAATGGATGAAGAGCTTCTTTGTAGACTGCACAGTTTTTGGCCCTATTATTCTGCGGGAGACGTTCCTTTACTGTACATTGCCTAGATAATACAGGCTGTTTTCTCTCTTGCTCTGACGCACCTACACACACACGCGCACACGTACGCATCCAGACACCCACTTCACTTGGATGGAACACACAGTAGCACCATCACATAACACTAGATAATGCACTTTACATAAATCTGCAGCTCCTTTCATATCTAGAAACGTCCACAGCAGGCCATAATGAGACCCACATGTGTCCAGACGTTGACCCATGTTCCACCATACCATGTATTTCAGCATAGCTCCGCCCATGTGACCATTTGTCCCAGTGCCCCCCCATAAACAACCCACTCTGGAAGATAACCGAGGACGAGAGCAAAGTAGTAGGAAAGCCACCTACTGTCTTCAACTTCCTGGGTTGCAATGAAACAGGGTGCTTGAGGGGAGTCCTAGAGAGGCCTGGTCTCGTCTTTAACCCTCCTAAAGTGAGCACCAGGAGAGAGAGAGGGAGAGAGAGGGAGAGAGAGAGAGAGCTCTGCGAGGTAATAGGGACATATTCCAAAGATCAGGGCGGGATTAGTACTAATGCCTGCCGGCTTTATCTGCCATCACGTGGGGTAACACCTGGCTGCAAGTGCTAGCGGTGAAGATTGGGCCGTGTGTGTGTGTATGTATGTGTCTGCACTAATCCCTCAGACACCTCCAACTCAGGGGTTAGACCAATAGGCTAGCACCAGTAGGCTCTATCTAAAACCTACAGTACACAAGACCTTCGATCAGAGTAATGGAGACGGAGGAGAGAGATGACCTTGATTTGTTGAAGGAGATATGTGTTAGTATATGCTATTTAGTGCCATTTGGGTTGGGCTCAAAGCACACAAAATGTAAACTGGATGTTCTGAGCCAAGATTGGCTGTCCTAAATCCAGCCCAAGTTCTAATTCAACTGAAAAAGGCTTAGGATAGGCTGCACTGCAAATTGGCTGGGGCAATCCACATTGGCTGACTGTGTACTCTATGACTCAGTAACTACAGGGTAATTAAACAAGCCTGCCGTTTGTTATTATCAAAGTTGGAGTTAAGTGGAATGAGGAAATATATTTTACTGGTAAAACAATAAAGCACAATGATAACACAGTCACTGTGTTTCACTCTTACTGCTGCTTCTGACACCTGCATGTCCGGGATCAATAAAGGTTTATCTTATCCACTGCATAGCTGCAATCATTGATTATTTTCTTTTTGATTATTCTATCGATTGCATTTTATTTTAATTGTATGAAGCATGTATTTTATGATACACTTTTAATATAAAGGAATCGGCACAAATATTTTAAATTGATTAATTTCAATAATAAATTGAAATCCTAACTAGAAAAAGTCAAATCATTTCACTCTGCGTTCATGATTTGAGGCTTTTTGTTCAAAACGGGCCAATCCTGCAAATTTTGAAAGCCAATGTTAGCCAATCAGGATGGAATATAATGAAATATCGTCTGGACCCTTATTGGCTGTTGACGGTGACGTAACTAAGGTATGCTTCAAGGTAGGTATATATATTTTATAGAGGGGCTGATCGTAAATTTGTAGAGGTCGGCAGTACTTGCACATTCTGCTTGCGTACAAGTAGGCCATGTATGGCCTACTTGTGTGCAAGGCGCAAGTTGGCACCTCGACAGAGTGCACAGAAAGTAGCAGGTCTGCCATTTTCACCGTGTGACTCCATCGCACGATGAACAGTGAAGATGCGTCTGAAAGTGAAGGCATGCTATCAGATGCTGCTTTGACTCCGCAGCAGGTACAATCCTAGGGGCGGGATCAACGTGAGACAGGTGACGTATTGTAGCTGTGCCGCCCACAGCACAAATGTAAATACAAGCTAAAACTCTAAATTATTATGGAGATATCAGATTTTTGTCCCGCTGCTTCCGGTTCATCGTTTCTGCTTGAAAGAGACCAGATCAAGGTAGGAGGGAACTTTAATGTGAACTCAATACTGCCACAATCTGGTGGAGTCAGGTTATCATCATTCATCTTCAGGCTGACAATAAGATTGAATTTGTCCACTTACTATAAATGGCTTGATATCGTGACTGCTAATCTGTCTATGCCAGATTCACTTTTTAATACACCAATATTACCACTAATCCTATGTTATACATGTTGCCATCAGTGATACAAAAGGATGTTGGCCATTTGACACATGCTAAGCACTTTCAAATAAAGCCCACAGGAGCAAGCTCGAGCATGCACAAACAACTCTACTCCAAAAGACACTTTAGTTCAATATTATGTTCTATGTACTATATATTCAGTCTAAAAGATGTCTTGGCAAGTCAGTATTAATGAGACTAGAGATAATGAAGTGATGTTCGTGGTAGAATTTGATGGGTTCACTGACGTTTTGGCCTCATGGCAAGCCTTTCAACTATGAGCAGCTTGGACAGCAGGTTATGTTGAAGTTGAAAGGCTCAAGTGAGTATACAGGCTTAACTTCTGTGCACAACTCCAGTGGATACAGCATAATCTCCACATATGATATAGGCTTAGTGGGTGGGGGATCATGACAGGCAGTCAAACACCTGCAATGAGAATAGCCACTCTAAGAGTACCACCAATCTATTTTTAAGCAGTTATAGCCATGTGACACATCCCTCTACCCTCTCATTCAGCATGGCTAAATAAGCAATACAGGAAGAAAGACAACAACAACAACAACAACACCATCTTAGTTCAGTTCATCTGAGAAACTAAATCGAAATCCTGCAAGGGATCCAACATCCAACTCCGACTTGTGACAATGACATGTGGATGCAGCAAGACGTTGCTTGTTGACAGATAATCCAACGTGTGTTTTCTGCCACTCAGGGACTCCGGGAAGCATCCCCCGTCAGCAGGACCCAACGCCTTCCCCCCATAATCTGCCGGCTTATTCTAACAAAAGAAGATGCAGTGTCCTTACCGTTCGGCCGGCTAATCCAGACTTAGCTGCGTGGCGTCGTCTTCAGCTGACCTCCACGAGTGAGTGCTGGCTTGGTAAGTCCATCATCACAGCCGAGGAGCCGAGTGAAGGAATCCAGCTTGCTGGTCCCCCCCCAAAACAATACATCAACGCTCCATACGTATCTGAGGAGAAGATAGGTTTAGACTGACCTGATCCAGTACCCAGTTCTACTATTCCTTTATCATAGCGACATTTCCACAAGTTTCCCTTATGTCACAGTGATCAAAATCCACATCCCTGTCAAGGCATCCATGAGCGTCATGCCAGTGAAGAGGTCCATCCATTGAAGAAAAATGAGTTAGAGATGGGGATGTTTAGAGCTCCTGTAGAGGTGTGTGGCTCTCTGCAGCAAAACTCCACAGCAGTAATGAAGCCTCCTTTTTCCACGAGCACTCAACAAGGGACCATACAGGTAGGTATAGTCTGTAATAGAGAAACAAGAGCTTAAGTACAGCATTTTAAGGACAAATAACACTTCTGACTCCACTGTTACACATCTCCTGTAAAAATTTATTCTTATAGATATCAAATCACTTCTTAACTCAGAAAATATACCACTAACTTACAAAATAATACAGAACTGTTACTGCTACCAACTCTTTGAGAGCAGGTGGTTGGTCTTACCCCTCAGCAGCAGGTCTTCTCTTCTCTTAGTGGGGTGGTGGGGGGCTTGCTTCAATGAAGGGGTGAGGGTTGCACTGCAGAGATGCGTTTGGGGTTAGAAGGCAGAGTGTATAGAACACAGAGCGTCTCTGATGCCTCTGCCTCGTCTTGCCCCCCCACACTCCCAACTGTTGCTCCACCTCCTCCATAGTTGCGCTGGTGGGCCGAGTCGGATTACTTCTAACATGATAATCTCCCTGGCTGTAGCTCCCAAAGCACTCTAAAGGATGCTTTGGCCTGAGAAAAGGCTTACATTTACCTTCTGCTCCAAGGGAGGCTGCCATCTTAGGCATACGCTGGTAGAAAAATCAATTGGGTGGATCAGAGGGTATACAGTAAAAAAAGAAGAAAGAAAAGATACAAATAAAAGAAGGTTGTGCCAAAACAGGTGCTTCCCTTTCTTACTGGTTGAGTGAATTCACTGTAGCTCATAAAATGGGTGCTAAAACAACACAAACTCTAGTTAAATTGATTTATCGCAGTGGAAGTATGCCATGATGATTCAATAGAGAGTTGGCTGGGGATAAAACTGGGGCTGATGTTTGAGAGTCTGCACGTTCACATCTCCTCCAGCACAAACTACTATTTTAGCCTCTGAGCCAAGAGCAGAAAATGAGGAGCAGATGGTCATGATTTTGGGAGGTATCAGGGGCTTCAGACTGCAAACCAAATAAATACCCCATCCATGGATGAAACATGTCAGGTGTTTGGGGTTAGGTAAAAACAACTTTAGAGAGGAGTTGCCAGGCAAGACATAGTGTAAGGGCATTTATAGGCAGCGTTTGGAAATCAATTTACAGATAAACTGTGGAACCACAAATGGATTACTCTGAATGCGATTCAAGGCTGCAACTTCTCAGCATCGGTCTCAGTATTAAAGTGATATAAAGCGAATGTTGCAGCTGGAGGCTGGATTATGTTGAGAACTTTCTCATTTTCATGCCATGAGTCATTCGTACTGTAGATCCTTGTGTCAGAATTATGCAGGATGTTTTGATTCTGCATCAACAAAACACACAGTGAACTGTGGTTGGAACCGTTTGGTGTTTTATTCATCTAAGACAGCAACTTAAACATTCCTCACAGATATTGATTTATGAAAAAAATCTAAATCTGCAATACTTTTCAGCATAGCCAAATCAGGTAATACTTCTCTATATATAAATGTTTGTAGGTGGCCTGGGCCGTGGCTCAGCGGTCCAGGCACCTTGGCTGGTAATCCAGTCTGGCAGTGTGCCGCGGGTTCAACTCCCGATCCCGACAGCCTTTTCTGCATGTCACTCCCCCATCTCTCTCCCCATTTCCTGTTAGCCTAAAAAATTATAAAGGCAGAAGCCGAAAATAATAATGTTAGAAGGCTCTAACCTGGGAGATGTCACCTATCAAGAGAAACTACCTGTTCTTTTCAAGCTGAGCATACTGAGAATGTTCTGGTGGCGTGGCAGCCAACAAGTGGAACTTTACATAGGACCTGGAACACACAAGCTTGAGTTCTGACAACTGGCTTGTTTAACATAAAGTGATTACGGGATAGGTGATACTATGTATATAAATAATGACTTCAGTTAGAAATAGAATATATTTTCCTTTCTAGGCCTGAAAGGTAAATATCAGCACAAAAACATTCCTGACACTGAATCATGAATGCCTGTATTTTACACATTGTTTGCAGATGTGTGAGTCTGTTTTCACAGATTGGCCTCCATTACAACAAAACCAAAACATCTGTTAATTGCAAATTCCTGCAATAGCAGCCGAAACCTTCAAGGTTTCACGTAATAATTGAGATTACATCAGAGATAGAGCCATTCTGACATAGCCTACAGTGTTTCATGTAGCCGCTTATAGCAAACTGGAATCCGGAGAAAAAAAAAAGTTTCCAGATTGAAACATACAGAATCACGTCCATGCAGCGTTAAATCTGTTCCACTAGGGCGTGATGAGTGAGGGAACACATTTTGTTTAGGTTTGGGCTGGATTTTTAAGGAAGCCCTCAATCAGTAACACTATAAACACAACATTCCACTTGAGGTGTCATTAGAAAAGCTGGAAATAAGGTCCAAATGTGGCCACTATGCACATGTTGCACAAGATGTGGTTTGTTGATTGGACATGTAACCTTAAGCCAAATGTCATCTCGCTGACTGGAAAAACAAGGGCCAAACTCTAAACAGGCTTTTGAAAAGATGCAGAGGGATATTTGACACCTTTTACAGCTTAAAATAAAATAAAAAGCTGCTTTCTGGGAACGACAGAAACAAGAGGAATCCATCTCAAACCAAGTACAAATATACATTGCAATTTGCATCTGTGACCAAGCCTGATTGGAGTCAGTCCTATGGTATTTTCACGAAGGGGAGAAAAACTAAAACCCAAACAATTAATTTGCTATAAGAAATGTGTTAAATAGTATTTCAGCATCACATTAACACTTAATTTGATATAACAATGTTAGCAAACCTACAAAGAAGAGAACATTGTATTTACTTTCCATATGCCAGGCCTTGAAGCCAGATCAGAAACATCAGAAACACACAGCCAAATACTGCCCCCCTCTGTTAACCATGAACTCCTACATCTACTGTATCACTAAATCACTCAAATATTGGGTAGTAGTGGTATCTCATCTGTCTACATACCTGTGTGGTTGTGACCCAAAAGGGTATATTTAGTTGAATCCTGGGGTGGAAATGCAACTACCGTATTCCTGCTGCTGATGTTGGCTTAATCCCCCATACGCACGCCTCTTCCTTCAGCATAATCTTGAATGTTCACATGGATGGCAGTGGTGGTGCCCAAGGGCTTCCGGCACTCTCCTCACTCTAGTCCCTCATGCACCGGTTCAGGAAGCTCCGAGAGGTGCGACTGCGTAGCCTCCCAAAATAGCTAAGCTCATAATGCAATTTTTGCCAATGTTATCAATTATTAATTATATGTCCAGAAGAGGGACTCGTATGGTTCATAAAATCGCATCTTGATCAAGAAGAGGGATGCGTATGGTTCATAAAATTGCATCTTGATTTGATTGTTTTCCAGAGATTCAGTGAAGTGTCTCAGAGAGCCAGTGAGGTTCTTGAACCAATGAAGCACATCTCGTATGACGTGGCGGTTGCCCTCCCTGATCTGCTGGACTCAACCAGTGGGTGTGGGTTGTGTTTCCAGGATTTCTTTTTGGCGCCAGACACTGTGTGTGGACACCTGTCGGACTGGGCTGGAGTCGCCATGATGACCGAATCCTCAGACTATTTACTGGAACCCAACTGCCCGAACACGTTTGGACGGCCCAATCATGAGGGACTAGGGCTAGGCGATATGACTTCAAATCATTATTTAAAACTTTTGCTTTGGTTATGATTAATGAACGATTAAGAAAAAATAATAATAATATATATATATATATATACACTGTAGCCTATATATATTTTTATGCTTCTCACTGATTTGAGTAATCCAATTAGGACAGAGGCCGATAAAAACGGCTTCTAAATCCTGAAGTTTTCTGAGAATCAAATATTTACTCCATAATTATGAAACATATGTTGCTAATATATACTGTACATAGCAACAACTACCCCAAAAGGGGTTCCTGTCTTAGTGTCTTGAAAGGTAAAAACCTCAAAAGGGAATCCTGACAGTCCTAAATGGGTAACCTACATGAGCAAGATTAATTTCCCAGCGCTAGGAGAAGGGTCTCATCATATTCCTCTAGTGGTTCTACCTAGTGTAATGTCAGCCCAGAGGTCAGACACACACCGTTTCTCTTAGATTTGTGCCATGCTGGATTCAGGGTGCATGGGCCCTACGAAGAGCTGCTCCAAACAGGCGAACTCTACAATGGTATATACATAGCCGATGGCCCATTACTGTGGTGTTCGACATGATGCCGAATTACTGATTGCCAAAGGTCATTGGACAGTGGACACGTGCACCGCTCTTTCTCCAAGATTTGTAGTGTTCCAGCCCTCGGACTGCCATTCATCTCCTGTCTGAACCTTAAACAGGTTCCATGTGAGGACCTTGGTGGTGAGGGCACACAGAAAATCATGGTTAAAAACTGACCTTTATAGGAATGGATTTTAATCTTTTTAACCCGTTTCATATAAGCAAAATGTATCAAAAATACTGTTGCAACCTCCTGCTTTTAAAACCGTCTACGCTCCTTGTTTGGCAATTATTGGATTAATCATATTACTGTAGCACCTGTTTTGAATTTGCAAATAATGCAGGAGGCAGCAGGACGTTGCTTTACAGAAAGCGAGTGCTTCCAAACAGCGACAGTGGGCGATAGAAATCTACTAGTGGGCGACTGGGCGTTCCTGCTGTCATTACCCAGTCCTCATAGAGCTGGAAATTCGGAATGAAAGGTAAACAAAGCAAGACATGAATTACATTGGCTATGGCCCACTATCGCCAGACGATGTCGTCCAAAAGATACAATATTTTCATCTTTTCGGGCGCTTCCGCCCACTTTTCGACTATCGCCTGTTCGCCTGCTATAGCCTGTAGTTTCCGGGTCCCATTGACAAATAATGCACTTCTGGCAGATTCATCTGGCTGTCGCCCGCTGTTAAAACACATCCATGTTGCTATTGTTAGAAAAATAATCACCTGCAAGGAATTTATTGACATATTTTTTAGGGGCGCTAGCCCCTCCTATGCCCAGCTTTCCGGGTTTGTGTAAACAAACATTGAAGACAAAAGTGAAGTGAGGACGCAAATTGTGATTGGCCAGAATGAGGTGATGTGTGATGCTGTATAATTATGATAAGAGCTCCCCTCACTTCACACAAACAAGAGGATAATTCATCCAGCTGCAATTTTGGCGAGTTTGATGTCAGATAGGACTTTTCTGTTTGGATGTAGCCTATGGGCTGTCAATGGCAAATTGCAGCTACAGTATAGCTGCCACCTTGCCATTAACTTATGGCAAGATGGCTGCGGCCTGCAAGGCCTACTATATGACAACTTTCCCCACGGGAATCAAGAGACCTTTTTGGCAGCATATTGTCAAGAAATAAATAATATTAGTTGATTATTTTTAAATACATGGGTGTTGTTAACACCTACAGTAACTCTCTGTTTTGTCAAACAGGGTTGACTCACTGGCAAGGTTCTGCAGGCACTACTAATGGAACCTTAATTAGGGTAATTCGCAACACATGTGTTTACTCTGCTATGCTAGCATGCGGCAAAGATAGGCTAAAGGGCAGGGCTAATACATCTAATAAATCCATCTCCCAACAGCTCTGAAATCATGGTTAACCTATTAAAAAACCTTGTCAACAGGAATTGCAATGCTTTTGGTTTGGCAGTTGGACAGTGTTCCAAAATGTGACGCAAACAAATAAACAAAATGTAAGAAATGTCATTGCTGCTCTTTCATTTGGTCAGGTGTTGAAACGTACCTAGGAGGAGTCATTTAGCATAACACGCTCAACGCTAATACAGAATGGTCAATTCTACATGTGTTAATTTAAAAATCTCCTTACCCATTCTGGCTACTGTCTCCCTTAGATGCTGATGCAGGAAACTTGGGTGGCAAGCCTGTCTGCCTTTAGGCTGATTGGGACCTGCTGTGGGAAATCTGACAGCAAGGAAGAACAATCTGGGTGGGAGAGAAGCCAGACCAGGTGGATTTTCTCAATGTGAGAGAAAATGCACTGGACAGCCACTGGGGCTTATTATAATAAATATTCTTCCTGTTTTTTAAATGAATCACCAAGGATGTTTGAAAGATGCCGAAAAATAAAATAACATTGTATAATACATTGTATGGATTTTGTTTTGCAACAAAAAACATCCTCAAACAATTAATTAACTAACCTCCATGGATACGCTGATGATTTGGACTGCTGGCTGTACAGAATAGATATGTGGCACACCGCACATCACAATATTATAAACAATAGCCTACTACTACATGATGACATACATGACAGCCCACCCTCACTATGAACTACACCAGGGATACTCAAATAGATTTACCTGTGGGCCACATTACAAAAATGGCAAGGGGCCAGGGGCCAGTAGATAAAATTACGACATTAATGATACTTGATAACTTCTCTCTTTCAATTGCTTTATTTTCGCAAAATGTATCAAAGTACAATGTGCATGCACACAATATGTAAATAAATAAATGTGTTACATTTTCTTGCATAAACACAAAGAGCTGTTTCCATAACTGCACAAATTATTGCACATAACATGAGTAGCTGTTATAATAACATAACATGAGTAGCTCTTTGCCTGCCTGCCTGCCTGCCTGCCTGTCTGTCTGTCTGTCCATGAGTAGTTATTTGTCTGTCTGTCAATGAGTAGCTGTCTTACTGTCTGCCTGTCTATGAGTAGCTGTCTGCCTGCCTGTCTATGAGTAGCTGTCTGCCTGCCTGCCTGTCCAATTGTCCATGAGTAGCTGTCTGCCTGCCTGCCTAATTGTCCATGAGTAGCTGTCTGTCTGCCTGTCTATGAGTAGCTGTCTGCCTGCCTGCCTAATTGTCCATGAGTAGCTGTCTGTCTGTCTGCCTGGCTATGAGTAGCTGTCTGCCTTCCTGCCTGTCCAATTGTCCATGAGTAGCTGTCTGTCTGTCTATGAGTAGCTGTCTGCCTGCCTGCCCAATTGTCTTTGAGTAGCTGTCTGTCTGTCTATGAGTAGCTGTCTGCCTTCCTGCCTGTCCAATTGTCCATGAGTAGCTGTCTGTCTGTCTGAGTTACTGAGTAGCTGTCTGCCTTCCTGCCTGTCCAATTGTCCATGAGTAGCTGTCTGCCTGCCTGTCCAATTCTCCATGAGTAGCTGTCTGTCTGCCTGTTTATGAGTAGCTGTCTGACTGCCTGCCTGTCCAATTCTCCATGAGTAGCTGTCTGTCTGTCTGCCTGTCTATGAGTAGCTGTCTGCCTGCCTGCCAGCCAGCAAGTTGGTTAACAGAAAATAAATTGTTATGGCTGAGTAAAATAAAATACAATAAACACTTTGCCTGAAAATAGATTACCCAGCTATGACCTTTTTCATGAAAAAAAATGAGTAGTGATATGGCTGACTGAGTAAAATAAAACAATCTACCTGAAAATAGATAGGAGCAATTTCCGCAATTACCATTTCTGAAATTTCCGCAATTTCCATTTCCGCAATTTCCTCAATTTCCATTTCCGCAATTTCCGCAATTTCCATTTCCACCATTTCCGCAATTTCCGCAATTACCATTTCCGCAATTTCCATTTCCGCATTTCCGCAATTTCCATTTCCACCATTTCCGCAATTTCCGCAATTACAATTTCCGCAATTTCCGCAATTTCCATTTCCATTTCCAACTATTAATGGCAGCTGGGTTTCATCATTCAAATAAAATAGAATTCTGTCCGTTTAACTATAAAATTATGTCAGGGAATAGGGATACACAGTATCTCCCCCCCCCCCCCCCCAAGCTTTTATTTTCGTTCGAGTAATAGTACAACTCTAATAGTATTACTTATAATAATGTAATTAAAGATAACTTCATTCAGATTTATTTATTTTTATTTCATTTTCCAGATTTTTTTTCCTTCTTTTTTTTAGATTTTCATTGGTGGGCCAGTCATAATGGTCCCGCGGGCCTGAGGTTGAGTATCACTGAACTACACAATCAAACTGAAGCCGGTCGATTTGACATTATGGCTCGAGTGTGTGCGGCAAAAACTGGAAGGAGTAGCGCAGAAAAGTATGGCTCATTTACAATAACAATAGTCTGGGCAACCACACTAATGAAACGGTATTATGTGTTTACCTCCACATATCACCATCACCCATAATGCACATAACTGTCTGAACACATCTGTTGACAGCCTTCGTCGAGTACAACAGTTTCTTGCCATCTTCTCTTGGCAGCAAGCCGTTCTAATATAACTTGTGAAGTTTGGTGAAGTAGGTGTTGTGAGACAGTGTGACAGCAGCTGGCTGTGGTTTAGCGGTCTGGTGGTAGTTTTGTGCATGAGTGTGTGTGTGCACGCACGCGTGTGTGTGGGCAGGCTGTGAGAGGTCACTGGGGTGTATCTCTGCTCTGCTGGGACTGCACGGTTCCAGGAGAAAAACAACAAGGAACTTTACCGTGTGCACTGAGCTCGCACACTTACAACACACATACAGTATAATACTGGCAAACAAACAATGTTGGACTGGAAGACAGTACTTTCAAATACATTCTCATACATGCACACGTGGATGTGTAACACCATCTGCACACGTGCGCACACGCATACGCTCGCACACGCACACGCTCGCACACACACACACACACACACACGGTCTGGAACCACTTGGCCTGGGTTATTAGGACCAAAATAAATAATCAGGCTAACAGCCATTGATATTCAAGGAGAGGATACTGAACAATGATTACAGGATGAACCTTCATGCAGGACAATTTGTTTTGGTGTAACGCTTCCAGCAACCGGAAACAATTTGCTTAATCCAGCCAAAAAACAGAATACGAACAAAAAGTAGAACATTACGTAATCCATTATTTATCTACAATCCATAAGACACAAAGATGTGTATATTATACACAACTTGTAAAGAAGAAGCAAATGTGACAAACGAGGATTCGTACAAAAACCCAATTATTCAACTTTATTAACATCGATGAGTTTTTTTTTTCCTTTTCAGCAACATCTTTTAAATTCCAGTTCGTTATCAACAAATAGAAAACAGACTGTGTATACAACAGGTTGAACCCCTACAGCACTAAGCATTCACAAGGTAAAAATGAACGATTTCTGTCTCTTTTCGCCAGCGCATTTCAACAAGTCCCCTCCCCGCCCTCGCAGGCCTAGGATCAGACGCTCCTCCCAACTACGCTGCATGGATGAAGCCTGTACTTTTATACTTAAGTGCGCGATGGTGCTGCACACCGAAAACGGCAAGCTTGTAGGTCTGATATTTTCGGCGTGGGACACACAACGTGGAGCCAAGTACAACTCAGGCTTAAAAGCTGTGCTTGAGGGGGATGTGACAGCCAGAGTTGAGGAGTCACGTCGTCCTTTTTTGTTGGGGGTGGGGGTCGGGGTGGGTGGCGTGTGGGGGTTGGGTGAAGGGGTAGGAATTGTGCTGTTTTCCTCAGACGGACAAACGGGCTGTCAAAAGGTTACTATGATAGTACAGTAGATACAACAGTGGATTTGTTTTTTTTAATTTTTATTCCATTAATACTCACGCAAGGACAGCAGGCTCTCTGCGGTTTCTCTATGGACTGGTACTGTCAGCAGAGCAAATCCTTTATATTTTCTTCTTCTTGTTTTTGAACAATATACTTTTCCGAAGCTGTGTATATATCTATGTATAATTGTACATATATATAATCAATCATAATTATATATATATATTTATATATATATATTTATTTATATTTCTATTTCTGTATAAAATAATAGCAGGTTTGAGTCCAAAGGGCTGAGTCTCTCTCCCTCTGCTTAGGAATGGTTGATTCTGTACAGGTGGGTGCCAGTGTTATTTGGCTGCTCCCCCCTCGGCCCATGCGAGACACCCCTGCTCCTTCGGTCTGAATGGTTCCACGGCGGGCAAGCTGACCAGGATTTTGGGCAGCGAGGAGGTAAGCGGGGCTTGAAGGGCAACTGTCTTAGATTAGAGAGGATGTTCATTTTCAATTCCCCTTCGGGGGGTACAAAAGTCTGTTTTGTTGTTGTTGTTGTTGTTTTTCTCAGGTAAGTTCTCCGGTATGGAGTATGAAGGCCTCAATGCCATAGGCTTCTGTTGGGCGAAAACAATAAAACAAAAACACCCGAAATACAAATAAAGATCATGTGCTTTCCAGTTCTGTACACACCGCTGATTTAGTGTGGTGTTAGCTTGATTCACTTTCAACTATCTACTGTGTTTACATACAGTACAACATCTAGCAGATGTATGCTCTGAAATGATTTTGTACTCTTTTTTTTTCCAATAGATTTTAGATTTTTTTTTAGAAACAATGAGTGAAAAGGCGTATCAAAGTGACCCCCCCTCCAGCTCCATCTCGACTGAATAAGACCATATAACAATAAAAACAATGTGAGGAACAGCACAGAACGATAAACAATAGTGAATACATAAGGAAAACTGAGAACAGCAGCTGAGAGAACAGTGGTTCTCCTGAATTAGTATCTAGGAACGTGATAAAAATACATGTCCCTTGTGCTAAAGTAACCTAGAAAAATGACAAAAGAAAAGAAAAATATAAAGACGTACCAATTATGAAACAATGCCAGGCTCAACAGCGGGCCTGTTTTAAGACAAAATAAAATGTCCGATGTTAAAATGATTATTAAAAATAATAACAACCAAAAGAATAAAATAAAATAAAAAATTAAATGACGCGCTAGATAATAATAAACATTTGTCATAATGATATTTAATAATAGTGACGATACAAAAAAGGAAAAGAGAATCATCTCTTAGTGCTACCAGTAGCCTCTGACAATCAGGGGGTGGATTGTGGGAGTTTTGGGGCGGGTCGTGTCGACAGAACAGGAAAGCAAACCGCCAAAGTCTTAGCTGTCGCTTCCGTACAAGGGTTGTCTTTTCTCTTTCGATTATAGTTTTGTTTTGATTCGTTCTTCTCTGTTAAAAGCAAAAAGCAAAAATCGTCATGTGTTGGTTTACATCCGCGTGGATCTCTGCGATTGGTTTTCGGACCCGTTTCCCGGGTCCGTGAGTGCGTTCCCTCTCCTCCCCTTCCTCCTGATAGCGGTGAGGGGGGGCGGGGGCGGTCAAGGTAGGTGGGGTGGATGGCGGCTGAGATGGGACACTTGGCACACACTCCTGAGAGGTTTTCGGCGGGTGGGGGAGGCTGCTCGGTGGGAGTGGTTACGTTGCATAGTGGTCGAAGCTGCCCAGGTACTCCAGTGCTGCCCTGTAGCACAACTGGTACTGGTCCTGAGGAGACACACAGAGGGACGTGAGGCGTGTGATCAATCACCAATCATAACATGACACAATCGTCTGATCACAATTATTTTGAGATAATCACACTTATAATCGCAAAATAATCGTCATGATCGTTTCTTTGTTGAAAATGTAAATGTTGAAAATTGTCTATTTCCACTATTTAAAAAAAACATTTTGAAGGTATAAAGTCATTAAATATGTCAATCATTTATTTGTATATGTAAGTTATTTATTATATCTGCCCTCACTGTGCAACTTTTGCTTATGAAGCCGAAAAGCCAAACAGGAATGTAATCATTATTTATATTAATCCAATACCAAAAACACAATTACTGTAAATCGTTAATTGCAATTATGAACAATGAATCGTCAAGTACAATTTCATGACTGTGACAGCCCTGATCATCAATCATTTCGACTTCCCACTTGCTGAATGCCCTGTGCGCCGACCCCACCTGTAGCTCTCACCACGTCAGATACACATCCTAGTATTGCCAAGAATTGTTCTCGATAATACTAGCTTGATCCGGGTAGGTAACCATAGAGACAGGGCTAAGGAAGAGATGATTTCCACGCCAGCAGGGCTGTGTAGTGTAATGTTTCCCAAACAGTGGAAACATGGACCTATTGTTGTGGGTCGCGAGTCACTAACTAAATATCCCTATATTTTGGTTTCCTACATTTTTGTCTCTGAAGGCATGGGGAGAGAGTATGTTTTGCACTCCGCCCGTGAGTGTGTGCGTCCGTCTGTCTGTTACCAGCTAATCTCCGGCACCGTTAAGCCAGTCGATGCCAAATTTTGCACACACACTCCCTGGATGCCAAAGATGAACCTCTGCCCCAGATTTTCCAGAACGGCCTATTATAGCGCCACCAGGAGGCCACAACTTGACCTGCCTCCAGCGCCCACAGCATCTCCAGCGGGAATCGAACCCAGGACCTTCTAGCTGTGAGGCGACAGCACTACCGACTGTGCCACCTTGCCCCTACATTTTGATTTTAATCATTATTTAAAAATAAAAAATATCTCATTAAACGGAGAGCCCGCTGGCCAAGTGGTCCAGGCGCATGCCACATATAGGCTTAGGTCTGACAGCGTGTCGCGTGTTCGAGTTCCGTTCATGACAACCTTTGCTGCATGTCTCTCCCCTTCTCTCTCTCCCTTTTTCCTGTCCATCTTCACTTCATACTATCAATAAAGGCAGAAAAGCCTAAAACAAAACCTGGTGTAGTGTGTGTGTGTGTGTGTGTGTGTGTGTGTGTGTGCGTGCGTGTGTGCGTTCACTGGGTTGGAGCTGGGACTCAGAGGAGGAGGAACAGTAAGTTAAGAGTCTCTAACCTCTGTCTGCACCATGGCAGGCCGCTGGGTGCGGAGGGTCTTCACTGTCTGGAAGAGGTCCACCACGCCCTCGTATCTCATCCTCTCCAGCACGATGCTGAGAGTGATGAACACACCTGTCCTGCCTACCCCGGCACTGTGAGAGAGAGAGAGAGAGAGAGAGACACACACACACACACACACACACACACACACACACACACACACACACACACACACACACACAAAGGAGCGGCTGTTAATTTTTGTTATAGTCATGTATTATGGATAGCGAATTAATAATACTTAGAATTCCTCCAAATAAGTCACTGACTTGTGTGTTTTTATCTTTGACATTACTGGGAGAACCATGTACCTGTTTTTCTTTTAACGATAACGTTATTAGAAATTAAATTAAATTCAATTTGTTGGGGTTCTTTACAATGTTGAGAACATACAATATAAATGAAACAAAAAGTGGGAGTTTCATTTCCAAATAATGCATTGGGGATTAGAGTTTGGAAAATAAACTGACGTCTGCTTTCACAGACGGATCGATGGTATGATTGGATAGCACCTGTTATGCGTCTACTCAAGCTGTCAGCTTGTGAAATAGTCATGACCAGAGGAGCTGAATTGTTTGTTTGAAATATTGACAGATGCATTTGAGGTAGAAACTATGGAGTATAAATTAGGAGTTATGCGTCGTGCTGAGGTTAATCCCACCAACCTGGCTGAGGACGAGCTGCGCCTTGAGCTACTGTCTACCGAGTACCGTCCTATCATCTGAATATCAAGTACTGCCCTATGATCTGTCTATTATTGAGTACTTTCCTATCATCTGTATATCACTACTACTACTAATAATAATTAAATAATAGTAATAATAAAATACCTAGAATGCATCCACACATAACCGAGAGCATGTATTAAGACTTTCATGTTAAGCACTATCTAGCTCAACCAATTAGGAGCTGCATTTAACCTTAGATGTGTTGCCTCCTAAAGCATTAACTTAACTTACCTGCAGTGTACAGTGATTGGTCCATCCTGTCCAAACTGTTCCTTGGTTTTGTGCACTTGGCCAATGAAATCAATGAAGCCTTCACCAGTTTTTGGCACTCCTTGTTCTGGCCAGTCAGTGAACTGGAATTGGCGGATCGTTCTGGACTGGCCATCCTGATGACAAGGGAAACAGAGCATGTTTAATACAGTATACAGTCTATGGAAAAAAGACCCTCTGACACATGGAGGGTCCTTCTAGTGGAGGCCACTGGTTCTCAATGTGAGGTCAGTGACCCCCAGGGTCCTTCTAGTGGAGGCCACTGGTTCTCAATGTGAGGTCAGTGACCCCCAGGGTCCTTCTAGTGTAGGCCACTGGTTCTCAATGTGAGGTCAGTGACCCCCAGGGTCCTTCTAGTGGAGGCCACTGGTTCTCAATGTGAGGTCAGTGACCCCCAGGGTCCTTCTAGTGGAGGCCACTGGTTCTCAATGTGAGGTCAGTGACCCTTGAGGGAAGTCCAGGGGTTCCGCAAATTATTGATATTTTAGCACCAAATGGACCCTTATGGGTCTGTAACTGAACATTGAGTGTTTAATGGACCAATATGTCATTCATTTGGCGTGGTTTTAACCCGTATTGTACTTTTATCAAAAATCATCAATAACGTATTCAATCAATCAAAGGTTCCTTTCTTTTCATTTCCGGAAAAGTAACAGTTTTGGACATACAAGTTTTCAACCTG
This sequence comes from Protomyctophum bolini, assembly GCF_963924005.1. Lineage (NCBI taxonomy): Eukaryota > Metazoa > Chordata > Actinopteri > Myctophiformes > Myctophidae > Protomyctophum > Protomyctophum bolini. Next base: position 22,965,946 of record NC_137873.1, on the reverse strand, counting down.
ACAGCGACGACATACTGTAGCCTCGCTACCAGGCTTTAATTTTCGTCTGCGCAAAAGCGACGATATAACGGGTGTCGAGCGGGGGTGCTGTGAGCCGGGAGACCAAATACAACCACCTCAGTTGTATACACTATATTGTGCCCAGGACGTCCCCACACGTCTTCATAATTTCACCCGTAGGAGGCCCAGGATGTCTGGACACGTATTTAGGTCCTTTTTAATGGTATAAAATGCGACCACTAAAATCCATTATTTGACAGCGGCCGTTGCTAGGCAACACCTTGCTCAGAGCTCCTGGACATGTTTTCGTGCGTGCAGCCATTCACTTCCTTGTTTGCAGGCCGACAAAACTTGCTATTCTCTCTAAATCTACGGCGCTCAACATGGTTTTGATCAGAATGCCGATGTTCTGTCCTAATTTCGGATTTATCCAAGCATCTCGTTTGGAATATTAACGCTTCTAAAGAGAGATGAGAAATATTAGCACGAGGTAGAAATGGAACATTATACCTCCCGGTTTTGGGGGGAAATGGAAGGCGGGGTAAAAATCTGCCTCATCTGCTGGGCACTCTAAGGCCTTCATTTAGAAAAAATGTTAACATTCTCTACCATACAGACTGGACAAAATAAACAATTTATTCACGAATAAAGAGTACGGCTTTAACGTGCTACTCAGGATGTTGCAGTGTACTGTGGACTGGTGATGACATGCAGGCCTATATATAACCCAGTGAAAACCCTGCATCACAGGGAGCTCCAGTACTGGCCCTAAGGGAGTTAAGGCTACACACACATCATGGCTGGCTGTCGGGTGGAAATCTTGTATGTCCAAAACCATTCCTTCTTTCTTGTATGATGAAATAGGGCGTTAATTTACTAAAAAGCAACAAAAGTTGAAATATGGAGATATGAGGTATACTGCCAGACCATAATATATACAGTCACACAGTCACACACACACAGTCAGAGTCAGTCTCAAAGCATCATACCCTGGCGTCTGTGACTTTGAACTCTCTCAGGATGTATTGAGGCATGTTGTACTCAGCCATGGGGTCCACCACGAAATACTGGTACCTGGCTGAGCGCTCTGCTGGCCAGTACTGATGACACTTCTCCTGGAAAAACGAGCAAAGAGAAGCTTGACACACCATTATATCCTTCACAATAGCGACGACATCCAACACTCTTCCATGGCCCGATTTATACCCTGTAGCAAGTGTATATAGTATATATACACTATAGAGTATATACCAGGCTTGAGGTACGTACCATACCAACATCACTTTCCGTTTGAAATGTGTCGTTTAAAGTGGCACAGAATAGAATAGAAACATTTCCCCCCATTATTATTGTTTTTTTTTTTTAAATAAATAATAAACACATTTAATTTAATTTGGGAGTTTGGATGGGATGGGAGGGGTGGGGAAATGTGCATGATGTACTTATGTAAACATTTTAAATGTAATAAAGAAATCAAAATAATAGGCAAAATGGAGTATGTGTGGAGATTTTGCTAAATGACCTCTGTGGTTCACGGTGAAAGTTTGCCTGGCAACAGTGCTCCTAATTTACAGAACAAATTAATCAAATGGGCTAAAGCTGTATCAAGCCTGTTAGAACAGAAGGGTTATTACCAGCTTAAATCACTGACAGATTGTACGTGCAATTGTTAGCTGCATGGTAAGCACTTCATGTTGGTGTTGTGCGTATGCGTTGTTTGTGTGAGAGCAGGTGTTCATGGACATGGTTGTATGTATGTGTGTGTGTGTGTGTGTGTGTGTGTGTGTGTGTGTGTGTGTGTGTGTGTGTGTGTGTGTGTGTGTGTGTGTGTGTGTGTGTGTTCCTACTTACGCGTCCCATCTCTCTTAGCTTGGTGAGCATGACAACAATGGTGGAGTTGTGCTCCCATAGCATTCTCCAGAAGTCTTCTGTGGTCTCTGCCAGGGGACCCTGGGTGGCTAAGTAGGCTTTCTGCTGCCTGTAGACAACAACACCACACATAGTATCAGACACAACACAACATTACACTTAGTATCAGACACAACACAACATTACACTTAGTATCAGACACAACACAACATTACACTTAGTATCAGACACAACACAACATTACACTTAGTATCAGACACATCATCAGATAACAGAAATTAACCTCTCTAATGGTAGTTAATAATGAAGGCTTCCACTTCACATTATATTTGCCTAAACATAGTGTTGAATATTATGCAGAATTTAAATACATAATTTGCTATCTTGAATTTTAAGCGATCCCAAAAACCAATAAAGTGCCATTTGATGCATACTTTCATGTTTTTTTTATGCACAGCTTTGTGTGTCTGTATAAGCAGAGCACGGAATGTGCTCAGCTGATTGGCTGAGCACGGAATGTGATGTATGATGATTCGTACAAGTGTGATTTTTTTTATAGTGTGATCTTTGTCAAACACAGACATTAAATGCCATTGACAATGAATTGAGAATTTACGTCATATGAGCCTGAGCAAATCGGCTATTTTGTGCTTCAACAAACATTAAATGCCATTGACAATGAAAAGAGAATTTACGTCATAATATGTGGATGAGCAAATCGCCTATTTTGTCCTAACACAAACATTAAATGCCATTGACAAGTTAAACAAATGGAGAATTTACGTCATACAGTATGTGTCTGCGAATGATGATATACTTTGATAAGAGCACCCCTCACTTCACACGGGATTTCTTTTTTTATCACACAGCTATACAGCACCAGAGTACAGTAAATGCATAGGCGGGTAGGCGCCATGCGCGCGTTTACATGTGGCTACAGAGCACAGAGTGAATGCACGTCTCCGTAGCTCAGGAGGATGAGCTCATTGTGCTAGTGTCCTACGTGACTTTGACTCGGCTGGATGGGTGCAGTTCTTTGGCCTGCCAGGTGGTGGCAGCAGTGCGTCGAGAAGCAAGGAAAGGCAGAAGTAAGAAGAGTAACCCCACCAAGCCTTATAGTGTATACTGTATATAGTAGGGCATTAACGACTTGAGATTTTTCCCAGTCGTCTTGCCAGACAGTAAAGTTGAAGTCGTATCGATTTATCGTTTATGGGGGGGAGGGGGGGGCGGGGCCGCGGGACGGCCGCGGAGAAAAACGACACTTGACACACTGCTGTTCAACTTGAGCAACTTGTATAAGATCTGTGTCTTTGCAACATATCACAGTATGCACTTTTCTTGAAATGTCAACCCAAAACAATAAGGACAATTAGAGGCAGAGCGCATATTATATTCAGTCAGTCAGACAGACCACATTGCTGTCATTGCTGCATGCACAAAAGACGTCAGTTTATTAGGCCTACAATAAAATAAAAAATATATGCGCTGACTGCACTGCACTCTCAACTTGAGACAACTTCAACAAATATTAAATTAAATTAAAACTCACCCAGATTATGCTTTTGAAATAAAAACGAAAATTAAATAATCCCATAAAACGGAAAATAATTAGGCCTACATTCATGGTTGAGGACGTCCACAGGTCCGTTGTCAGCGACACACTCCTGCCTTTCATCTCCTCTTTAATGCTGGCTCGCACGGAGTCACTCTCTCGGTTGATATTAGCCCACAGAGTTTTGTGGCACGGGGCTGTGTATTCCGATTCGAAAAATTTCAGCATCGCTTTGAAGCCTCTCCCTTGCGCTATACACAAAGGTCTGGTGTCTTGGACGATTACATCTATAATTAAACCTGTGATATCCCGTTTTCTTTGGTCTGATAGAGGCTTTTTGGCGTAACTGCTCATTGACGTCTGCACTGGGCGACTAGTATCCCCCTTACCGGCATGCTTGTTTTTGAGATGGCCGAGCATAACGCTTGTGTTCTTGTGGTACACGTAGGTCGCCTTACAGAGTGTACAGGACACCGTTTGTTTTTCTTCATCTAATGTGAAGTATTTCCACACGTGTGAACATCTATTTGTCGGGGTCTGCGAGCTGGTTTCACCTGCATTCTCTCTCTCCGCCATTGTTGTTTTCGTCTTGACACCTTTCTCCTTATTTTTCCCTCCACCGTGCTAAGTTCCGCCCTCTGTCTCTGTGTTTAAGTTTTCCCTCCACTGTGCTAAGTTCCGCCCTCTGTGTTTACGCATGAGGTGATTATTGGTAAAGCCAGGTTTTGCATTCCGTGTCCCACACACACAATCGCATGAAAAAAGGGGAGGAAAAAAAAAAAAAAAAAGCTCAACTTTCGACTCGCGCTGCTGCGAGTCGACTCGTGATAATTTATCGATAAATCGATAAATCGATTTTTTGATGAATGCCCTAGTATATAGGCCTATATATATACACACACACACACACACACACACACACACACACACACACACACACACACACACACACACACACACACACACACACACACACACACACAGTATATACATATACTGTGTGTGTACTACTGTTTCGCAGTAGCCACAAATTCCCATGTACAAAATAAACAGACGAGGGCACGTGCACGTAGATACACACAGACACAATAATTAATATACGGGCGTGCGCACGCACACACACCTCTCCATCTCTCTCTAATTTTAATACACACAAGCACACACCGACCCACACACCCACACCTACGCACGCGTACACAGACACACTGTGCCATTGGTGAGCAACTAATGAAGGTGCTGCAGGCTAGGCACTAATGTGGAACCGGGAGATTAGAGTGTGCTCAGGGCCTCACTCGCACAAATAAAGAAGCGATAGAGCACTGGAGAGGAGAGGACTGGGGAGAGGGGGAGTGACTGAGCGAGAGTGAGGAACCAAATTAAAGAAGAGAAATGGCAGTACAGGAATGCAGTAGAATGGAAAAGGAATGAGGGTTGCGCGGGTATAAAGTGCACGGAAAATGAAAAAAGACGAGAACTGAGGGGAGATGAGAAGAGTGAACAGCTTCTCCTCTTGCCAGCCACCAGAGCACACAGTAGAACACTTTGTACTTAGTTCTTTCTGTTGAGAGCCGAGGTATAAGGAGTAATAGAAACTCAGCAGGAGAAGTGACAGTGCTGGCTCAAGCCTCCACGCGCACACTTTCGTCCAACGGACCACCTCCCCGCCATAACAACGCTGCTACAGTATATGACACCTCCTACACGGATCCAGTTCCATCCAATTTCCAAAGAAACATTTGGAAATTACATCACGTCGTCACTCCGATTGGGTGGGCATGGGCTTCGGTAAGATATTGAAACATTGGGTGTTTAGCGCAGCCAATATATCACATTCATCCAACCAATTTCAAGTCAACGTCCAAGAGTCAAATAAATATGAGCTGCAGACACTGTGCTCTACCAAAAGGTTCGGGTCAGGTTGTGTAGGCTGGTTTTTACAACATGGAATCAAAATAAACAAAATCAGTAAAAGTGACACTGAGTAATAACTATCAATTGGATTCAACAGAGAAAGTAATCCTGCTGTATTTCTATGTATAGGCCAAGTTACACTTGGCCAGTGCAGCTAGCTAGACCAGTGGCTTTCAAATTGTGTGCCATCAAACACTTGGAATGGATCTTATTTATGACCTTTATATAATTTATGACCTTTACATAATGTGACTTGTTTTCAAATGGTACAGTATGCCCTGTAGAAAGAACATATTTTGAGAACATGAAGAAAATATATCTCCAGGGCTATTCATAAAACAACACCCAGGCCTAACAATGCCTATGGGCATGGGTGGTATCAAGGTATTATGGTATGGCCAGGATCGCTGGCCTAACAGTCCGGGCATGACGACTCAATGTAGCCTGAGAGCGCATTGCGGGTTCGAGTCCCCAGCCCAACGGCCTTTGCTGCGCCATGCGTGTCATTTCTCGTGTCTCTCTCCCCATTTCCTGTCTCTCTTCACTAATACAATCCAATAAAAGGCGGAAAAAGCTAAAAAATATATATCTTAAAGAAAAAAGGTATTATTTTTATAATAATAATAATAATAATATAATATTACTCAAAGCGCTCATTCATACATTGGGAGGTGAAGCGGCGAACAGTCGACGCCAGCGTCCTCACTTCCTCACACACCAATGGTGGCGAGCTCACACCGACCGACTCATTGGAGGCAGTGTAGGGTTCAGTGTCTTGCCCAAGGACACTTCAACATGTGGACAGGAAGAGCCGGGATTCGAACCGCCGACCTGCTCTACCTCCTGAGCCACAGCCGCCTCCTTACATAGATATTCCACCGTTCTTCTTAAGCTTACGTATGATTCATGATGACTATTTTTATATATTTGATGTATTACCATGTTTTTTGTTCTTGCTTACTGTTAAAGGAGAATTCCATGCTAGAATGCTTTCTTATCTTTCTTACCTGTCTTTGTAGTTGTTACGTAGGTGTTTTTTTGTGCAAAAACTCCTTATTGGCTATTTTCCCTACCATAAGCCCTCAATGAATTGCATTGCATTGAATGGGAATTGAATGGGGCTATGGGGTGCTTATTTCCATTGAAAGAAGTAGTAAAGTGTGCCGCTTGGGATATTATTTACATTATGAAGAGAGGATATATACAAAGAAATTATAATTTTGAGCGATGGAAATAAGCGAATTAGCACAACACCCCATAGCCCCATTCAATTCCCATTCAATTCAATGCAATTCATTTAGGGCTTATGGTACAACTACAACTACAAAGAAAGGTAAGAAAGCCTTTTAGTATGGAATTCTCCTTTAATCACTCTGGATTAAGAGCATCTGCCAAATGCCTAAATTGTAAATATCCCGAAGGTATGATTTTCAATACTGTCCAAAATACAGACTTGAAATCATGAAAATAATGCCTTGAGATAAGTAACTTTTCCTTGAGATGACTTCTTCCAACTACAAGAGCAGTGAATTAGTCACATGATGCTATTCAGCTGCCAATCTGCCAACACCACCCGCACAACAGCTCCTTTCGGCCCACGGATGTGTCACCGGGTCCTCCAGCAAGGTGTGCTCAATCTATGGAAGAAGGGCACTTATCTCCTCTCTGTTCATTATCCTATGGGCCATTAGGTTAATTGCACATTAGACACACAGCATTGTGGGCTAGACAATGTCATACCGTGTACATGCTGCAGTGACTTCTGTTACAGGCGGCCCAGCTTTTGTTTTGTTTTGAACACAAAATAGCATCATAACACCCTGATGAAATGTCAGGGAGGTGTGAAGGTATTGCTATGAATACAGAATACCGCCCAAGCCTCCTATTCTATAACCTATATAACTGGAAAAAATCACACCTGTGTGAAGTGAGGGGCGCTCTTATCATCTTACAACATAATGTTTGTTTAAGCAACGGGTGCTAATGTTTGTTTGTTTCTAATGTTTAGTCCTCAAAACAAACAAAACAATTTCTCGTTATTGTCTAAGGCGTTTTCTTAACTCTATCTCTACCGCTAGCTGTTAGCATGAACCCCAGCATACGCATTCACTTTAAAGAGTCTGAGTCTGCCCCGCCCTCCACACACTCTCGCTACACACACTCTAGTATCATTCGTCAGAAGCGTTTACATGGCGGCAGCGTAGCGGTACAAAGGCACACATTAAATCTGAAATGTGGATGGCAGAAAATCCACCACGATCCAAGAATCCGACCTATGGCGTTTTGAAAATCCTCCTTTCAACTGCTTTGCACTGTGAATATATTTGCAATCCCATGGTTGGAACGGTGGGGCGTTACTACTATAGGAACCGGACCAATGTTAAAGGCTTCCGTAGGCATCAACCCTTATATAGATGGAGTATACGTTGGGGTACGTATATACCGGTATACAGACTTGGGATATGACGCCACCTAGTGTCGACATACGTATATATAAAAATACGTATATATAAAAAAAAAGAGTTGAACAAGCATCGTTGAAAGACAAACATTAAAGCTGTATATAGGAGGGGCTAGTGCCCCTCAAAAAGAAAAAAACACTCATGTGAAGTGAGGTGCGCTCTTATCATCATACTTCATCACACGTCAAAGTCCGTGCTCAGCCAATCAAATCATCATTATGGGGTACACACAAGCACACAAAGCTGGGCATAGGAGGGGCTAGCGGCCTAGCGCCCCTCAATAATAATACTAACTAGAACAGTGCCTACTTGCTTGTTGCACACAAGTAGGCCATTTAGCCTACTAGTGCGCAAGGAGAGCAAGTACTGTCGACCGCTACAAACTGTCAAATCTCAGCTTCTCTGTGAAAGAACGTTTGAAATATTGAATTATTAGGTTTAGCTATTTGCTACGTACCTAGTTTTTGGAGGTAAAAAAGTAGTATTGTGAAGTATACAGTATGTATATGTAATTTGTAAGTTGATTAGCGGTATACTGTGGTTACTTTGCATATGCCCCGTTTGATGCGTATGTATCGTAGCAGCATATGACGCCAGGGTATAACTGGTACAACTAGCTCTCAATGATGACGTAATAAAGATGTGGAATAAAGGACCCAATGCCAGGGTGTAATTGGTTTTCGATGGTGACTTAATGACGATATGTTTTAGTAGGATTAAAGGTAATGCCCCTATGTATACATGTATGTAATCTGAAACCACTGCCATATCAAGCACAAGTAGTCATTACGTCATACGCTGGCACGGCACATACACATCAAACGGCGACATCCGCATCGAAGCACTGGACGAAAACTATTACTTGCGCGCTCTGCTTGCGCAATTAATACAATCACACCCGTGTGAAGTGAGGGGCACTCTTGTCGTCATGTCATGTCATCCAATAAAAAATGTATATATTTCTTCATGAATTAACTTGTCAACTTATGTTATTATCTTTTAATCATGATACAATGTTTAAAAAAACCCTCATCTTTTCACCATGATCATGTAAGATGACAACTAAATGTATGTGTTTATGTCAATGGCAAATGTGACACGAGTTAAGGACAAAAAGCTGTAAATAGGAGGGGCTAGCGCGTAGCGCCCCTCAAAAAAATACATTCTGTATGGCATGCCAAGTATCGCGAACAGCACATCACAATGCTGACTGCTGATGTGCACAACAATCCGGATGAGCTCATGTAGCCCCCAAAAAATTTAAAAGGAAGCACAAAGCAACCGTCTTCAGCATCGTCCCCAGATGACAGTGCTGTGCTTCGGGGCATGGTGTTTCATTTCAACCTCATCACAATGCCAAAAACTGAGCAGAATCCCCCCCCCCTCCTCCCCCAATAGAGTGGCTGCCTGGAATCGATAGCTCTCATTAGCTTAGCATTATGGTATTTTCTCGAAGGCGCGGGGTGAAGGGCACTGGAGGCCTCTGTTTACTCTTTTATTTATGCCCAGGCTTTAAGAGGAGCTTAATTACTTGACGCCACGGGTGCACACACACAGACACAGTCACACACAACAAGTGTTCTCTTCACACACACACACACACACACACACGTGCCGAACCATCTGATGAAGCCAAAGCTGCCTTGACGACAGGCGGTGAAAATTAAGATGGAGAGTGAGAGGAGAGAGAGAGCTAGAGAGAGATAGAGAGAGAGAGCAGAGGTTAGAAACGGAGAGAGAGATGAAGAGATATGGAAAGGGAATAGAGGGAGAGAGGAGGAAAGGAGAGAGAGAGAGAGAGAGAGAGAGAGAGGGAGGTCGGACGATGGAGGAGGGGGAGGTGTGCCGGAAAACACACTTCATTACGATGCTCTCTTGCCGCAATTACACTATTTACACAGTGACAATAGAGGGTGGGCCTCCGAGGAGCACCTTTCATTAGGAGGAGGGTGAGGACTCGGAGGGGTGGTGTTGTCTACATCACTGCAGCCTGGTGTGAAGCTAAAGTCCTGGAGTGGACTCGGTGACATTGGTATTTACACTATTTAAGCGTGTGTGTGTGTGTGTGTGTGTGTGTGTGTGTGTGTGTGTGTGTGTGTGTGTGTGTGTGTGTGTGTGTGTGTGTGTGTGTGTGCGCACGCACATATAGAGTAGTCTATATACTGTACAGTACATATCATATACATGATCTTCCTCTCTCTGGGAAGCAATTCAGGCTCACCTGAGTATATGACAGCATGCAGTGACTTATGGGGGAACACCATGGACAGCAGTCCTCATCTTTCATAACTTTTTCCTTGAGCCTCTTTTTGTTATTTTTCATCTATACCTCAAAGCCCCGCAAGTCCAATTCAAATGAATTTCCCTAAGCTGTACATACCTTCGGTTTGGCACAAACAACTATTTCAGACCGTCACACATCCATTGTACCAAGCCACCCACACCCACACACCCACACACCCACACACCCACACACACACACACAAATCCCCTGCCGAGGTAAGTGCTGTGAGTGCTGACCTGTAGCCATCGATGCAGCTGGCGTTGATGTAGTCGGAACCCTCGACGCCACGGATGGGCTGCAGACAGACGCGTGTGGACTCGAAGGGCATGATGTTGACCAGACGGTTCTTGAACTTGTTGCAGGGCAGGTTGGCGCTGATGAAACGCGACGTGTGGGCTTTGGAGTTGGCCAGTCTCTGTGTTATGGAGGAGAGGGGGGGGGGGGGGTCATAGAACAGACAGACAAGAGAGGGAGAGAGAACATTAGCGACCTGTGACTCGATGTAAACAAAACAAGGAGCCCTGGAAAGCTTCTGTGTCAAATCGTCTCCATCTCTCCACTCATGCTCCCGTCATTGCTCTTTAGCGTTTGCTGTCACGGGAAATGAGCAGGTCTTCAGAAGACGAGACGTCAAGTCAATGCAGTGATGCATCATGCATTTAAGATGAGACAGTCTTTCTACACATTGTGACCTATAGCTTACCAAGACTTCTCCATCACTTCCATTCCTTTACATGTTGGACATTTCATGTCTTTTGATGGCTATGGTAGCCTGACACAATCAGAATTTTCATTTAGTTTCACTTCATAATCGCCAGAACATATTTTCTTAATGGGCGTGGCTAGCGATTCAGGCCTGGAGCCAGGCTATGGCTATGGTATTTAACCCTTTTGTTGCATTATTATTTTCCAAAACAGTTTTGTAATTCCACAACTTTTCCAGGTTTTTCATAACCCGTACATACCCTGACCTGGCAGAGGGCAGAGGCATCGATAGCACAGTGCTGCTAGCCGGAGCCAGGGTGGAGCTAACGTAGCTACAGGGCAAAAGGGGTCTCCCACACTGGCTCCCACTGTGCTGGCCATGGGGGTGGGGGTGGGTCAGCGCTGTGCTGGCAGCGGACAATGGACAGATGGACAGCAAGGGATTGTGTGTGTGTGTGTGTGTGTGTGTGTGTGTGTATGTATGTGAGTGTGTGTGTGTGTGTGTGTGTGTGTGTGCGGAGAGGCTTGGTGTAGCTGCCAGGGTGTGTGTGTTGAGGCCAGACTGTGTGGGCACCAAACGACAGGGCAGTGGCCCCCGTATGGCGCTCTGTCATTCTCTGTTGCTTGGCAGGCATGCGTGGTTGTTATTATCACTTCAAACAGAATGGATCATGGTCATAAGGGGCTAATGGCTCTGCTACGCTGGGAGGAAGGATGTAGTAACATCACAGTCAATAGCTATTGACAGAAGGTGTGTGGGTGTGTCTATGCGTGCATGTGTGTGTGTGTGTGTGTGTGTGTGTGTGTGTGTGTGTGTGTGTGTAAGATTGTGAGTCACCTTGACTAGTATCAGCTGTGTACGCATGTGTCAATTCACTTTTTAAGCTCTCATTGTGAATGCAGCATGTTTGCATATGTGCATTCCCTGCCCTGGTTCTGTCATCCTAGATTACCACACACAGGTTTACTTTACACAGATGTATATCACTCTATATCAGCCAAATCCCTGACAAAATGACCAGATCCTTTTTGTTTTATATAAAATAAAATAAAAATTGACCCAAGGGGCTTTGTTTTGATGTCAGACATCAGTACTCTATGGGGTAGTTATTGGATTTTTTGACACAATGATATTATATTTCCAGCTTAGGGGAGAGAGAGAGAGAGAGAGAGAGAGAGAGAGGCAGTGCTGCTGGGGCACGTTAGTGTTACCGCAGTGCCCATTCCTCACCTCAAATGTTTTCAGTTTCATACTTTAATAAAACAAGTAATGCACCATCCGGCCGTCAACTCGAGTTTGATCAAGAATGTAGCAGCAACTCAAGAGTGTCTCCCCAATGAAAACCAAGTGCATGTGGTGGAACGTGAGCTATGGGTATCTCACAGTCATGGATCATGGGAAATCATGGGCTTGCTGATATAATCACACTGTAAAGTTGTGTAGTAATTAAAGCAATTAAGATTGGACTGACTTTTGACATAAAATTATGATTTTCTCTTTCAATATATTGTTAGGTATATGCACATTATGACCACAGATTATGCAAAAATGTATAGGTCTTAAATATAGAATATATAGGTCTTAAATATAGGTCTAGGAGGTTGTATGTGTAGGTCTTTTTAAGTCACCTTGAACTCCAGCTCCATGGCTGTGACGGTCTCGCCAGGCGGGGGCTGTGTGAGTTTCTGGATGTGGGCGTAGAGGTTGCGGGCGGGGACCTCGGTGTTGCCGCAGGTGGCGGCCTCCAGCAGGGCCTCGTGGATGAAGATGTACTGGTCCTCCGTCTGGACCATGTAGTTGCGCTGCGCGCGCATGCACGTCACGTGGCCATAGATGTCCACCGACTTCTCATGCTTCATGCGTTCCAGCATGGCCTCGATCACGATCAGACAGCCCGTCCTGCCCACGCCCGCACTGGGAGAGGGAGGGAGGGAGTGGGGTGAATGTGAGAGTAAAGAGATGTCAATCTTCAGCCAGTCTTTGACAATATATAGCATATTGCACATACAGTACAGTACACAGTCACACCTATATATACACACCTGACAGCATATTGCCGTCAGGTGGAAATGTCAAAAACTGTTATGACAGTATGATTTAACAGCGGGCGAACAATGGTGACTCTGGGCGATAATAATCTGCTAGTGACAGCAGGGCGTTCCTGCTGTCATTACCTATGTCCTTGTATACTGTAGGTGGTATGGGTCTGTTCTATTGTATATGTTCTATGTCCTTGTATACTGTAGGTGGTATGGGTCTGTTCTATTGTATATGTTCTATGTTCTTGTATACTGTAGGTGGTATGGGTCTGTTCTATTGTATATGTTCTATGTCCTTGTATACTGTAGGTGGTATGGTTCTGTTCTATTGTATATGTTCTATGTCCTTGTATACTGTAGGTGGTATGGTTCTGTTCTATTGTATATGTTCTATGTCCTTGTATACTGTAGGTATGGGTCTGTTCTATTGTATATGTTCTATGTCCTTGTATACTGTAGGTGGTATGGGTCTGTTCTATTGTATATGTTCTATGTCCTTGTATACTGTAGGTGGTATGGTTCTGTTCTATTGTATATGTTCTATGTCCTTGTATACTGTAGGTGGTATGGTTCTGTTCTATTGTATATGTTCTATGTCCTTGTATACTGTAGGTATGGGTCTGTTCTATTGTATATGTTCTATGTCCTTGTATACTGTAGGTGGTATGGTTCTGTTCTATTGTATATGTTCTATGTCCTTGTATACTGTGGGTGGTATGGGTCTGTTCTATTGTATATGTTCTATGTCCTTGTATACTGTAGGTGGTATGGTTCTGTTCTATTGTATATGTTCTATGTCCTTGTATACTGTAGGTGGTATGGGTCTGTTCTATTGTATATGTTCTATGTCCTTGTATACTGTAGGTGGTATGGGTCTGTTCTATTGTATATGTTCTATGTCCTTGTATACTGTAGGTATGGGTCTGTTCTATTGTATATGTTCTATGTTCTTGTATACTGTAGGTGGTATGGTTCTGTTCTATTGTATATGTTCTATGTCCTTGTATACTGTAGGTGGTATGGGTCTGTTCTATTGTATATGTTCTATGTCCTTGTATACTGTAGGTGGTATGGTTCTGTTCTATTGTATATGTTCTATGTCCTTGTATACTGTAGGTGGTATGGGTCTGTTCTATTGTATATGTTCTATGTCCTTGTATACTGTAGGTGGTATGGGTCTGTTCTATTGTATATGTTCTATGTTGTATACTGTAGGTGGTATGGTTTTGCGTGGAGGGTAAACAAAGCAACACATGAGTTTGATTGGCTATCGCCGGACGATGTCGTTCAAAGATAAAACATTTTCATGTTTTTGAATGACGTTCCTTTGCCCATTTTTCGCCTGCTATTGCCAGTAGTTGCTGAGTCCCATAGACAAATAACACACTTCCGGGGAATACCCCAGGCTGTCGCCCACTGTTAAAACGTGCCATTACGTTCCAATGGATCCAAAGTAGTCACAACAAGCTCTTGTTAATACTCTTCATTGATTCAATATATAGCTGATCTACAAGCTCACATTGTGGCACGGTGCGAGCTAGTAGGTCACACATTTGTGTGACATTGTAGTATGACAGAGTAGGTCATTCATTTAAGAAAACAAAACAAGAAGATGTTGATACGAGGTTTCTGTGCGACAGCAACGATATACCGGTACATTAATCAGATTATATATTATTATTGTTGCCATTACTAACCTCACTATGTTATGATTATGATTAGTGTGGATGTTATAAAGTAGAGACAAGAAGCGATATAAAGACATTCATATAGTGACATAGCACGTCTCAGCGGCCACTCAAAAACAATTTTACAGAGGAAACATAAAACCAGAACAACAGAACATAAAAACTGAATACGGTATACTATCAAGTGAGCGCTTACATTGCAGCTCCTATAAAAAACAGTTAATTTGCCAGTTGATTTATCACAGAAACTGGCATGGTAAACAGTTACAGTGCGAAGCCTCCCAACATCCAAACAGTAGGCACAGTTGCAATACCCAATATACTTCCAGAATATCCACGTCCTGGTCAGGCCAGTTCTATGCTAACCCAGTATGCACTGCCGGACCCAAACCTTTCACTTCATAAACAACAGATATCCCACCTGCAGTGGACCACCATAGGCCCGGCGTCCGGGGGGTTGCAGGCTTTGACCCTTCTGAGGAAGGCCAGGATGGGGGTGGGGTACTCAGGCACACCGTGGTCAGGCCAGGCCATGAACTGGAACTGCCTCACCTCTCTCTTCTCACTAGAACCATTCTGTGTGTGTGTGTGTGTGTGTGTGTGTGTGTGTGTGTGTGTGTGTGTGTGTGTGTGTGTGTGTGTATGTGTGCGTGTGTAAGACAGAAAGAGGGGGGGTTATTGAAAAGTGCAAATAGAGTAAGAATACTTAAAATGAGCTTGAAGGGACACCCTGACATTTTGAGATTTTAATTGGCTATTTCTCATCACTAGACACTTGTCACATTGGGCTGGCTGTTCTCCACATGTCCTTCACTCCCCCTTCTCGAAACTGCTTGTTAGCTTCACTACCATACTGTCACGTGTCATGCACAGGTGCAAAAAAACAGCCAACTAAAATAATACTGGTAATGTGAATGTCTCCCGTCGCTATCGTCAATAATGGAACCTTAGAGAGAAGCATTCCTCTGTGTTTGAATGGCCCACATACCTTGTAGAGGGCGAAGGTGCGAACACTGTAGGTGGCCAGCTCCACTGTGTCCAGCATGGTGACCTGGATCATCCCGTAGGTCTCCGTCCCTCGTGCCGGCCAGTACTGGTCACACTTCACCTGAGAGCACAAGAAGCACTTTCAGCAATGCACTATAATAGCATGCTGGGATACATTATGGAGCAAAGAATAAAATAGAATAATTCTGACAGAAAGACACTGAACGACGGGTGGTGGATATGCTTAGAGAGCCCAGAGCTACCAGGCCACACACGGAGACAGATTTTTATACATTTAGATACATTTCAATCAGTTCCAGAATTACCATGTAGCAGTCAAGCACATCAAGCATGTTTGTCTTTATGAGGGGGACTCTGAGCACCGATTAAAAACATCCCACTCTGTCTGACCAGCCGATGATTATTTTCACAGCGCATTGCATCGCTTTGTCATGGTGGCTTTTAGCACACATTTTGTGATCACCGGGCGCTGCCAGGTAGAGAGACATGTGTCTAAAAGCAAAAGGACTGCTGTGACGTGACAGCAGGCCCGGCCACCTGGCTCCATATGTCCATGGGACAAGCTGGACGATGAGGCCGGAGGTAATGGCAGCGCCCTGCTCCTCTATGTACTGTCAAAGATTTATTGACAGAGAGGACCATCGCCTGTACGCGGCTAATAAAAACCTCATCGGTTAGATTCTGTGGTGTCTACGCCGGCAGTGGTGGTTAGAGGGACTGTTCTGTAACCAAAAGGTCAATCCCCGCGGCAGGCAGTCCATCAACTGATGCACGTCATATGTCGTGTTCATTACCTAAGCACCGGTAAACTGTGAGGTACGTGCTCACTCAGCTCGAGTCTGAAAGAGAATCACCTAAATGCTGACGATATAAAAATGCAAAACCTGGGCCATCTCCAATGTGTCTTTTTGGAACAATTTATTCCATGTGCAAAGTGTAAATGGAAATACACTCTGAATGTCAGAATTGTTGGGACTTGGAGCCCGTGGCTATTGATTCAGAACGAGTGAAGAAGAGGGATTGCGGAACTTGGCTGACATTTTCGGAGCAGCTTTCATCTCGTTCCAAGTCAGTGCGAATCGACCGACGACAACACACTGATTCACCTCCTAAAAATGTGCCCTCCCCTTCGCCGGGACATTTCACCCTGGACAGCACCCTGTTCAGAGGCAGAGTGTACAGATCGTGGGAGAAACAAGAAACTCCCCTGACTGATGGACACAAATCCATATGGATCAGTAGCCAGTGCTGTCAGACACTGGGTGGCATTGTCTACGCTTCTCTCAGGAGCATGCAGCGATGCATACAGTAAAGACACACACATGCACGGTAAGCACGCACGCACACTATACAGGTTTTACAGTCATCTTTCTGAGCTTCAAAGTCAGCCCTCAGATGTCACCATCTAGCTTTTAGGATCTGACGCAGTCACAGACCTTCTCTTATCTGAATGCACACGCGGGACATGCTCCTGAACGCCTCAACACACACACACGAGCTCTGGTCTCATTTACAAGTCCTCTATCTCTTATCTGACCTTTCGGGCTTTTATCGGCTGCTGGTGAAGGAAGCTCTAGCTCGCCTGCTTCTGTAGACTTGATATGTGTCCACTTATTGCTATGGCATATGACAACAGGTGTGTGTGCGCGTGTAGGAAAATAATCCTATACGTGTGTCAGATATCCGCAATTTGAAAGTAACACCTGCTCTTACAAAAATAATTGAAAGCAAAGTTGTTATTTTAAGGATGAAATATTTAAAGGAGAATACATAGCTATTGTTAAGGACAGAGCTGACAAAATGATCGCTTCTCTACAGACATGTAGGATCATATTCTATTTTTTTAAACACATTATGCTGTATAGTATCAGTTCACAAACCATGACATTTCCAGTACCTTCTCTTGGGATACATTTTCATTATGGCTAGGCATGCACTCAATATTAAGCCACCATATATTGCCCGTGTTTATCCAGAGACATTCTGTCAGTTTTAAACAGTTTATCTGCAAAATGTCACGTTATTAAGAAATACGCTGAGCAGCTTTGTTTTCAGATTGCTGACGATACATTTTGAAATTGGAAAATGTTTCATAACCAAACAAGTTATGTGACTCAGATGGGACCCGGTCATCCTTCCATTAAAATAAAAACATGGAAATAATGTCAACATGGAGTTGTCACGATGTTGTTGCGATAAGCTAATAAAATGTCATCATTGCAGACCCTTGATGCATGCTGGCCTGATCCCAGCCCACCACGCCATTCTCTTGATGAAAACCTGATCAAACATGGCCTTTACAGAATGATGGGCAGTCCAGACACTGGGAGGAGAAGATAAAATAGCAGCGGGCTATACACTTTGTTCCCCGTTTTCAGATTTCTATCTGAACCACAATTTTTTAAATGGTCTGCGGAGCAAAACCTTGACATGTATTTTGTATTACTGCCAACCTGTCGACTTATATATATCTGACTGCCGTTGTTGTAAAGTGGTAAGAATGCTAAGGGGTTTCAGCAGAGATTGGCAGCGTCGCTAGAACAGCAGCTTTATCCCTCAAGTACGCGCAAATATTGCATATTTATCTGATGGAGCGAAATGTTCCTCGGTCTGGCCCCTGACTGTCAGCATCGCCATATTTCCTATTCATGATGTTAAACATATTCGTACCGCGCTCAAAGTCTGCTCAACTACAGTTGATAGATTAGGGAGCCGTCCACATTCACATTCTCCTGCTGTCCGTGACCCATATATAAAACCCTGTCCACTGCATGAGGTCCATTTTTCATGCATCTATGATCGGCTGAATATTTGAGAGTAAAATGGCCTAGGCTCGTATAAAAAGTCCTGTCCTTACCCGGGACTTCTCCTCCAGTCTGGTCATCATGACGATGGTGCTGGATCTCTGCTCCCACACCATGCGCCAGAAGTCACTCAGCGTCTCCGGCAGAGGGCCCTGTGTGGCGATGTAAGCATTCTGCTTCCTGTAGCCATCAATGTAGTTGGAGTTGATGTAGTCGCTACCGGGAACAGCTGCAACGAAAGGACATTGACGCAGAAAAACATATATGAATATATGCCATGAAAAAGAGTTCTGGTGTATCAGGTTATGATCGATACACGGACAGACAGCGATTTTGTGCACTTATATAGTAGTATGGTACTAGAGGTTCGGGCGGCTACGTGGCCCTCACATCCAGAGTCCGGGCAGCTATGCGGCCCTCACACCTATGTTGCACCGCCAAATATTACCCACAGGAGTATTATTTGTGTCTGTCATCAGTGCATGTTGCTCTGACTTGTCAGCGTCACTTGTCTGGTCTTTCCGGTTTTCAGCTGCTTGTACAGTATACTGACTGTATATAATATTTTGTATTAATGTACATTATGTATTTACACTATTTACACTAAATGTACATCATTATATAATTATTTATATTTTCATCATTTGAAAGTGCAGCTATGGGATAATGATGTTTGAGCACATGGTCAACACATGGTCAACATTACCTCATTTCCCAAAAAGCCACTCGGGTGAGAAAAGTGGTGAAGTTGATTAAGTGTCCCATTACAAACACTTGTGGCTTCATTCTGTAGGGCCACTATACCAGTCGAGGGCACTCAAAAAATAGGGGTAGGGCTTAAGTGTCCTTGAGCAAGACACTGAACCCATAAGCGCCCGATGAGTAGGTTGGAGGCTTGCATGGCTGCCTCCAGCACAGGTGAGTGAATGTCTGTGTGAACGGGTGAATGTAATGCACAATGTAAAAAGGCGCTCACAAAACGCAGACCATTTACCATTTCCTTTCATTTCATACAGTGCAAAGGCACAATGGAACTGACAATAAATACATACAGTACATATCCCTTTGACGGCAGATCTGTCAATAAGCATGGTTGAATAGTTTACAGGCTCTCACCGTCGACAGAGGTGAGCACCACTCTGGAGTGGTCGTAGGCGATGACGTTGGCGTAGCGATTCTTGGGCTTGTTGACTTCCATGTTGGAGTTCTCCCATGTGAACTGCTGCCCTGGATCGATCGACTGTGAGAAAGGGCAAGAGGAGAGAAAAAGATGGGTGGATGAGGTGATGTATAGCCTTGGGGGAAGAGAGCGCCAGGAACATCGATGAGGATGTTTGGCTTACACCTGGGAGTTGAACAAAGCCCCCGGGATGTCCACAAAACATGTGGGCGGCGGCCATATTGAATTACCTTATACTGAGGCAGCCTCACCTGATTAACTGCATTACGTTTTATTGCCATCTGAATCCCTTACATTTTCTCATCGTCTTTTGCGGATTCTCATGAATCCCCCCCCCCCCCCCCCAAACTAATTTTTCTGCGCTCTCACTCTCGCTATCCCTCTCGCGTCATGCGTCACCTCGGCTGAGGCGACAATGGGCCGGGCCTGTATTGATCCAGGCCGACATGTGACGGCCTCCTATCCCCTGGCTCGATAATGTCACACAGTCTCTTGTTATTCGGCATCGATCTCTCCGCCAGCTCACGAAGGAACCATGTCCATCAATTCTCCCACACCTTTCACCTCGCAAAACTAGTCAGAGTGAGAGCAGAACCTTGGATATTCCTTCAGTACCTCAAACTTATTGAATTATTAGGGTGTATGCTTATATTATGTGATGCATATTGCATGCCAGGCTTCCCTGAGCTAAGGGTTCAAACGGTATTTTTAAGATTTGACCTGGCAGCATAAATAAGACTGAATAAGGAATGTTCAAATTGACCTTCTAATGCCTAATGCCTAATTCATTCACTCACACTATCACTGCTTTTATTATTATGTCCTACAGTAGATAGACATCTGGGCAACCTGGAGATGAACTGTAAAGTGTCTGGAAAGTTATTAAAAGGAAAACACAGGGAACACTACAGTGACATTTATTTTTTATTCATACGTGAGCGATGTGGAATCTTTTAGTTGAAAGGGGCCCTGCTCAGTCAACAAAGAAAGGCTCCAACAGAGCTCCAAATTGCTCGATAGTGGGAGTCATTTGGATACGGGCCTACAGCCGCTGATGAGTTAGACATTGCCAATTTGTCTGCCAACACCCGCCAGTTTGAAAGGGAACATTTCATTTGCAGTCAAAACATGTCACGCCAGTTTGAAAGCTCCGCAAAGACGGCGCGGCACGCAAGACCAACGACAACTGGCAAACAAGTTAGTCAGGGAAGGTGGAGAGGGAAAGGGGGATCGGGGTGGGGGTGGTATAGGAAAATGGCTGTATTAAGACACGTTGGGAAATGTGGTTGATGGAAGATAATGATAATGATAACGGCAATGAAGGCTGCAGCTTGGCGTTGCTTCCTCTGATAAAGAAAAAGGACAGACTTGTCTGAGTTGAGCCGAGCGGTAGCTCCGCCGCGTTGACAAACATCGCTCATTAACCAGAGTGATTTGCTCAGCATGCCGGCGCTCGGTGAGGACGAGGAGGCAGGGGGTCACAGATGTGCAACAGACCGCTTCCCAGAAAAATTGGCGAGGAAGGAACTGGAAGGGGACGAACGAGAGGCCTTTGTGAGCTCTGTCGACGGTAGCGTCGGAGGAAGTCACAGCGGGGAGCGGCCAGCTACTGTGACTGTGACAAAGCAATGAGATGGATGGCCATCTGTCTAGCGCAGGAGGAGGGTGCAGGTGGGTGTGGGAGGGTTGGACGTGGGGGCTGGTTGAGGTGGAGCCGAGCAGTAATGGCCTGTGGCCACACCAGACTCTTATGGCTTCACTGTGATGTGTTTACAGTAGCTCAATAGAGGCAAAGACAGCCATATAATTAGGAAGAAAAACTAAAAACTAAATAGACAAAACAAGGAAAACTGCCTTGTTGTGTCAGCGATGTCAGCGATGGGGAATAGGGGCCGATTAGGGAGAATAAAGTGAACAGTCGGAACAAATGACACAAGCGTTTTTTTTCTTTTTTCTCTGTATGCCTCTGCCCTCTTCTCCGTGTCCTTAGATAGTCCCACAGGCGGCTGCACTCACACTGTGGCTTACGGCAATCCCTTCACAAAAATGTGGCACTTTAAATGCAAATTTGCTCTCTCCCACTTTTTTTTAAGGGTGTGTGTGGGTTAGGCTATGGTTAACGGGGGGATTTGGGGTACATACTGACAAGAGATAATCCCTCATTGAGTTGCATGGGAGAAAATGGCAAAATAACTTTCTTCTGGGAAATAATCGAGACGCGCGCAGATTGCTTAAGCGACTCGCCACCTGCCAGCTTTTGTGAAAGGCAACTTGCTCCCTTTTAATGTAAGTGTTGGTTTCCTGGTGGGCCTGTTAATGGAGTTGTACAAATGACTGTAGAACGTCTGAGAAAAGAGGCCGTCCATAATCCATTAGAACACAGTGCATTGTGGGATACAAGACACTTCTGACAGAATGGCAAAACGGGATACATTTACATCCCAGGAAATGTAGCAACTCAACCACCCTCTCCCATCTTTTACCTCGTACTCCTGGGAGAAGCGGAGGCCATCGTTGGCTTTCAGGCGCTCTATGTGGTCGGCCAGGTCGCTCACGGGAATGGGCGGGTGCTCCCTCATTCCTGGGACAGGAAGGAGGAGAGAGAAACATTAAGTACGGAGTAACAGACATGGTCCTTTCAGAGACAATGGCGACGACAATAACAACAACACTTTGTTTGACCACAGCACAGTGTGAGCGAGGCTGCCAGTGGGACCATGGGGTGACACAGTGGCAACGGTGAGCAGAGAGCACTGTGCTGAAGAATGCATGAGGGAGGGAGAGAGAGAGAGAGAGAGAGAGAGAGAGAGAGCACGAGTTGAACAAAGTGTTTGGTGACATTTGGTGACATCGTTGCCATGCTAAAAGTGGGGGCGGAGGTGGGGCTGGGGTGAAGAACAGCAATATGCACATGAGTGGCTGCAGTGAGCATGCTCCTGGAAGGAAAAAGAAGCAGGAAGCAGACATCTCCCCTGGCCCCCACAACGTTCCCTCCTCTGATGGAAGAGATGGTGGCCGGGTGACAACCAAGATGATCATGAGTCCACATATCAGTCTTACTGTCACGTCCAGACACAGCAAAACAAAATAAAATGCAATTAAAATTTAATTAAAATAAATAAACAAACCAACCAACCAACCAATAAATAAATACAAACTGGTCACCAGCCAATTCTCGTCTTCCTTTGAAACTCCCCACAATAAACTATCTTTTTGGCCTAGCCCAGGGCCTGTTGGGCCGGATTAAATTCAAGCCATCCTCCCCGCTGCTCTGTAGATTTCTCATCGCAGAGCTATTGGATGATTTATCGCTAATCTACCGGCACAAATTTCCCCTGTGCCTCTGAACTTGGCAATGGCTGTGTGCCTAAATGGATTGCCAGGGAACTTGCCTCATGTCTCGGTGCATGGCGGCTGTGTGTGGACACGCGAGGAAGCGCCAGAAGCATTTAAGACGTCGGCGGCGCGTACATCACACATGTTCCTTAAACAGGTGGCTGTATTAACAGTAGTGTCCTTTTTAAGTGGGATTTGGCTGAATATATGTGAGTAAGATAATGGGTTATGGTATCGGACACGCCGCCACTACATACTCATTATTGCCACAGTTGACTACTGACGACTAATGGCTCGCTAACTGCGGCCATTGCACGGGACAAGACCTGACCAATTAGACTAATTTAACCCATTCTGACCTGAGATCAGATTCTAAAAATGTCTTCTACATCCTGACAGTTTTCATTCTGACCTGAGATCAGATTAAAAAAATGTCTTCTATGTCAGTCGCTGTTCGATTTTTCAAGAATAGCAGATCTACAAGCTCGTAGCGCGCCACCGAGTGGCGCGCTACGAGCTTGTAGATCTGCTATTTTTCAATAGCTAAAGCATAACATAATGCTAACACCAAAACGGTTTCCCGCCCAAAATGGGTTAATACTATCTTGCAGTGGGTCTGCCTGCCTGTAAGCATATTAACGAGCGTGTATGTGTATGTGTGTGTGTGTGTGTGTGTGTGTGTGTGTGTGTGTGTGTGTGTGTGTGTGCATATTCAGCCAGGTCTTTTACAGTCATGTTGTTGGTTTAATGAACGGTGAAGAGGAAGATAGCCAGGCTAATGGACAGTGAGCTGAACTGGCTGCTCAGCTACCCATGAACCTCTCTACGCTCCCTGGCCAAAAATGAGCCGTGGAAAAAGTCAGCATAAATGAGAGCTTTTGTAAGAAAAAAAAATCCCACAATCCCACATTCTACTGCAGTTTGGTTCCTCCCCGTGAGATAGATCCACAAATAAATAAATAACCAAACAAACAAATGACGAATGACAGTATTTTCGTTGTGGGCAGAGATGTCCGTCGGTATTGCAACGGGGGAATGAGACATGGCGTGAGACGAGAGAGAGAGAGAGAGAGAGAGAGAGAGAGAGAGGGAGAGAGAGAGAGGGAGAGAGGGAGAGAGAGATGGAGACTGCACGTGTGGGAAATACATAGTAGGGGAGAGAGAGAGAGAGAGAGAGAGAGAGAGAGAGAGAGAGAGAGAGAGAGAGAGAGAGAGAGAGAGAGAGAGAGACTAACTTGGAGTGTTGGGGCAGCGATGAGAGCTGGGACCTGTAGAAAAGAAGGAGTGGAAGGAAGAGGAAAGAAGAGAAACACCCATCAGAGTAGACGGCTAAAGACTCACACCAGCCTTTTCGTACACGAGAGTTACATTTTCAATGCAGATTTTTCATGTGTACACACTGCAGTGCATAGCTGTAACTATACGCAAGGTAGGACCCTGTCCATTGGTTATGCTTTTAAGTGGCCGGTGGAATCCAAAGTTCGGCAGTTAACTTTTCTTCTTTTATTTTGCATGCCAAATGCCTCTTTTTTTCTTTTCTTTTTTGGGAGGGACAAGATAACGGACTGGCTGTTTGCCTGCAGAAGTGCCTGCTGTATTAGGCGAGCTTAGCAGCCGCATCGAAGAGTTTATCAGCATTTGGCAGGTGGTGTGTGCATATGTGTGTGCGTGTGCTGTTAGTTCCCCATCCTGTTTGCAAATGACAGCTGCCCAACATCCTTATACCCCCCTCCGATTGATATATGTGTATTTCGATTTATTTGTATTTAATATCTCGATTATTGTCATTGTTGTGTTTGTGAATGAATGTATTGGACCCGAATGGAAACAAGACCGCAAGGTCTTTTTTCGTTGCTATCCTTTTAGACCAATGTGCTTTAACTGTAATTTGTACTGTTTGCATTTTCTATTGTCTAATAAAATAATCACACACACACACACACACACACACACACACACACACAGGGCGCAGTTTTTCCTTTGTTTTGCCATTGAGTACCCAGATTGGGTCTGAGCAACTGGCTGTGAGGGGTTTCAAAGAGATGCAATCAACTGGACTACTACTTCAGAACAATGATCACCAAGGATTTCCCCAGCTGTGTGTGCGTGTCCAAGAACCAGAGGGGGAAAGAGAGAGAAGGCAGATATGGTCCATAATGTTCCTCACAGAAGGATAAAAAAAAAAAAATCACTTGTTTATGTTGGCTGGCATAATGGCTAAGTTTGAAGGAGTGGCCGGGTGAGGAGAGAGAGAAAGAATAAATGAGAGAGGGAGGGTTTGCAAAAGAGAGAGAGAGAGAGAGAGAGAGAGAGAGATAGAGAGAGAGGAGAGGCCTATAGGGCAATGGAAGACAAAAGAGAAAGGAGGCAGGAAGGGAGAGAAGGAGAAGAGCACTCTATTAGAGCTGCAGCTCTGCTTAATTCTTCATTTCTTCTGCACGGGTTCAAAAGGGTGTGTGTGTGTGTGTGTGTGTGTGTGCGTGTGTGCGTGTGTGTGTGTGTGTGTGTGTGCGTGTGTGTGTGTGCGTGTGTGCAAGATGAGTGGGCTCTATAATAACCCATGAGAAGGACTTTGTGCGCGTGAGCACACACGCGCACACGTGCACGCACACAGAGTTGACATTTCCTCTCTGCGCCATTGTTCCCTCTGCCTGGGCTCACCTTGACATCAGAGGCAGCAGGACTCATTACCAGCTGGGGGAATGAAAGAAAGCTCAGGGTGGGAGGAGGAGTAGAAGAGATAAAGAAAGAGAGACAGACAGACAGACAGACAAACAGAAGACAGACAGACAGACAGACAGACAGACAGAAGACAAACAGAAGACAGACAGACAGACAGAGAGAGATAGGCCAAGAAGAACGGGGGGGGGGGGGGTGGCTTCAACGGTTGAACCTTGATGTTATCTGAATTCATGCCGCATAGCTCTGCTTACCAGCAACTTGGCACTGGATAGCTGCACTGCAACATGCTTTTTGGGCAGACTTAGTTTAATTTTGTGTTGTTCTGCTAGACACTGTCATTGTGTTAGCAACGCATTTGTGGTCTGGCCACAAATAGGCTGAGGAAAGAACAACGATGTTAACTGTACCTCAAATTTGTACTGTACAGTATGTGGTACCACCATTGCAGTTACAGTATGAGTCATCACAATCTTGCAGTGTGTTTTGAAATATGGATGACTTTGCTGATCAATTGCAGGAAGCAATTTGTTTCCCCGTTTTGGAATAAAACTCTTAACACGTGGAAAAATAGTAGTAGCTGCATAATATGAGAGCATCCTATATTATTACAGTACATTGAAACTAAAATTATGATTATTCTTTGTATGGTCTATAATATGCTTAAAGAACCATAAAGAAAACTACACAAAACTTCTATAGATGGTTTAAACTTTAAACTGTTGAAATTCAACAGTTTATTGTTGACTAGGAAATATGTAAAACCCTTGTCAACATCCACTCAGCGTGCACGCACGCAACACACACACACGCACGCACGCACGCACGCACGCACGCACGCACGCACGCACGCACGCACACACACACACACACACACACACACACACACACACACACACACACACACACACACACACACACACACACACACACACACACACACACACACACACACACACACACACACACACACACACACACACACACACACACACACACACACACACACACACACACACACACACACACACACACACACACACACACACACACACACACACACACACACACACACACACACACACACACACACACCAAACTAAAATAAATCTGAACCGGTATCAATGGATACAAAATCAGACCCGTCTGAAGTGAGTGGTGCTATACTTGTACTGTACTGTACTGCACTGTACTATACTGTACTGTACAAGCCCTCCTCCCTGGCCTGTGTGTCTGTGTTAGGCTGTGCAACAGTGACACTTGGTGGTGAACACACGCTATAACGCTATTTTCGTGCTTGGACCATAGACTGTAAAAAATATGGACAAAGCGTCCCGCGGGTCTAACGTGAACGTAAAATGAAGCCTGTCAGTCCTTGCAATGGAAATCGCCATCTTTCTAGATCCGTTTTGGCCCAGTTCAGGCCAGCTGGCCCATTGGCTGGCCCAGACAACGAGGCGGGACTTCCCCCTTCTTCTTCGTTGGTTTTTATTTTGACTCGAGTGGGTGGGGGATCCCGTTCATAGACTGTAACGGTAGCCACGCCCCTCAGAACATGCGCGACTTTATGGTCATTTTTCTAATAAATGGGACCATAATTTTCCAAAAAGAATATTATGACATTAGAAATGAGACTTTAAACTAGTGACTGGAAGCAAAAAGTATTCATGACCATGTTTATTATTGAGCCCAATGAGAGCGCCACAACAGGCCATTATATGAACTTTCATTTCCTTAGTGGCTTCACAAAATATCCGTCTGACTGCCCCCCTGGCTTGGACAGACAGACCCAGGCTGAGGGACCCAGCGATACACATAGCTGTCTATAGGAGTGGTTGCACCACTCAAAAAATCATATGGATATCATCTGTAGGCTAGCCAGCAAGCTATAGCTAGCTAACTAACAGCTGTTTCCCAGGGCAATGGTTACAAAATCAGAATAACCAGGACAGCTGTTATTGTTATTGTAGAGAACGCAACAAGTATGTATGTATCAATCCTGTACATAATATTATGATACTACTGTATATCGAATACACACCACACACCACATATGGTATGTATATATACTGAAAATGTTTTGCAGAGACTGTTGCATACCTGGCGTCTGGTAGTTGAGTCGCCTCATTTCCACAGGATCGGAGGTGTTAGCCAACAGGGAGTCCTTCACCCCGCCAGAGTGTTCGTCCTTGGGCAGGGGAGATGCCCGCTTCCTGAAGGGTGGAGAGGATGAGAGAAAGGGAGAGAGTTAACGGCGACAGTCTCCAACCATCCTACTCTGTAGTAGACACACCGGCCTCATCCAAATGTAAGTGATGATGACGTAGGACGTGGGGGGGGGGGGACGTAGCCTGTGGCGATGTCTCACATGATGAGGTTAATAGTATTGGTTACCCATTCGAGGGCAAGCTCAAAGGATTGGCAAAGTGCATTACCCCCCCTGACGCCGGATTTATATTTTTTGCCGGTGTCATATGCGAAAATAGCAGAGCTACAAAGCTCACGGCGCGTCGTGAACTTTTAGATGTGCTGTGTGCGGCATGTGACACTATCATACCAGGGAGAATTAATTAGGATGTGCCTTCCTCCATACGGTAGCTGTCCAACTGCAGGGTTTTAATGCGTTAGAAGAAATCCTGTTATCTCCCTGGAGCTGGCTAGGTTAGGTTTGTTTGTTGCTGGATGGATGACAGCTGCTCTGTGTGTGTGTGTGTGTGTGTGTGTGTGTGTGTGTGTGTGTGTGTGTGTGTGTGTGTGTGTGTGTGTGTGTGTGTGTGTGTGTGTGTGTACATGTGTACATGTGTACATGTGTTCAGTATGTTTGTGCACAGCAATTGGTTTAATGTTTGATTTGCCTTGCTGTGTGAATGTCTGTGTGTCTATGTCTATGTCTAGAGTGTGTGTGTGTGTGTGTGTGTGTGTGTGTGTGTGTGTGTGTGTGTGTGTGTGTGTGTGTGTGTGTGTGTGTGTGTGTGCGTGTTAATCTACAAATGGCACATTGTGTTTACTGGCTTTCCAGATTGAGAGGAAAAACAGGCACATGCTGTAATTAGCTCATCAACTGGGTGGCTCAACATGGGGTAATTAGACCAGTTCTGCAGCACCTGCTCTGCCTAGCCTAGCTCTGTATACAGTAGCACAACCAAACAACTCAGACTAGCTCGACTGTGGCTTCCTCCAATCGTCCATCAGACAGATGTGGGAAAGGGAAGAGAGAAGAATGTGACGTTTGAGAGAGAGAATGTGTGTGTGTGTGTGTGTGTGTGTGTGTGTGTGTGTGTGTGTGTGTGAGTGTGTGTGCGTGCGTGTGTGTGAGTGAGAGAGAGAGGGAGAGATAATGCAATCTGACTGTAGTTTAATGCTCAGACAACCAGCATCTGTTGATTTAATTACACGTAAATCATACGCGTAAAGCATACTGCATATATATATATATATATATATATATGAGAGAGAAAGACTGTGTGTGAGAGAGAGCATACACTCACTGTTTCTCTTGTGTATATGTGAATTAGTCAGGAACAGCGACACACATTGTGGGCTTGGACACACGCACGCATGCGTGCACAAACAAACACGCACACAGTACACACATCCACCCAGCTGCAGACACGCAAGCCTCCCTGACTGAATGCAAATGGAACTGGGCGTCAGGAAGCATCAGGGCGCCCTGTGGAAATTTCACATCTCATTGCACTCCATTTGCAAGTGGCGAGCGTAGGTGTTTAGGCAGCAGCAGTGCCTTCTGTGGTGAGAATACATAAAGCTGGTGGGCGTACAGCTACTGCCCGGGGTCCCCCTCTCAGCCTCCTAGCGCCTAGCCCACGGCCGCCGCCACCTGTTATGCGATGCTGCGGGGGGCTTAAACCAATGCTAACTGCGTGACGACTAATCTACTGCGAGAATCTCTTTCCTCTCCGACTGTGAGAGCCGTGCCAGCCCGTGTCCGGTTTTCCCAGGGCCTACTGCTGGGCGAGGGAGGGTCGGGGGAGGGCTGGGGTGGAGGAGTGCAGGCAAATTTTTATGATCTGCATTTCTGCACTCCCCTCTCTTCCTCTCCCCAAGCAAACAGATGCCAATCTCCACCACGCTTTGACGCCAGGCTAACTTAAACATGGCAGGCGGCTCAATAAGGGTATTCATCTCACGCTTGCTGGGAGGGCAAAAGCTGTGTGCAGGTGTGTGTGCATGTGACCGGGGTTGTGCTTAATGAGGGAAGTACAGAGCCCTTTGTTGAGCTTTTTGCCCACAAGGAAGTGGTAATGGAACGAGAAAAGAAAAAGAGCTGAAAAATCTCTAAAAAAGGGATTCTCGTGTGGAAAATGTCAGCTTAGAAGATGGGAACATTTCTATTTGGGCGGTGCTCCCCTGGCTGACATTTACTTCACAATAGCCCATTCAGCAGCAGGTGAGGTCTTGGTATAATTCAGATGGGGCCAATCTTGAAGGGCCAATGCTGACACAGGGATAATGAAAGACAGTACGAAGACAAACCACGGCGGACAGGAAGATGTGAGGGGAACACTGGAAACGGTGTGGGACATGCATTGGTTACATGGATGTGTGTGACCCATGGGGCTCCTTTGACCCCAATTATCAAGGGCTGCAGAGTCCACTTCCCTTTCATCTCTTCTTTAGTAGGTGTAATGAAGATTAGTCTGCAGAGGGGGGGTGGGCGGAGACCTCCGCCTACCGATACGTCTGGCGACTTCTAAATTCAATGTGACTGCTAAAACTGAGTGGAAACAATTCGAGAAGAATAATTGCATTGCAGAAGCAATGCAAGGTCTTTATTGCTGTACTTCATATTGGGGTGGTGACAGGACTAGCAGGACTAGCAACTACCATGTGTTGTGATGTCACGAGATGTATTGGTCTAGGCACTGGTCTCTGGTCGTCTTTCAAAGCGAGACTAGCTGACGGAAGACCGAACGCCTATCGGCCGACCCTGCAGCCCTTGAGGAACGGACGAGCACCATCAAAATTCACAACACAAATGAAGGGGGTATATTTGAATGAAGGGGAGTTGTGACTGAGGCATGATGGTAGCTTTACCCACCTTTCCTGTTTGCTGCATTCACAGAGGGCAAAAAGAAGGAGGAAGAGGAGGAGGAGGAAGGGGGGGGGGGGATTAGAGAAGGATTAATATCGTCAATATGGACCCCCAAGACTTCTACAACTTCTTCTGAGTCCAAACCGTTTAGTTTTTCCCCCTTTTTTCTGCTAATTCTAGAGCTACTAGAGCTCAACCTGAACTTTCCACACTCTCAAACACCCTGCATACCGAAAGTGCAGCTGGGATGAAGACGTTGAAGTTAACGTTGAACTAGACTCCTATGGAAAATACCTTTCCCCCATCCCCCATTGTTCGCCGTCGGTGTGTTGGTCTTGGCGGCCCACAGTCCAGGCTGGGCCTACAAAAACAAGCCCTCAGCAGAACGCCATTATGTCTTCACGTCACGCTGCCAGTCGAGCGAGAGAGGGGGGCCCTTCCTGCTGCCCCCCCCCACCACTACACCTCCTGTCATTCTGCGTGTGCGCATTGGACGGAGAAAAAGGGTCTCTCAAACAGACACTCCTCAGCGGTGAGCTGTGAGAAAGCTC
>NC_137873.1:22864821-22929821 GCF_963924005.1 Protomyctophum bolini | reverse complement strand
TTTGACTGAATGGACTCTTAGAAATCTGTTTGTTTCTCAGTCTGTAACTGTGTTTTGAATTATTCAGCTGTCTACCTTGGCTCTCAAAAACAAAAAAGATCTGAATGGTGACTGCCCTGGTTAAATACAGATGATGTGTGTGTGTGTGTGTGTGTGTGTGTGTGTGTGTGTGTGTGTGTGTGTGTGTGTGTGTGTGTGTGTGTATCAATGCATACTGTACATACATATATAGCATATACGGTATAGTGCTTTTTCAGTCCAACGCACTGCTGTCTCCTGACTAAGCCTCTGGACTGGTGATGACTACTACAGGCGCGCTTGTTTTGCCTTGCCGTGGACCCTGCGTGCTCGAGCCTCTCAACAAAAAAAGCGGCACAAATTAGCTGCAGGGGCGTTGAGTCAGACAAGCAAAAATGAAAACATAAATAAACAAACACATTATGTGTCTGGAGTTCTGCCGTTTCCTCTGTTGTTCTCTCTCTTCCCGCCTCCCTGGGGAAGCCAAAGAGCCACAGTTGAAAATGAGAGGGAGGAAGCACAACAGAAAGGGGAGGGAGAGGAGAGAGAGAGAGACAGAGAACTGAAATGATCAAAAGCAAAGAAAATGAGAATACAAAATAGAAAAAAGGTAGAGTGATGGAAAGAGTACTGAGAGAGAGAGAGAGAAAGAGAGAGTGAGAGAAATGGCAAATAAAATGTGAGAAAGCATGCCTTCATTCATCTGTAATGCTATGAGGCTCCAGGGACTAGCTAATCTTGCCAGCTGCCCTCTGCCCTCTTTTCCTCTCTGTCCATCATCCTTCATACCCCCCCTCTCCTTTCCCCTTCCTCCCTTCACCAGGCAAAAGCCGTCCATCGCTCTGCCTGAACACAAAGTGCCCTCACATACCTGGAGGCATCACTACAGGCAGTTACTCACATCTTTATCTCTGTGTCTGCCTCCCTCTCTCCTCTAATGCCAGTTATTATCAACCTTTTTAATTTCATCCCCCAGTAAAATGTGATTTTTTAAATCTCTGCGAAATCCTCAGTGTAATTTAACTCTGTCTCAGAGTTACAGACCCATTAAGGGTCCCTCTAGCTTGGTTCAAGATCCACGTTCTGACTTCTAACCTGACCATTTCAACAAACTTTCTGCGTTAAACGTTATCCCTCACTTACGAAGTATCAAAACTCAGTGGTTATCATGTCAAAAAAGTTTTCCTGTTTGCTAGTGTGTGGAATACAAACGCTCAGCACTATACATACATAATAAATAAATAAAATGGCAAATAAATACTGCCCATAAAAGGGAGAGGCGGCACATTAGCGCGCCACGGTAGCCTTCCACGCCTTCTGCGTTTCATCTCGGCATCAGAGCAATGGAGGGGACGTGGAAAAAAGCCATATATTTTTCTTCTCCCTGAAATCCAACGACTGTCTCCCTCATTTCCTCTCTGACACACATCACACAGCATTTCATTCCTCGCTCTATTCCTCTGTATTTTATCATTTTAAATGATACCTCTCTCATCCCATTTCACACTTCCCTCGGCTTGTTTATATGCCTCGGGTTTTGGAAAGGGGAGACATGAAGGCACACGTGCACTCTCCTCCTCTCTCGTTCTCTCCTTAATTATCCCTTTCCTTCCCTCATTCCTCATGCCCTCCTCCACACTGAACCCTACGTGGACTGATTATTGGCTGTCGATATTATATATATTGCTGGACCGTACGTGAGGTCTTACTAAACAGCGAGGTGGTCCTGTTTGATCTATGCCCGGGGGGGGGGGGGGGGGGGGGGGTAAAGGGGCTTTGGATGAGGACAGTGCCTGTGTGGGACTTATGAGAGGCAGCATAGTAAAACAAAGACATTATTTACTATAGTAGTGCATGTGGTAGCACTAGAGACTCCCACAGTTTTGATAGGTCGCCTGTTTAGTTTCCATGGCAGTAGAGTCTAAATTCTGAGAGAGTCTGTTTTATGTAAGTTATGCAAGTAGTTTGATGCCATAATCACAGTCATATTAGCATGAAGGAGTGAAGTT
The DNA here is from genome assembly GCF_963924005.1 of Protomyctophum bolini. NCBI lineage: Eukaryota > Metazoa > Chordata > Actinopteri > Myctophiformes > Myctophidae > Protomyctophum > Protomyctophum bolini. Next base: position 22,927,794 of record NC_137873.1, on the reverse strand, counting down.
AAAAGCAATGTGTGTGTGTGTGTGTGTGTGTGTGTGTGTGTGTGTGTGTGTGTGTGTGTCATTGTTTGTGATAAATGGAATGACCTCCTATAACGTCCACCTCAGCAGACCAGCTCTGATCCTATCTCTTATGTGAGATTGATCAGCCTGATATACTGTGTGTGTGTGTGTGTGTGTGTGTGTGGTATATGTACATACATATATATACATATATATATATATATATATATATATATGCACACGTACACACACACTGTATATCCCCGTGCATAAGCCAAGGCGGAAAGCATGGAGCAGCAATGACGATTTTAAGCATCCTTTGAAGTCAAGTGCATGAGGCTTGAACTACTGCATTCTCCGTTGTCCACTGCTACCCATTCCTCTCATCTCAGGGTGGGGGGGGGGGGGGGGGGGATTAATGGAGGGGCTTTAGGGACATTTAAAGGCTACGTTTCATGGGAATCAGGGCCAACTTTACGGGCTCCCGCCGGCCCTATGGCCAGACCTTAGTCTCCCCCTTAACTCTCAGTCGCACTAATCAATCCCGCCTGCACTCGCCATGGTGGGGCACGAGGCAAGGAACAGGGACAGAGAGAGGCAGAGAGGCAGAGAGGGAGAGAGAGAGAGAGAGAGAGAGAGAGAGAGAGAGAGAGGGAGGGAGGACAGAATTCAAGAGGCAAAAAACAAGAAAAAGCGGGAGAGTCAAAGGTGAGAAGCAGCAAGAGAGAGAGATAAATGTGAAAAGAGAGGTATAAGAACAAATAAAATACATGACAGAAAAAGTGAGAGAGCGAGAAAGAGAGACGGGCGAGATTCAGTCATTGGGGATGTTTGTACAGGCAGCATATATAGGTTGGCCAAGGCTTTAGCCACTAATGAATATGCATGAGGTGGGCAATGGAAGCGCCCAGAGCAATCGGTGTCTCTCACTGCTGCCTGCAGTGAGGTTTCCTCCTACCTAGACTGACCCTCCGTGTTATAGGCATGCTTCTTTGACAAGCGCTACAGGGCTTCAACGTGGACAGCAGGCACTATAGTATTCTGAGCTGTATAAAGAGAACCCGCACTAGTCTCTATAGAACAGTGGCGGGAGTCAGGAATCTTGCTGTCCCGTCTGATAAGAGGGCCGGACGTGAGCTCGGCGCTGGCACTGACTTTTACGGGGAGTGATGTTCCGAAGGTTGGGGTGGGGGTGGGGTGGGGGCAGTAAAAGACAACAACGGCAGCAATTTGGCATGGCCTTTTCAAGAAGAGACGTCGTAATTTTTGACAGGGGCAAAGGGACAGAGTCGTTGGAGGCTGAGCACACGATAAAGTTGAACCAGTGTAATTTGCAAGATGTAAAGGTTATTGATTTCCATACACAGCACAGTTTAGATTCCCCCTAGCTGAAACATTTAAATCCTTGAATCAACTAATTAACAATCTACAGTAAATGACTAAATGCAGTAATTAAAAACGAATCATTGCCGTTTCACCTGACAACTCCATTAATGAAATCAACCCTGAGCCAGGGCGCACGAAGTGAAATGACACGAAGGACATACAAACTAAGAAAAAGGTGTGTGTGTGTGTGTGTGTGTGTGTGTGTGTGTGTGTGTGTGTGTGTGTGTGTGCGCTGCGTGCGTTGCGTGCGTGCACATGTAATGAGCATCTTACATGTTTGTCGTTGGTGTCCTGTTCCTGCTCCTTGAGTGCAGCCACGACAAAGCAGAGGTACTGCTGGTGCTGCAGTGGCTTGTTGTAGAATCCGTTGTAGGTCTTCTCGTCTCCCAGGGTGAAGGTTGGAGGCAGGGAGGCCAGCTTGGCAGCAACGTAGGGCTTGGCTGAGTCCAGCTGACGTCTACGCCTCCGCCTCAGGATGAGGCCCTCGGTCGACTCCATCAGCTGTGGGAGAGAGAGGAGGGCCCAGAGGTCAAAGGTTATCCAGTGGTTAGAAGGCAGAGACAAAGAGACAACCAGGTGCTCACCGGAGACTTATACGTCAATAATGTTAAAACTTAAAGGGCCACTTCACCCCCTTTGCAACCAGATCTTATTTTAATTATGTTTTTATGTGGGTAATTTGTGTTTTTAGATATTTCAGTATTTCAAAGTGTCCATGGGCTCCATGATGTCATGGACACAGGGCTCACTTCCTTCCTGGACTACAATCCCCATAATGCTTTGGTCCACTGCTCCTCCTTGTGGATAGGGGGAGGGCTGTCTTACTGAAACAACATGTAGTCCAGGAAGTAAGTGAGCCCGGTGTTCATGACATCATGGAGCCCATGGACACTTTGACATAGTGAAATATCTAAAAACGCATATTACCCACATAAAAACCCCAGGAAAGTGTTTCTTGTCTCCCAAACATCATTAAAATAAGATCTGGTGGCAAAAGGGGTGAAGTGGCCCTTTAAAACAGTAAAAAAGTTCTCCTGGACAGTCGGGGTATAACAACAGAGGGAGAAGATACTTTATTTAACCTGCAGTGTACTAATTCAATTGCTCTTTTTATTTTAGTTGCACGACATCAGCGCTCACTCAGCCAGCGGCTCGCCTCTGGGCCTCGCTAATGGCGCGTCTGCTGTTTTGTTTTAAAATGATGTAAAAAAAAAAAAAGTCATGAACGTAAAACCATTCTTTACTCAGTTGAGGAGAGTGAAACAAAACAAGAGCTCCCCTCCCTCTGGCCCATCCAATCTAGCACTAAACGCCTCAGAGCATTCTCATAGACTACTCTCTGGTGGGTGGCAGTGTGTGTCAGGGTGATTATTTGCTTCCCCCCCCCCCCAATTTCCTGGCGGTTGGGGTTTTGTTACTACATTTGCCATAGAGATATATCACACTCATACGTGGGCTCGCTTTGATGAGAACAGCTGTTGATTGAAACGCGACCTTTCGCGCTACGGGATGGGCTCTAGTCCAGTCCTGAACATTAACACCTGACACCCATGGAGATCTTGCTTGTACGACTATGCCTCCATGAAAGAGACTTGTAGTAGTTTCTATATTAATATTGTTTGGCTCAATGATGCAGTTTGATGTCCTCAGACAATACGGTGTGAGCACAGTTGGTGATGACTCCAGCAACTCTCATTCTGAGCCCTGCGAGTAATGTGCCTGTTAAATAAATGAACAGCAGCCTCCAGCAGCGGAGCATTGTCTGTGGGGTTCATATGCAGTTTGTTATCTCCGTCAAATGGTGTCTTGCACATTGCTCCTGACTGTAGCTTTATTAAAACATTATGTTGGTGGGAGGAGACACTGGCCTGCTTCTGCATTTAATGATTCAGGGAGTCTCGTGTCTCTACGCTCGGTCTCCGCTCTTATTTCTACTGGGAGCCCCCAAACTATAATCCAAGCCTTACACTTTTACTTAAAAATGACGCTATTAATATTTAGGCGTGTCATTTAGCCGCAGTTCCCCTCCGGCAGACACAGGCCGGCTTTGTTCAATGGAATAATAAAACAGTCATAAATCTTTATCAGCGTGGTGTGCAACTTTTGTTTTGAATGTGCAAACACATAAAAGGAAAAGACTAAGAATGACTACGGGAAAAGGGGTTGAACCAGCTAATATACAGTATGATGTGACAGAACGTAAAGTCATAATATACTACACATACACAATCTCAGAGTTCACCAGGCTATTTGAAGTGGGGCTGCACCATTGCAGTTGTTGCCTTCTACAGTATATTAATACATGCATATTTTTATATCTATTGTTCCCATTCTAAACTAAATCAGATAAGACAGCATGCTTAAATGTCATGACTAAGCATATACTAGAATATGCAATTATAGATTAATTATTAACACGGCAGGCTCGATATGATCCTTCACATAAAAACTCAGACAATGCTTTGAAAACCCCAGACGGGCACAGTATGCAGCCCATGGCCATGCAAGTAGTTCTATCCAGTCCTACTGTCTGGACCCAGAGATAAGATAATTTGGGCCTTCTCCTGCCTTTATTTGATAGTACACAGTAGACTGCAGGAAATTGGGAGAGAGAGAGATCAGGCTGGATTAGCAGCCGTCGGGGCCCTCTGGACCCTAGTTGACCGACGACAGGGCAGCAGGGTGAAATCAGCCCTCTGGACCCTAGTTGACTGACGACAGGGCAGCAGGGTGAAATCAGCCCTCTGGACCCTAGTTGACTGACGACAGGGCAGCAGGGTGAAATCAGCCCTCTGGACCCTAGTTGACTGACGACAGGGCAGCAGGGTGAAATCAGCCCTCTGGACCCTAGTTGACTGACGACAGGGCAGCAGGGTGAAATCAGCCCTCTGGACCCTAGTTGACTGACGACAGGGCAGCAGGGTGAAATCAGCCCTCTGGACCCTAGTTTACTGACGACAGGGCAGCAGGGTGAAATCAGCCCTCTGGACCCTAGTTTACTGACGACAGGGCAGCAGGGTGAAATCAGCCCTCTGGACCCTAGTTGACCGACGACAGGGCAGCAGGGTGAAATCAGCCCTCTGGACCCTAGTTTACCGACGACAGGGCAGCAGGGTGAAATCAGCCCTCTGGACCCTAGTTGACTGACGACAGGGCAGCAGGGTGAAATCAGCCCTCTGGACCCTAGTTTACTGACGAGAGGGCAGCAGGGTGAAATCAGCCCTCTGGACCCTAGTTGACTGACGACAGGGCAGCAGGGTGAAATCAGCCCTCTGGACCCTAGTTGACTGACGACAGGGCAGCAGGGTGAAATCAGCCCTCTGGACCCTAGTTGACTGACGACAGGGCAGCAGAGTGAAATCAGCCCTCTGGACCCTAGTTGACTGACGACAGGGCAGCAGGGTGAAATCAGCCCTCTGGACCCTAGTTGACTGACGACAGGGCAGCAGGGTGAAATCAGCCCTCTGGACCCTAGTTGACTGACGACAGGGCAGCAGGGTGAAATCAGCCCTCTGGACCCTAGTCGACCGACGACAGGGCAGCAGGGTGAAATCAGCCCTCGACTGCTTCTGACATTCATACTAGGGGCAAGGCTTCCCTCACTTTGAGTGGCACCGAATGCAGAAGCCACGGGTGTCTTTCTGACAGAATGACCATCTGATTAATGTATTTCTGAAATATACTGTAATACATGTATTAATTCTGAACCCTAACACTAACCTAACCGAACCCTAAACTCTAACCCTAACCTCAAAGACTGTGTTATGCGGTCTAAAACTTTACTTTATTAGCCAAAAAGAAAGGTTGTTTGCGCATGGCACAAAAATAGAAGCGCAAGCAGGATTCGAACCCGGGAGGCATGGACTGAAAGTCGAGTCACTAGACCTCTATGCTACGAGGCGGCTGGCAAAAAGCACAAAGAACATGACAACGCCCAACTCATGTAAAAAGAAAGAAAATCCTTTAGCCTTTTGCAACAAGCAGACTTCCTACACTACGTCTTTGACCACGTAACTGCTTGTCAGCCGTCACTCACCTCATCCAGGTCCATCTCGTCCGGGTTCTCCCATCGACGCGCCGACGTTGACATGGGCACCACCACGATGAAGTACCACCTGCCAAGGCAAACAGAGATCTCACTTAAAACACACTGGAGCTGAATCTCTGGACACCGCCAGAAGGAAGATGGGCCACGTGTTATTAACAACACAGTAAGGATATTAAGCACAACATAATCTCACTGTGTGTGTGTTGTGTGTGTGTGTGTGTGTGTGTGTGTGTGTGTGAGAGAGTCGCTCGGTTGGGCTGGAATTCAAAAACTTCGTTGGTGATACAAGGAGGTTCTGACACAAGGTCGAACGCTAGCAGATTGGCACTGCTTTCTCCAATTAATGGCTAATCACTAAGAACATCTGCCGCTTCGCTCCGGAACAAACAGCCATATCCCACTGAGACAAGCCTTCATCAAATACACAGCCCCGTAGGATTCCTGTAGGTTAATAGAACGCACCCTGTGATAGCTCTGTGTGTGTGTGTGTGTGTGTGTGTGCGCGTGACTGTGTGTGTGTATGTGTTTTTGTGTATGTGTGCAAAAGGCAGTTTGAGTGTGTGTGCTTCCCCCTGTTTGTGTCTGTAAGTTTGACTCTCTCTCTCTCTACCAATGTTTTTCAAGTTTTTCAAGTTTTTCCTCTCCTGCTGACTTCAGAAATCACTTGTGGAGAAAATACTGCCTCCCGTGTCTCTAACTCTGTGATTCAACGGTCAGTCAAGTGTCGGAGATGGTTGAAGACATGTATAACAAGATCTCTCCCTCAGGCCTACTCCACCCCCATCGCCCCAATCACCTGCACCCTTCACGTGTCAATCTGTGCTGGATCCCTGCCAGTCCAGTAATCTTTTTACCAATCAGGGCTCTGCTCTCACCCCGCTCAGCCGCAACTCTGCCTTACATCCTCCAGGACTGATGGAGCTGTATGTGTGTGTGTGTGTGTGTGTGTGTGTGTGTGTGTGTGTGTGTGTGTGTGTGTGTGTGTGTGCGCGTGCGTGTGTTTCAGATGATAAGCCAGTTTCAGACAGCGACCACCTGTCGGGGTCAGATGCAATGCTGCTGGCAATTTCAACCAGGCACACAAAAAAGAAAAGAAAATATTACCCAATTGGACTGAAAGTGATAAGTTGCTATAATCATCAGCCTTCATGTCACTGAGTTGGAAGAGAGCAAAAAGTTTCAAGTTTCAAGTGTTGAAATGTGGTTAGCGGCACAGACCTCAGGTCAGCGTGTGTCCTTATAGCTGTGCTGTGCTGCAGCACTGTTAGTTACCTGAGTTCAAGGCTGTCAAACTGCCAGGAAAAGAGCTGGACCTTGTCGTGACTGACTCGGCCGCATTTAATTCAAACCTTAGCACTTTGTGGGTTGAACTTTCCCCAAATTCGTTGTAGGATTTGTATTAAAGAAGAAAAAAAACAGTCAGGACAAAATGAGAAAAATAACCTCGTACTTAAGTTCCATAGGGAAGCGTGCCCTGTGCCGGGCTCTGGGCTGACTGCTGAAGTGCTGAATTCAGAACAGATCAAACAGTATCTGCAAATAGCCCTTACCATTAATTTTGGTGACAGTGCAAAATCCTTGCATGTCAATTTAACGTGTGTAAAAAAAGGTGGTAAATTGATTCACTGGATTTTGCAGTGTAGTAATAGCAGATGTGGGGGGGTCTTTTGCTGCATTAGAATCATTTACTCTACAGTATATGGTGTATAGAGCGTCTCAGTCCCTCCCCCTTTCAGAACGGCGAGTGGCCCAGGAAATGAAAAGCAATGCATTTTTCCCATAGCCGTTTCTGAAAGTATTTACCGGTATTTAAAGACGGTTACGCCGCGGACAAAGCCAACTCGAATCGTGACAAATCATGACAATGAACACAATATTTTAGAAAGAAGAAAATAAAGGAAGGAGACAAGACTATTTGTTTTGTTTTTCTTCTTATAAATTATTTGATCGGCCCAAAATATTGTGTTCATTGTCATGATTTGTCACGATCCGTGTTGGCTTTGTCTGCGGCGTAACCGTCTTTAAATAAATACTTTCAGAAACGGCTATGGGAAAAATGCATTGCTTTTCATTTCCTGGGCCACTTCAGCCGTTCTGAAAGGGGGAGGGACTGCGACGCTCTATAGCCACAAAATACTTCCGACAACAATGTAGGCTCTGGAGTCCACGTTGAGAACCACTGATTTATACTGTTTTACCTGTATTCTAACGTGCACTCAGTACTGACCTGACTTGCGCGTTGGTCTGGACTTTGGGCAGATCGATGGTCAGCTTGTTGCTCTGGGTCTGCTGTTGGCTGTAGAGCACAGGCTTGGTCTTGAGCAGGTCTGGGGCGGTGCGGATGGACACCTAGGATGGACATAGGGCAGTCAGTATAGTCTTTTAAGAGCCTATAACAAACAAAGGTTGCTGGTTTGCTCCCAACCACCCAAGTCACAGAGCTGAGTAGATGACCCCGTCTTTGCCTTTCTACCTCTGCCTTTCGTTGGCATTTTGTCCATTTCTCTATGAGGATATCTTATAGCATTTCATCATTTAACATTCAACATAGAAACCCAGAAAATTCACACCACTGAAATTAAATCAGTTAGCGTAAGAGAACTACAATACCCAGCATTCCAGTATGTCAATAGTCAATTTAAAATATATATATTTAATTTAAAATATGATAAAACCCAACATTGGGATGTTTTGAATGCTAAGCACTTCCACCGGGCGTCACGATTTTGGGCTTCAGTTGTTAATCCTGTCTGAGTCAAAGAAACTCACCTTTTCTAATACTCAGCTCTACGTGTCATGTCAAACACCTGAGACACTAGGTCCCTGTAGCAGGTGTCCAGGTCAGGTGAAAGGCTAGTGTATATGATGTGAAAGGTACGGTACGGTACAGTACGGTACGGTACCTGTTGCTGGAGGCCTCCAGCGCTGTTGCCCCGGCTCATCAGGACAAAGGAGTAGTCCGTGTCAGGCTGCAGCCGCGTGATCAGCTTCCTCTTTAGGTTCCCCTGCACCTCCACACTCTGCTGGTTGTACAGGATCTGTGGGGAGAGAGATGCACACCTGCAGTGTTAGTACAGCTTCACGCAGAAACACACACACACACACGCAGTATATGTACTAAATGGTAAATCATTCACACACTGATTACGGCGGAAACCATGCAAGGCAACAACCAGCACATCGGGAGCAATAACGGGTTCAGTGTCTTGCTCAAGGACACTTCGACACTAACTCTGGGGGAGCCCGGGTTTGAACTGGCAACTTTGCGGTTACCATTCAGCCACTCTACCCCTGAGCCACCGCCACCCCATGAACTGTTGACAGGTGCAATCTTTCATGCTTTTGTCATTCACTCAATCTCTCTCAGCCAGCCAGTCATACATGCACGCACACACTAGAGTAGATATGCAACCTCTTGTTCTCACCATCCTTTTCTCACACAGACCATTGGGTGCGCATGTTGCGCGAGCGCACACACACACACACACACACACACACACACACACACACACACACACACACACACAGACACACACACACACACACACACACACACACACACACACACGCGGTAATATACTGTATGGCCTTTAGGGAGGCAGCCACACCTCGCATCTTTTCACACTGTAGTATATGTGACCCATTACGATGAGGTGGGAATAGATCTAATATAATTTTGACACATTATTGCACACATTATTCACAGTCTCACAAAATGAATAGTCTTCTGGAATTTGACTCAAATACAAAAGGGGAGGAAAACCTCCACCCATCTTCCAATGTTTGTCTCTCTTCACAGCCCAGTGAGAAAAGCTCAAGCTCCTTTGTTAATTTTATATAATATATAACAGAGAGCATAACAAGGATATTATTACCAATTCAAAATGATCTTCCACTATGTAATTACTTGTGAGGCTGCTGAAGGTAAAATATCATTTATCTAATTGTTTATTAAACCAAAACTATGTATGTTGCAGTTTATACCTATGTATGCATGGTAACTATTGTCAACTGGGAGATGAATGGAATGGAAACACCAGCAGGCGACGATAGGCATAGCTTTTCCACCTGGTGCCGCTTAGCACTTACCTTGAAAGGCACTTGGGACTTGTAGTTCTCTGGCACTTCCCAGGTGAGAAGGACCGACGTTTTCATGACTGCTTTGACGCCGAAACTGGTGGCGAATGCTACGGGGATAACGTGGTCAGGAAAAGAAGAGAGCATTTGTTGAACACGTAAAGCATGTAGTGCATGTTATGCTGCAAAGTGAGTGTAATCTTTACTAAGCTGGGTAATTCAAATTTCACACAGCGAATAACCCCTGCTGATGAATGTGAGACTTTGCTATAGCTAATGGCCAAACTCGACAAGCTACGGAGGGCGTGTAGAGGGGTGGGAAAAAAAAACACAATCTAGGATCTCATTCACGCCTGGTTACCGATCTTTTAAAATAGCTTTTATCCCCCTAAGCCTGTTCCATCTATTTATACCTTCTCTTTACACCAATGAAATATGTAACAGCCGTGAAATGTATATGGCAGAGAGGGCGGGATTGTTGTCGTGTCTTAAAAATAGTGTGCCTGGTGCACATCTGGTGATAAATAACAGATTCTAGCATTCATGAGATCATAAAATGCATGAGGTGGTGGAACATAGGAGCTGCTTAGCTAGAGTGGAGAGGAAGCTGCATGCTATCAACGCGGTGTGTGTTCGTATATGCGTAATAAGATTAGTAGTCTCTAAATCAATAATTACACAACTATACTGTTCAGCACGGCCTGGTGAGGAAAACAAAGGACGAAACGGGTCCATTGTGTGCTGAGTCAAAGACAGGGACTTATGCGATATTTAGATGTGTGTATGTGTGTGTGTGTGTGTGTGTGTGTGTGTGTGTGTTATGGCGCAATTGGTCTCCAATAAACACATTTTAAACGCTAAATGAATCATCATTTAAGCGGTGTGAAAACATGCATTCCTGTGGGTAACTGAGGGAAGGAGTCTAAATTAATTATGGATTATAGTAAGTCTAGATTAATTATAGATTGACATTATGTGATGTATATGGTTATTAATAAAACGTCACCCATGTATATAAAATTGTTCGATATTGAACATCAAACAATATTTGGAGGTATGTAACAAAAAGTGAGAAGGTGCCAAAGAGTAAGAAAAATCAGTTATTTTGTCTGCACTCAGCGGTCACATTGAACATGCTGAGTAGAGTTCAGTTATGAATTTAAGTGCAAGATGGGAGTAAAAAGCATAAACCCACTAGTAAACAAACAACAGTCCATTACAGAGTTAGGGCTGAATAACTTGGAGGGGTTTGGAAATTGATATTTATGATTATCTTTTGAAGCCAATCCGGTTCACTGCATAACCACCACAACACTAGATACTGTCAACATATACAATCAATGGAACATATAATTGTTATTTAATTGCATGTTTAATGGATTGACTACTGCAGAACATTTTACAAAGCATACCACAGAGTTTAAATTTCTTTAAATAATTACAGTACCAGATATGCATATTTTTTTAATTCAACATTTCTGGGGATTAAATCCACATTAAAACGATCTACTTCTCTGGCTAGTATTCATGTCACCTTGATGAAGTCATAACTGTTTGAATTTCATATTTTCAGCAAGACTGAATAACAAACGAGGTGCCAAAGACTCAATAGTTCCGTGAGTATTCATGCGTGCCATTATGCGTGTCTCTTACCTGGCGACGTAGACATGGTCCTGCTCTGGATGCTGGGGCTGATGGGTCCGCCGCCTTTGTTGGTGAAGGCCTGCACGCGAATGTCGTAGGTGGTGTCGGGCTTGAGTCCCTGGATGGTCATGCGTGTGTCCATGGTGCGGTTGGTGGTGTTCTGTTGGCTGTTGATGTCCCGGTACACCACCACATAATGTATGATCTTACCGTTGCGCTCCGGCAGCGCCGGAGGCTCCCAGGCTAGCTGGGTGCTGGAGGTGGTCAGGCCTGTCACGCGAAGGTTGAGAGGGAAGCCCGAGGGAATGTCTTCCGGGGTGCTGATCTCCTTCATGTAGGCCTCGCCCGACCCCGCCCGGTTGCGAGCGCTGAGTCTGAAGACGTAGGTGGCGCCCTTGTGCAGTCCGGTGACCGTGTAGTGGTCGTCTATCCTCCGCAGCTCGCGGGAGGTGAAGGCCTCGTCCTCAGTGCGCTTGTACTGCAGCTGGTAGCCCATGAGCTCACCCACCATCTCCTTGGGGGGCTGCCACTGGATCAGCGCTGTGTTCCCCATGGTGGTGCTTATCATCATCGTGGGCTTGCCTGGCACTAGAAACAAATAGAGGGGCAGTGGAGTTAAGTGTTGTTGAATGAAATTAAATAAAAGTAAAGTTTTCATTGTAGGACTTTGATTAAGCACGTTGCTCAAGAGCACCTGAACAGAGGATTAAATCTGGCAGTCAGTGTTACTGAATGAGAGAGGCTTTTAGTATTTAAGGTGTCAAACAAAAAGAAAAGATGGATGTTGGCAAATGGACGAATGGGACTTGAATCACAAGACTAACCTGCCACGCCAGCTTGACTATAGGTTCCCATCTCTTACCTGCGCCTGTGGTGGTGATAACTTTGGCTTTGCTGCGTGCTCCATCGCCCTTGGTGGTGTATGCCGCCACAGTGACGGAGTAGGTTGTCTCGGAGTGCAATCCTCCGATGATGGCCTCCTGTGAAATGGGGCGTGACAGCAAAGGCTCAGAATTTGACAGGGAAAAAGTTTCAGTTGAGGGACACCACCGTAGACGCCAAATGAAACAAATTATGCCAACCCCTCACACAAAAAGCACTTATCGCCCCTCACACACGCACACGCACACGCACACACACACACACACACACACACACACACACACACACACACACACACACACACACACACACACACACACACACACACACACACACACACACACACACACACACACAGCATCCCCTCGCCCCCAAAAAAGGTTAGACACCCCTCTCCATCCACCTGTAGCTGTTTCCCTGATCCGTTCACCTGAAACAGGTAGACACATTAGAGGTGTGTAATGGAGAAAGGCTTCACGGGCACTCCACCACAAGCACACTGCAAAATCCTGAGTGTTAATTCAACTCTGACAGAGTCCATTCCTTCACTCTCTAGAGCTCAATTGACACTGCGGATTTTACAGCGCGCGGGGCCAGTCGAGAGACTTTCTTTGTTGAGAAAACCTCCCGAGCCCAACGGTAAAGCACACACGCAGGAAAATGGTTAACCAACCAACCAACAAATGAACCAAAACAGCATCGATAAGCATGGGATTATGCCCAGCGGACCTCAAACACAAGATGCTTTAAATGATACCATGCAATGCCATGTGATGTGGGTCCATTGTTACACCACACCACATGCGTCAATGGAATGAATAATAGAACCACATTGACAGCAAAATTCTTCATAAGCATCTCTAGATGAATTCAACATTGTCTGAATTATTTGTTCTACATTTCCACGGTTCCATCTAAGTTAGATTTTGAGGTTGTTTTTTTTTATCTACAAGTCCACTGGGATCCCATGCAAACTATGGGCTCGTCAAACAGCCTGTAGCCAAAAACACAGACAAGGTAGCTAGTATTGACAGTCATTAACACACAGATAGACAAACAGCAAACATACTGTGGTAATGCACTGTTCAATTGCTGCAGGACTGACTGACTCTCTTAAATAGTGTCAATACACACACACGCACACGCGCACACACACACACACACACACACACACACACACACACACACACACACACACACACACACACACACACACACACACACACACACACACACACACACACACACACACACACACACACACACACACACACACACACACACACACACACACACCTATGTACATGTTTTGTACACAATCACCCACTTAGAACTAAAAGCATTACAGCCTGGGGCCTGGCGTGAGCAGCACACATGCTGTAGGTGTGTGCGCCTCGGTGGGGCTAGAGAGGACTAATGCACCAGTGCCCACCAGCTCCTCACAAGCCTCTCAGTAATGTCTGAATATTATACTGCCATTTCTTTAACTAATGAAGGTTTAATTTCCTAATCGCGGAAGCACATTTAGCAGTCTATATAACCCAGCTCTGTTTGACAAAGCGTTTTGTACTGCCTTACTCTTTAAGGGGCACTCTGTGCTCCCACACTAGCCCTTAAGAGAGAGACAGAGGGGACCGGGGGGAGAGAATGCTGAATTACTGTATCATAAAGCCATTTTAACTTTATGGAAGACGTCTCATTACTTTAATCATGCAAAATGGCTTCCAGAGTCTCAGTGGTGGGATCCGTAAGAGATTCCCCCCCATCCCCATTCTGGCAAGGTCAAATTGTGGGTCTAGTATTACATTTGAAACTCAGCGGAAAATAGAATGGGGGGAATAAGGCAAGTCTTCAAAGTTTCCAATTGGAGCAAGTGCTTAGAGCAGCACTGAAGGGTATTACCATGATTATCAAGCATAGAAATGAATTATTCTCCACTGGCTTCCATATATACCACTAGCCTTACTCGCATAGGCAATGGCAATAGCAGTAAATTCCTTTTTCTCATAGGCTTCACTCACACCTGCACAACAGATTGTTGTATAGCTGATGCATGAGACTTGTTTACTGATGCAAGCTCTCAGTTCATTTCCAATGGGAGTCACATGGTTTGGGCGGCCATGACACTTACCCTTTGTTTACATCTAGCATCCAACAATGTTGTATGCTAGATGCGAAGGTGTGAGTGAGGCCTAAGGCCTGACTCACACGTGCACAACAGATTGATGCATGCTTGTTGTATGAGACTTGTTTACTGATGCAAGCTCTCAATTAATTTCCAATGGGAGTCACATGGTTTGACACAACATTTTTCTTGTATGAGGGGGAGGGGGGCAGTCGAAACGCAGCCAAAAGCAATACAACAAAAATGTTGTGTCAAACCATGTGACTTCCATTGGAAATGCATTGGGGCAAGATGTAAACAAACCCTTTGCTTACATCTAGCATGCATCAATGTTGTATGCTAGATGTGAAGGTGTGAGTGAAGCCTTCGAGTGCCTGCACTTGATGTGCTTTGTGAGTTTGCTAATTGAAATCATGACAGCGTGACTTCCCCTCAAGCAAACAGAAACATACTTGTTTCAAGACACTTGTTCCTGCGAATATGTCACAGGTTAAAAGAACACGTTAGCATGATGGCTGTTGACATTTTGTCTGTTCCCCGGTCCCACTTCATTTGGTACGTTGGCGCCTAGTTTCACAGCACTGCTATGGAAATAACTGGTGAGGAGTTATCAAATGTATAGTCTAGCTCTATCTGTCAGGTGTTAATGAACACCAACATTAGAGGAAAAACATCAGCAGCCCATGCTCACAGTCCACGTGGGGTTATAGCTGGAGGCAACCTGGAGAAACTGTGCAGCTGTGCTTTTCAACTGAATGTTGTGGATGAATAGATCAAAATGTACCGTATTGTCCCAATGGCTCTGATTCATACAAATAAACAATGGGAAAATAAGTGGAACCTGGGGTGAAAATACAGCTGGTCACTGCTGGTGTTGAATAAAGCAGTGATGTTGCCTTCGCAGACAGTACATGTCAGGAATATTAACTAGTTTCAGTTTGATAAAACTCAAAGCATCTCTTACAGGTCAATTTAAAAGTAAAAAAGTTTTCGTGTAACTGACTAGAATGCATTTTTACAGCATCCAACAACAAGTGCTCGGATGGGGCTTTAGTGTCTTGCACAAGGACACAGCAGTGGGATACATGGCTGCTGATGGACATATATGTTGGCGTTTATGGAGATTGAATGGCCTAAATAACAGGATGTGACAGGACAAGGCCCTCACAACACACGTGGCCAGGCACTACAACACAGGCTGCACAGAGGGTAATCAAACAAAACACTGAAATAAAACACTTTGGGGTGCTTTAAAAGCTAGACACTTTATTTTATTTTGTATTATTATTCCTTCCTTTCTCTCTCTTATCTTCATGGCAGGTCTCTATATAGCATGTGACTTGGGTTAGTGGGTTTAGCATTTCTGCTGGTGCAATATGACATCCAGGCGAGGTGATACGCCATTTACAGAAAAGGAGCATGTGACAGCTGCGAGCTGCCATCCAAGTGCAGAGAAAATAACATGAAAGGCTGGTGGCAATCTCGGAGATGCGCGGGGGCCAATATAAGACCACACTTCACACAGTCATTGTGTCATCTGGAACAGTAGGGGAGACAGCAGACTACGAAGAGCATGATTACCATCAGCATCACACCATGGGAGTGACATACAGCCCTTTTTAACTGCGGCCTATGTTGGATTAGAGAGGAAAAATACCTCCTCGGTTCACCTGTGAACATTCAGCTGTTCCCAGGACTTTGTTCTATAATGGCAAAGTGTACGAGGCATAAGCGCTGTTTAAAATGATCAATAGGTTAAATAAACCGTCATGCTTGATTGAGTCAATCAGTCACGCACGCACAAGCACACGCACACGCACACACGCGCACACACACACACACACACACACACACACACACACACACACACACACACACACACACACACACACACACAGAGTTAATGCAAAATCAATTAAAGGCACACACTGTAATTGTGGTTAGAAACGTTCCCGAGCTTTGCACACACGCGGCGGCGAGCAAATGAAAACGCACAGCTCAACGGAATGCACACACACACACACACACACACACACACACACACACACCCACACACCACACAAACCACACCACACACCACACACCACACACCACACACACGCATAGAGACCACACAGAACCCAAGAGGAGCACACATGATATACACACTTGAGCACAAATACACACACACACACACCCAACGCAGAGTGCTCCCAAATTCGCAGAGGAAGCTGCCCGGCAGCATAACCCAGAAGCACACACGCTGGTGATACTCACTTGCTCCTCGGACTCCTCAATATTCCACTGATGAGGGGGGGAAGAGAAGACAAGACAACAGGATGCAGGACAGGGGGTGGGGTGGGGGTGGTGGTGGTGGAGACATGGATCAGAGTCAAGCACAACAGGCAGGGTCATTTTTGAAAAAAAAGAAAAAAAAGAACCTGTGGTCCTTTTTCCTTTTTTTCCCCCAACTCCAGCGATACATGAATGTAATGTGTCAACAATCATGCAGCACAGAAAAAGGAGATGGCAAGATGGAAGGAAAGGAATGAATGAAGGAAGGCACATTGGTGGGGTTATCAAACGTTCAAGCGAAGGGAATCGCGTAGCCGAGTTTAGCGGCGGGGCTTATGGGACCTTTTTTTTATAGATTTTTTCATAGTTACGGTACTGATTTAAGGTTAAATAGATTCAGTGCACTACCCTCAGCCCCCGTTACTCACTTAGTCATGAATTCAATAAAACGTCAAGGAAGCTAACACCCCCGCTCAGCGCTCGGACTATCTCACCAAAGACATAAAGCAGAAACTAAGGTTTCTCCCTTTTTTCTCACCAAAGACTGTAAAATGGTATTTTATATATACGTATATAAAAATATATATATGAAAATCCCCCATTCAATGAGTGTTTTCAAAATACTCTCCTTGCTGGCTGGCTGGCTGAGTGATTCCTGAGGGGGAAGTGAAAGCCCATTTTGGCTTTGGCGGTGCCAAGCGTGAAATCCTATTATCAGCACTGGCTACGCTGGCCCTGGTGACATCATCAAAACCCTCAGCAGCGCAGAACAGGACCGCTAGCGGTTTACCACCTCAACACCATCTGGCTGCTAGCTAAGAAGAACGTCTCCTTCCTGGTCTATCTCTCTTTCTCTCTCTCTGACTTCCTGTCTTTGACTCAGACACATTTACATCTTTGAAAACAAAGGCTGCATAATCAGTGTCGCTTCTCTGTGGACTAATTGGCAAATGAAACGCTCCTCTCTGCTTCTCTCTGAGGATGGGTCTTTATCACTGCAGAATGAGTCTGTTTTTTTTAATGTGGTCTCAGCAGTGGCTGTTTGTGAAGAATAGCCTCGTCAAAAAGTGCTGCCTCATGGTCCCATGACATAAGGGGGGGGGGCCTCCAGAGCACAGCTGCTGCTTAACGCACGCGAAAAACATTTTGCGCCGCACCTAATTGCTTTAATTTGTTTACTGTGGACTCCGTTTGGTAGGAGATGCGGGTGGCAGGCGCATTGTGGGGGGGGGGGGGAGTGCATTCACTTGTATAATCGCATTTTTAATCGCTTTTCCATCGCGGCCATGCTCTCTTTCTGATAAAGCAAAATAAATAAAGTACTTTGAGTGTTAAATTACCCCTCCCTCCCCATCTATATTTTATAATTGAAATGCTCAAATTGTGAAACTCAGAAACACATTGCATTACTGCTGATAAGATTCGTTTGTGGGGAAACAGGGAGACGTTGTGACTTGCAGGCAGGCGGGCAAATGTGATGACAGGGGGCATTGAGATGCGTTTGGCTATGAAAACAGGACAGGGGGAAGGGAGGGAGACCAGTAAGTGACGAGGAAAAGAAGGTGCTGTCATGACTGATGGAATGGGCCACGGTGCTCTGCACTCCTTTCTTGTGCTTTTATGTATTGTATGTATTTATTTATACCCTGCTCCTATTGAACTCTACCTGAGGTTGCTAAGGCTATAGACGCAATCAAGCGTAGCACAGCGCGCTCTCAGATGCTACGCACACGCACACAAACGTGCACTCATGGGCGCTCGTATGGGTGGAACAAAAGACTGTACCCTGAAAAGATTGGAAGAATGAATAGATAGGTAAAGACAAACGATACAAAAAGGTATAGAACCAGAGATATCAGCTAATGGCCAAATGTCTTTACCGCACCATTATGTCTGTGAATGTACAAAACATGGGTAGGCTGCTAGTTGGGCAATCCCTCCCTCCCATGGTAGAGGTTTGGGTGGTGAAAGAGAGGTCGTTATCATCATGGGGTTAACGTGCCCTACCGTTTCTGAAATTTAGCATTGAAACGAGGCCGCTGTGTGGGCTCCCAATTCAACAGTAAAGAGAGCCGCTTAACCCACCCACGTGCAAACAAGTCTCGCTCTCCTACTGGTGTTTTTCTCTCAGCTTGGCCCTGAGAGAGGGCTGAGAGAAGATGAGAACGTGAAAGAGAGAGTGCGGTAGAGAGATAAGAGAGTAAGAGAGATGGAAATGAAAATGAAGAGAGAGAAAAGGGAAGAGCACGAGCAGAAGATAGTGTAAAGGAGAGAGAGGAAGAAAATAGAGGGGAAACAAAAGAGGGTGGGGCCACCATTTTTCAGACCTCCATTAGAGTGGGCTTGTGACTGGCATGCTGGGTGTGAGTTTTGTGGGAACCACAGGTAAAGCTCCAGTCCATTCATACGTTGTCACATGACAGCCGACCTACAAGCTCACAGCGCTTTGCCTCCGCGCTGTGTTCTGAGCTTGTAGGTCAGGTATTCTCACCGCAGGACAACGTCATGCGAAGGAACACGCATTCGGTTTGGTTTTCCACCTGCTTTCCTCCTGGCTGGATTATGGTTTCACATTTTCACATGATTTTCCATCAGCAGGGTGGGATGGGAAGTTGGGCTGTGTTGTGTGAGTCTATGGTGAGTCATGAACTCTTGCGATCCAGATGGAATGCCTCCCACCAGGATGATTTAAGAACCATGGGCAGGTTCGTTCACGTTATCTCCACACTGTTGTATTTCGGAAGAGAACGTGAATGGGCATGGAGTGAGGCAGGAGAGAAAGGAGGGACTGAGTGATGGCGGTTGAGCATGTGTGTATGCACAGGATGCACGTACACACGCTTTTAATGGGTCTGTCTGGGCAGGCCCATACAGGTCGGTCACAGAGTGCTGCTAGCTAGCGTGCAAAAGCTAATCTGTCGGGATGAGTCAAACCAGGGGTGACCAAGCCGCACGCAAGGCACTAGCTGGTTGCTGCATAAAATGGATTCTGGGCCAACTGGAAGGGTGGAGAAGGAGAAGGAGAGAGGTTCATATATTGTTGTTTTTTTAATTCCACTGTGTCGGTGGAGGAAGGTTGAAATTCCGGTTTTCAACAGGGTGTGGGTGGGGAAAATAAACCTGAGAGGTCTCCGACGTGTGTTTGTGTGTTTTCTGTGGGCCTGGCACAAATGAGACATGAAGGACTATTGTCTGTTCAGGTGGATGGCTGAGGTCATACACAGTTCATTTTCCATAGCCCAAAACAGAGGTGTTGTACAAGTTGTCATAAAGAAGAAGAAACTATCTATTAAACAGAAGCTGCCTGTGCTGTTGTTCTGCTTACAGACCATAGGATGCTCTCCTCCTGGCTGTCAACAAACAGGAGACAAAGACCGCTCAGCAGCACCTGCCATAACAACGGGGTGCACACGATGGTTAGACATACTAACAGTCCGACAGGCATTAGTCCGACAACATCGTCGCCCCCAACATGCATGGCCCGTTACAACAAACCGGTTCCCGACATGCGTGGCAGGTTAAAACTAACCTGTGGTTTACAGCTAACCTGTGGCTTCCGGTTAGGTTAGGTTTAGGGTTCGGTTGTGGGTAGGGTGTCTGACTAATGCCTGTCCGACTGTTAGTACGTCAGAACAAACACATGCTCCCCAGAAAAACTACTGCTGAGTTTAGTCTGGAGTCTGATGGGGTAACTGGTTAGGGTCAACGTGTGAATGCCCTTAGCTTTTATCAGTCAGGACCTTTCCCTATCTCCCCTGTGTCATTCGGTGGGCTTCCATTCTTGCTCAATGTGTATGATCTACATAATCTCACGAGATAAATCTCATGAGATTAGTCACCGCCTACGGCAATGTCATTCATCATCCAGCCATCACTCAGGCAGCCCACCAGAAGCTGTAGTGTCAACAGACACCTTATAGCTCAGGTCTACCGCGTCCAATGCGTCATTCCAAGGTGACTTTTGACAGCTCTCCAACCTCTGCGGCGTCCGTTTATCACAGTGGGGTTATTTGCCATGGCAAATGAGTGTTAATAGCCTCCGCTCAAGGGCACAGCTGCAGCGGCGTGCCGCCTGAGATCTGAACCAGCAGCCCGCTGGTCATCTCCCTTAACGACGCTACATTTGCTGCATTTATCAACACATGCTCCTCACAAGTGTTGCTCATGCATATTTTTAGTAGTACTTCTCTGGGGCAGCAGGGAACGCCTGCTCATTTAAACGAGACACTTCTGGCGGGGGGTGGGGGTGCAAGGAGTGGGGGGGGGGGGGTCAGGCAAGCAAATGTGTTTGCACAAACATTGCTCCTGGCGAGCAGTCCAGAGGAGGAATTAACAGTGCCTCCTGGCTGGTCTCTCCACTCTTTGAGAGAGAGAGAAAGAGAGAGAGACAGAGAGACAGAGAGAGAGAGAGCATAGTAGAGCAGGGTTGAGGGGGTGGGTGGAGGCTTTCGAAGGCTTTCGGTTTTAAGATATTCATGAACCTGCGAATCCCTCAGCAGGATTACGAACGATCTCTCAGCCATCTCAGCTGAGCGGCGCTCGGCTTTGGGGTGTTTCGGCAGCTGCTTGCATTAATGCGTGCGCAGAGGGTGTTGTATGGGGGAAAATAACACTAATTTATAAACAGGGTAACAAGGCGGCGTTGTATGTATTACCGCTAAAACCCACAAAAGAGAGGGGGCATCGATATGGATAAGCCCCTCTTCCAATTGTAATACATGCGTAAAATATTGAATAGCTATTAGAATTAGCATGTGAGCTTGTTACGGTTGCTAATCCCACACTGGGGTGAGGGTTATACGCCGTGGGCAATTCAGTCAAATGTCACGTGTTGAGTGGAAGATGGGAGGAAGAAGGGCGGAACATCTAGTCGACGACAGGAGAACGAAAAAAGAACCGCATGAGGAAACTAGGACACACGTGTCACCTGACGAGGCAGGGAAATGAAGTGTGGATTTTTAGAGTGCATGGAAAGAAATGTGAGGGAGAGAGAGAGGCAGAGAGAGAGAGAGAGAGAGAGAGAGAGAGAGAGAGAGAGAGAGAGAGAGAGAGAGAGAGAGAGAGAGAGAGAATGAAAGGTGCGGGAAGGGAGTGAGTGGGTGTGGGTGAGCTGAGGAACAGGAAATGAAAAGAGAGAGAGCGAGACAGGGATGGGAGAAGGGGGAGGGAGGGGTTGAGGTGGGGAGGCAGATACAGACAAAGAGCTGAGGTGAGCGCCAGGTTTACCTGCGCCTCCGGCAGAGCCACGTCCAGGATGTTGGGCTGCCCGCGCGGCTCGCCGTTCTCCAGCCGCGAGAAGATGACCTGGTAGCCGCGGATCTGTCCGTGCTGCTTCTCCCTCAGGGGGGGCTTCCAGGTGACGCGGATGGCCGTGGAGTTCACCGCCTCGACCTCCAGCTTCCTGGGGGGTGCGCCTGGCACTGTGGGTGGGTGGCGCGAAGTAGAGGGACAGACACACACACACACACACACACACACACACACACACACACACACACACCATTTTAAATATGCTGAGCAAAGCCTTTATTTCCCCTTCTGTTCTCCACTATTTAATTTTTTTATTTTTGTAATGAGCCAAAAGTCGTCAACCATCAAAATAATGACTCTTTTCTATTTATTTTAATTTAGTTACTTGCTAGCACCAGCGTTTCAAAGTCAAAATCCCCCTGTTCGCTTTGTACCCTTTTCTCGGTCTGCTGTAAAAAAAATATTAATTAAAGTGCGGGACGAGCATGTGGTATAACATCGTCTGTAATGCCCCTAATTCTGCTATGAAATTAGCTGTGTTGCAAAAAAAATAACTTCAAACACATTAATTATAGACTGCTGCCTCTTAGGAGCAGCCACTCTCTAGTCTCTATCACACTGCAAAACAAAAGGGAGGAACGATAGAGGAAGAAAGAGAGTGAGTGAGAGAGAGAGAGAGAGTTGGTTGTTGGTTGCCCTGCTCCACTTTCTCGGGCTGAAGAGTGGGTCAGGCATGAACCACAGATGAGGACAAAGAAGAAGAAAATGGGGAGAGAGAGAGCGAGAGAGAGAGATGAACAAGGTGAAAGTGGTGTGGTGAGTAGGACCCCAAAGAATTATGAGCCTTGCACCTGCAGTGGCTCGAAGGTCTGAAAGTCACAGAAGAGACCCAATAAGCCAAGAAACAGACAGAAAAAGAGAGAGAGAGAGAGAGAGAGAGAGAGAGAGAGAAGCGAAATATAGGTGACCAATGCTTTCGCCTCATTACCTCCTAATTGACCAGACAGGACACAGAGAGAGGTCGCTACAGAGAGAAAGTGTCAGTCGTAATGAGAGGAGAGAGGCAGCAAGCAGCAGGGGGTGGAGGGTGTCGGGGAGGAGCAGCCATCGAGCAGCAGAGAATGTTCTCACAGAGAGACGCCCCTTCTACAAAAAAACAAAGCAAAAAAAACCTACCATCCTCCTTGGTTTTGATCCGTACGGCGGAGCTCTCGGGGCCCGGGCCCACGTCCGTGTGGGCCCTGACCCACACCTCATACTCTGTCCACTTCTCCAGAGCCTCCAGCACGTAGCTGGTGGCGTCGGCCCCGATGCCGGGGACGTCGTGGCGCTCCGTGTCCTCACCGGTGGGGGCCTGGTAGCTGACCGTGTAGCGCACGATGGCGCCGTGGCGGCTGGCGGCCGGCGGCGCCACCCAACTCACCTTGATGCTGGTGGAGCTCAGGCTGACCAGGTGCACCTCCTGAGGCGGAGCGGAGGGGGCTGCAGGGGATGGGGCACAACCACAGGGGGGAGGAGGAGGAGGAAGGGGGAGGGGAGGGGCACGGATCAAGCCAAACAGAAACGACAAAAAACTGAAACTAAACAACGTAAACAAACCCAAGGCAAGGACGAACGCCTCTGGACTGATGGAGCGGCGCCTGCACAGAAGACCATGGCTTTGTGTTTGGGTATATGGGGCAGACCAGACGTTCAGTAAAACCTAATATGAAATGCAACATAATGGTGTAAAAGACTTAACCACATGCTCATGCTCTCATAAATTATTCTATCTACACTCTTTCTAAACTGGCTCTTAATATTTATGTATGGAGACTCATAAAGGGATGCAATGGCTACAGACCCACGACGCCACTGTGTGAATGCGTGTTGACAGTGTTTAACTGGTGTTCACACATCGATGCAGAATCCAGGCAAAGGGCTGAGAAATAACACGGCTTGACAGCAGCTCTCAAGCCTCGTTATATGCCAGCCTTTGAAGATGACAAGCACCGAGATAGCCTGGTTTCTGCTCTGAACGCGGAAATGAGGTAGAATTAAGACAATCGAGCCAAAGGGTTACATTTCTTACCAGAAATGGACTGCAATAACATCTTGTTATTCATCACTCTTGCTATCTACAGACAGTCCTGTTTGTGATGAAAATTCATAAATGCTTGCTGAACACAGCAACGGGAGCTTTTGTAGTGTGCTAATAATACAAGAGTAAATGGATAATAAAGTAGGTCATATCATCATCGTTTGAAGAACAGTGACAGCATCAGGCGGGGGGGGGGGGGGGGGGGCTAAGTATGTGAGAATAGATACATTTTAAGAAACATCAGGAGAGGGGGGGAGTGTGATAAGTGCTGAGTTAGTGAACATAACAATTAAAAGTAGAACTTTAGTTTCTGGGCTCCCTAACTCAGCAATTTTTAGCCAGACTAATTAGCTAGACAAGCTAACTAGCTAAAAACACAAAGCACGTGTCATGAAACATGGTGTTTGGCACCAGGCCTTTTGTCAGCTTCCCGACAGATTCACGCAATGACTTGCTCTTTCCATTCCATGTAGGCATCGTCAGGCGGAGATCTTGTATGACCAAAAACCATTACTTTTGAGGAAATTGAAAATGTTTGACATTTTCACCCTGGCATCCCTATTTTGGGCACGTCATTAATGTTCAAAATGTCTTCTACGGCGCACAGCTATTGTGAGCTTGTGTTGCCTCTTGCCTGTTAATAATGCTCGCAGACACGTGCTCTTTGTGAGTTGCAAAGACACCAGTTTGAATCCGACTCGTGTCATGTCTCCCTTCTCTCTACCTCAGTTTCCCGTCTCTCTACACTCTCTACTACTAGCTCTAACAAAGAACACAAAAAACTAAAATAAATAAATACATACATTTGTGCTCAACTCAACTCTCAGCAGTCCAGAGGTAAAAAAAAAAGAACTCACCCATTTTAAAATGGGTGACTACAACAATCATTCATTACATTTCATGCATCTACAACTCATACAGTATGTGAACATATTCCACAGTGCACAAATAAAATAAACTTTAAAGGAGAAGAAAATGAAACAAAAGTGAGTAATTAAAAGAGAGATGTTTATATAAGCATGCCGGTGAAATGTCTTCATAAAAGAAAATTATAAGCAGAGCAATGAAAAGTGTAGAACTAGAATCATAGGGCTTTATGGTGCTCAAACAGAGTATGCTGAGCAAGTGCTGGGACATGAAACTCTGCTGCCCTCAGAAAAAGCCATGAGGGTGCTTATCAAACTGTAAGTGATTCACGGCAGGTGGCCTCCAATCCTCCAGGGAGAGAGAAAGACACTACAAAGCCCTGACAACACCGATGACACACGTACACACACAAAAAGGTGACACGCTGAATCAAAACAATGCCTGCATAATGGGATGTGATGCTGTGTCCAGATTTAGAAAAAGGACACGGGTAGAGATACTGCCACCGTGCCACGACATCAAAGTAAACTTTAACAAGGGTAGCACGGGAAGAGGGCATGACAAATACAGTAGATATGTCTTAGAGGCAAAGGGACAGAGAGCAAGAGTGTAAAGCCTGGAGGGTCCCAGGTCCGTTTGTACACAGTTAAACGAACACTCTGGATTGTACAGTGACGGGCAAAAAGGAGGAGAGAAAATAAGCTCTCATCATGTTTCCATCAGATGACTGTCGGTCCTACAAGTTGCCCTTAACCGGTGTGGCACATTGCCGTAACAGTGAGCTTGGTTTATCCGAGGATCAAACTGGCATACACCTTTGTGAGACTGTCATGTTCTACAAGGAATCGTGGTGGCTGGCAGATTGAAGTGAAACCGTGTTGAGCATGAGTCTAGTGCAGGATGAATATCCATTGCTCTTGCTTAAAAAAAATAAAAATAAAAAAACAAGTCACGATTAATAATGAGTTTACGTTAAAACAGGATGACAGAATAACACTGCACAGCTTGCAAGTGCGGGACCTGGGGGGGTAGCAGGAGGGGGGTAGCGGGGTAGGGGGGGTTATAGACACACGAAACGTACCTTTTGACACTGAACACGGGGCCTGTCCTCAGGTGGAAGGACAGGAGGGTTAGTGTTGTTGACACAGAGCGACGCAAGTGAACGTGGGCTACCGACTGAGCCAGCAGCAGCGAATGTCAGCAGTTATGTCAGACAGTAGCGCTGGTGTGTTGAAATGGACTTGATGCTGCAGGTCGCCCCCACACCTTCTGACTCAACTTCCGTATATAAACTGTATACAAATCGAAGTGGCATCGCACACCACGGAGCCTAACCGGCGGCAGTCGGGCCTTGGGCGATCACTATCTGAACCGAATCTTCAACTGTGGTTAATGGACAATGAGGAGAGGGAAAAGACAGCGATAGAGAGAGGGAAGAGAAAACAGGAGAGAGAGAGGGTTGTGGACTTACTGGACTGGGCTGTGCGAGCTTCGATGGGCTGGGTGTAGACCCCGAGGCCCATTTCGGAGCGAGCTGCCAGGGAGAAGCGGTACAAAGTATCTGGCTTCAGGCCCTCCACAGCATATGAGCCGGCCGGGTTAAAGGGCACGTGGATCTGAAAGAAGGGAGGAAATGAAACCATCATTGCGAGCATTTAAATGTGAGCCAGTATTTGACACTCTGAAAAGGCTGCTTTTTCAGGGATCAAACCTCAAGTTTGGGACAGTCTCTCAAGCCATTAAACCTCTATTCTACCCGATCAATACATCAATGCATGTCGCTATGTTTGGGTCCTAAGACCTGCAAGATGGTATTTGTTGAGTATGAAACCACTTTCTGCTAGGCTGGGCAGGCTAAATGCCACAACAGCACTTTCTCCATCCCAAAAGGGCAAAAAAGTGCAGCAAGTATATCCCAAGTTGAACCTCAATACTGAGGACAAACTGATCCAAAGGACATATCGATTGGAGGGGGGTACATTTTGCAGCCCACAACAGGTCCAGCAGAGGTTATTGCATGGTTATGACATTGGGAACCAGTGCAGAATAATTGTGCCGTCAATCAAAACAGTAATTCTTTATTGTGGGCTAGGGAGCTGACTGCATTACCACGGCAGCATTGCTTCAGCCGAGGCAGCCCCATTCCAAGAAATTGCATCATAAAGAGCAAGATTCATTTGTCTGCAGTCTCACGGTAGTTGTGAAATTGTGCATTTGTGTATGGGAGATAGATGTACTGTACACGTGAAACAAGGGAATGAGAGAGATCCAATGAGAGCATTACAGATCGAGACAGACAGACAGACATTGCAGGCCAGAGGAAAATGCAACCATGAAATAGTTATCATCCTGTTGTTATTCCCACCTTGTTATCAGTGCCAACCTCCCAATACTCCAGCTCATACTTAGTGATGGGGTCCTGGACAGGCCACAACCAGGTCAGAAGAATGCGGGTGTCCAGCTCGGCTTCTGCCTCAAAGCTGGATGGCTGGGCAGGAACTGGGCAGAAGGAGGGGGCAAGAGCAGAGGTGAGGATTATTAAAAGAAAAGAAAAGAAAAACAAGACAAAGTCTGTCCTGTCATCAGAAATAAATAAGCTGCTTCTTACAATTGGCAAGTCTAGTCGCATGATAACGAAACCAACACACACCAACACCCTACATCCATACACCCACATAAACACACCCACCCACATAAACACCCACACCCACTTTTTGTCAGTAACTCACCTCCCTGCTGGGTCTTGACCTGCAGTACATCCGAGGGCGGTCCGTCCCCGACGGAGGTGAAACCGAGCACGCGGAGGCTATACGTGATGTCGGTGGTGAGACCCGAGATGGTGGTGAGGCGGCTGTCGTCTGTGTTGTGCTTCTGCCAGGCGCTGAGCGGCGCCAACAGGTCAGAGCTGTAGTAGACGCGGTAGCCGCGGATCTGCCCGTTGGGCTCTTCGGGCGGCTCCCACTGCACCAGCATGGTGCTGGCACTCAGCATACGCGCCTGCACGTGCAGCGGCGGAGAGGAGGGTGCCTGCTCGCCCGTGCGTGTCTCCACGGCATCGCTGGGCGGCCCGCGGCCGATGTTGTTGACGGCCATGACGCGGAACTCGTACTCCGAGTACGGGCTGAGTCCGCCAATGCTGTAGCGAGTGGTGGCCACTCCGTCCACCTCCTGGAAGCCTCCATCAGACGCCTTGGCACGGTACTGGATCATGTAGTAGGAGACGGGCTCCGGGTTGCCCGAGTCCCAGGTGAGCGTCACGCTGGTGGCTGTCGTCTCTGTGACGATGAGAGAGGTTGGTGGCTTGGGCAAGGCTGGGGATGGACAAACAGACAAGGGTTATATTCCGTTATATTCAGTTATGCAGACTGGGTAAATTGCTTGTGTCTGACTCTGGTACATCTAATAGGACCATTGCTAAAATGCACTTTAGTGGCTCCCAGGGAGAATAACATAGTTTTGACCATAGGCGATCAGGCAACACACCGACTAGGTCAGTGCTTTTTGAACACGGATCCTAATACATCTGCAATGAACGCTGTCATCAAGTCAATTCCCAGGCTTGGCTGGATGTGCAATTTTTGTGTTTTCTAAACGCAGGTTCCAATGAATAGAAAATAGCATGTTGTTCCTATGGAGAGGAAATGACAATGCATAAAGAAAGACTAAAGAGGCTTTATTGGGAATTTGCGGGAGTCTTTTGAAGAAAGGGTTAATATAAATGACTGTGACATTCTGGATATTGATCAGCTAAGTGGAGAGTGGGATCAATATAGACAGGAGTTGGTAACACAGTGCAAGATGGCAGATGATACGCTGGACTGGACAGCTTGGACACACGCATGCGCGCACACACACACACACACACACACACACACACACACACACACACACACACACACACACACACACACACACACACACACACACACACACACACACACACACACACACACACACACACACACACACACACACACACACACACACACACACACACACACACACACACACACACACACACACACACACACATTCGTTTTTACTTCCCAATATTCTGCAACAGCCTGTAGGTTTATGAAACCAGGACCATAGACATTCACTCAACAAAAGTAGGCCAATACATGTACATGCCACTACATGCTGGATGTAAAACTCTGATGACAGGTCATGCGTGAGTGAAAAATCTATTCATGTAAAAATATATATTTTTTTAAGTTAGTCTCTTAGTCGATCCTGATCATTGATCTTGTGAAGCACTTCTTATTGGTGAAATATTTATAAAGATCACTATTTCCATTTGGCCAAATGAGGCGTAGGTCATCACCATATTAACTCAGGATGGCCACAAGCAGCCAGCATGTAGTACAGCTTAGCTTACTATCACAGGATGTCATGCCATTATTAGACTTTACTAGCTACTCGGGAACGATGGAAGTCACGAACGATGCCCGTTGGGACTCGGGTTATAGAAGGATGACTTGTTTTTATCTAAACATGATTCCTTTTTATATTCTACTTAGCATGTATTAGCATATTGTATGCATGTGTTACCACATACTAAAAGCATATGCTCGTTTACTGCAAAAAAGGCATTGCTAAAAATACCATGGTTCACATAGATCACCTGGAAACAAGCCCTGTTATACTTTTAGCATTATTGTATAACTGTACCCCTGTACCTTTTACAAACTGTAAAAACAGTATTCAATCACTCAGACGCAGAAGTCGGGCTTTAAGCTCTTACCTTTGACAGTGACCTGGGCTGTGGCCTCGATCATGCCCAGCGAGGACATGGCCACGCAGGTGTAGTTGGCAGACAGGCGGATATTGGTGACCTCCAGCACGTTGCGGCCCACAGGCATCTCCTCTTCCTTGGTGAGCTCCACCTCACCCATCATCCACTTGACGTAGGGCATGGGAGAGCCCACGGCCACACACGTCAAATTGACGCTGCCGCCGGGCATCACCTCGTGATTGGTTGGTGGGATGGAGAACCTGGGCGGGACCCGGCGCACTGAAGTTGGAGAGGAAGAGGGAGAAGACAAACAAGAAAGCAAAAAGTCAACCTTGGCTGTTTTTATAATGACATCATAACGTTTTCTGCCCTAGCCCCCAAAGGCTAAGAGTGTCCGGGTGACACAAGGGTAAAGTTCCTGTTGGCCCCGTTTGTGGGTGGGGAGCCGGGTGGGGACAGCGATCTCTGCTGCTTAGCAACTCCTACAGGTTGTACAGGGTGAAAAACCGAGAGGAGTCGTGTGTTCCTCCACATGCGTTAAGTCCTCCCAGTGAAACTCCAACTCCATACGTCATGTGAGAGGCAATGGCAGTGTCAGGGGCTACACATAATGAGGGATATAAACTGGGCATTGGCACGGTGGGCAATGGTAGGGGCTGACCACTATTGTCCGTAATGCTCAGGCATGCAAAATAGAATTATGTGGGCTGTCACAGAATGAAAATTCACAAGAAACTTGGGGAAGGAGTGGGTGGTGCACATTATTCTTTTACAGCGCAAAAAAGGGAATACATTCAAGACATAGCCCTTTTTTTCCAGAGTGACTATATCTGGTCCTCTTTTGTCAGTGTCAGTGAATGGTGGTGCGACTTGCATCATTGAGAGGCCCTGCAGAGATGCCATTGTTTGTCCACCCCCCCTCCCACTTTCTGGTTCCTTCTGCTCAGGCCTGTCTTTTTCACTCCCCCTCGTCCCCCACTGTCTTTGTGAGGCTCTGATATGCAGATAGGCTGACATTAAAAAAGGGTTCCCATGGAGACGCGGAGGGCCTGCTGACGTCGCTAGGGAATAGGCAAGCAACGATGCAGAGGCTCGACGTGATACTGAAAAGCTGGCCTGGATAAACAGAGACGCAGCATTTACATATGCTTGCTTATATATATATATATATATATATATATTATAATGTTTTACTTAAAAAGTTGTGTTTACAAAAATTGGGTAACTTTTTAAAAGGAACTCTGTTCAACAACCCTCACTTGACAGCACTGTGTCAACATCCGTCACTGTCAATGTGGTGGAATTCATGACACGCTCAACATTATCACAGCGTGTTGTGAGCTGAAAGCACGGCAAAGTGCCACTCCTGACTTCTTCATAACATCTCCCTCACAGAGGACAGAGCACATCAGAGAACGCTCTCATTATATACATTATTATTACTATAGTATTCCGGCAATCACTCGGTCAATACATATTTAAAACATAACGGCCTGGAAGTCCCCCAACAGAATCTACAGTATATGGGATATTTCTCCTAATGCACTACATACAAGGTCTCAGCTCCTCGCTCCGAGAGGGGGAAAAAAGCGTCCAGACTGTAATTGCTCTTTTGCACTGGCCCCCATGGAAATGGATTTTCAAATGTGACACCCCCCCCCCCCCCACTTCCCGCTACCCTACCTCCCTTTCTAATTTGAACCGGAACGTCGTTACAGCCATGCTTGTTATTCCCCTCATTATGTGGCGAAATGGAAAAACACAAAAGCACCTTTTGAGATTCCAGTCAGGGAAAGGAAACGGCTTTCTGGACCGCACCATAATTAGAGAGGGGGAACCTGGTTCACACTCGTGTGAATTCCCCCCCAAACGCTAAAGGTGCACGCATGCCGGTCTCCCTGATGCTTTGTAAATTGAAGAAGAATCCTGTGGGCTTCGCCCAATGATCGGCAGCATCCCATCACGTTTCAGAAACAAAGAGGGCGGCGTGATCGATGGATGTGGAACATGACACCACATTGGAACAGGCGAGGAGAGCTCTGCATAGCTGCAATCCCTAACCGCTTCTGTTCAATTTGCTCTCGCACATGTAATTTAGCTACGCAGGATTTATTATCATCCCACATGAATTAAATCCGTCGCAACTATTTCAAATTACACGGGCCTTGTCACAAAGGTGTTGTAGTGAGAAGATCTCGATCTAATGTAATCTAGTGAGGAGTGAGGATGTGTGGTTCAAGGCAGCGTTGTGTCAGTTCTTTATAGCAGTGACATGTGTATGCTGGTGCTGCTGTGTAGTCAAGGTGAAGCAGCAGACATAAAATGGGCCTGGAGAAGACTCCAATGAGGATTACAGCGGCCGTGGCATCTAGCTCACAAAGGTTCACGGGCACAGGGCTGACTGGCCTCCATATAACATGCGATGACCACACGCACACGGACACATACAATGTAGTTACAAGGTGACATTCTGGAGCAGGAGCAACATGCACGAGGGTTAGAGGGCAGGTACGTAACGGAACGGCTGACAAGTTGGAGCACATTGGACGGGAAGAAAGCGTACAGGAAGGAGCAACTGGTAATTTTCCCTGATAAATGACTGTACATCTGATTATCAGTGTGATTAATGCTCAGCAGACTTTCTACAGAGCACTTTTATAGGAGCGTTTGAAGCAGACAAAAATAAGCGGTGTAATTGTGCTCATGCAGAGCCTATAGGACCACCTGTGTGTCCGCTCCAACAACAATGCCCTGGAAAAGCAGCTCTTTAGTCACCAAACATTGAGGAGTGGGGCTGATAAGGGGTGGAGCCTAATGTAAAAACATTAGGGCTGAGTGTATCTCTTTCTCTGTCATGATTTCAAAGACTAAACAGTACTAAGAGCAGCCCATCAATGGGGGGCCTGTGTATATCGAACACTTAATGTTGTGAATAATTCATGGCGTGCGGTTAAGTTTGGAGAGGTGCTGTGGAACAAAATGACTAGAGGGCAGGTAATTGTTATCGATTCACCCCAACCCCCGACTCCAGCTTGAAGCCTCTCTCCTGTTGAGAGGTGGTTCGGTGAGACAGGGCGCCGGGACTCTATCAAAACCACAAAATAAGGCCTGTCTCCGCTCCGCTTGCCTGCCTGCCTGCCTTCTTGCTGGATACCTATAAATTTAACTGCCTTGACAAAGTCCCCCAAGGATAGCAGAACCTGTTCACTCAATCAATATCTCAGAGCAGACCTGGCACGGAGTCAGCGGGCGTTTCTCTCTGGCTTCCTGGCATGGCCTACCATGATGGTTCAGAGGCTGTCAGCCACGTCTTCTTTAGGGTCAACTCATCCTACACCTACTGCCATGCCCTACACTGAAAGGAGTTTCTGTGAATCAATTTGGTAGGACATTTTCTATTTGTCTTCATCTTTACCCGTTTCTAAATTATTTCTATAGAAGGCATAGTCCGTCTTACTTTACTGACCCATTACATTTAATGACCCATTAACCTTTAAGAATATCATAATTCATATAGTTCACAATTTGTCACAATTTGTGTCACCACTATCAACAATTTTGCTAGAGTGGGTGCCACTTTTTCATGCCCATGGGGAGAGTAAAGTATCCCATATTCTGCAACAATGAATTGCTCTAAATGTCACCCAAAGTCACATTATTGACATTCTGAATCCTTCTGCAGTGTAGCCTGTATGAATATAGGGGATAGGGGACAGAGCAGGTGCGGGAGGGTGGGGGATAGATGTCTCGCCTCAAGATAGGCCAACGGGAGCCTATCGCATCCTTCAGTCTCCACTTAGAGGATGCCTGTGGTGCTAAAACAGACGTAATCCCCTGTGAACAGCTTTGTCAGTTCTGATATCTGTGTCCCCTGACAGGGAGAGTCGGGTTTGTTGCTGCCTAAATACCTGACAAATCCTGTTGCCACCTGAATACCTGAGTAATCCATTGCAGGGCTCTCATCTGTGGAGGATAGTGTTTGCACAAAGGAAGATATAAGTATTGTGGGCGAGAGAGGAGATGTTTATTTGTTTTTTCAATGGGTGCAGTGACTGACAGTGACTATGACAGTATGAGAGAGGCTGTAAAAATGTATGCATACAAGGTAACCAAAACCACAGTGATAATCACAAAAACCCTGGTTTCTGTTGAGTGTGGCGAGAAAGCAAGGCTGTATTTAAGGGAGTGGTTTGCATGCACTACAGGGATCCATGGCATGCAAGCATGCATGTCAGACAAGATTGGGCCAGGGTGGGGTATTTTTTTAAATAAACATCATTTTAGCGGGAGGAACGGCAGTGGCTTCACCAGAAGCTGCTTCACCTTCTTTTACATTGGGCACTGAAAGGGAGTGGGGTTAAGAAGTGAAAATGACCAACCTTCCCGTGGATCTGTTTTGAGGATGGAGTGATTTGATGGAGATGAGCGATGTTAATGAGAGCGATTGCAAAATGGAGAGGAAGACAATAAGAAGAGGGGACAGAGTGAAACAGAACATTGCACCCATACAGTAGACACACACAGTGGTAGGAAGTTAATGACAAGTGACATGAAGATACATGTGTGCATACACACGCGCACACACACACACACACACACACACACACACACACACACACACACACACACACACACACACACACACACACACACACACACACACACACACACACACACACACACACACACACACACACACACACACACACACACACACACACACACACACACACACACACACACGCTTAGTGTTAATTTAACTCTGATCTTGAAAACACGAAGAGATAAATTAACATTATTTTACTGTCGTACAGAATGTATGCAGAGCAGCACAATGTTACTGAGATTCAGCACTTTTCTCAGTGGTTTTATTGACACTTCACATGAATATGAAGGAGCGTGGAGCGACGGCAGCTGACACTGCTCTCATCGCAGGATAAGAGGCTGAGAAATGAGGGCTGACGCACAATCACAGGGACAGTTGTGATTCCTTCCACGTCGACACTGCTCTCCTTCGGAAGAGGAGGGTCACCGAAAGACAGACCCGCGCAACACTCACAGAGACACACACACACACGCACACACGCACACGCACTTTATAGATATAAAGATAGGAAGGGAAAAACTATTCGTGACCACACTCTCTTCTCTCCTCTCGCGCTCTCTCTCTACCCTCCCACACAGAAATATGAGGACATCATTCTCCGGTGGCTTTAAAATGTCAAGACAAGGGTGGTGGCAGCGGCAGCGGTGCGCGTGTGTGTGTGTGTGTGTGTGTGGCGTGTTTGTGCAGCCGCAGACAGGGAATTGGATCAGGTAATGTTGGCTGGTGTGAAAAAACCTGAAACGTGGACACAGAACACAGGCTGTAACAAGCATATTAGATTCTGGCCTGTCAGAGGCGTGTGTGTGTGTGTGTGTGTGTGTGTGTGTGTGTGTGTGTGTGTGTGTGTCTCCTGTGTGCAATATCGTGTCCAATATTTTCTTCCAATGCTATGGTGTTTATATGCATCGAGTCATCGACAGCGAGAATTGAAGAAAAGGTACATGGTGTTGTTTTTTTTGTGTGGCTTTCGCCTTTATTTTATATCTTTTATGGAGGGACAGACAGGAAATGGGGAGAGAGATGGGGGGAAGACACACTGCCAGGCTGGATTACCAGCCAAGGTGCCTGGACCATTGAGCCATGGCCCAGGCCGACATGGTGTTTTTCTTACATGAGTGCAAAACAGTTTGGCAAAATACACAGCTGTGCGCTGGGATTGGCATGAAAGCAATAGAAACATTAGGGTTATTACCATCGTTTATTGTTTCTGGCACTGTATTGTTAAAAGTGGGACTCTACAGCAAATTCCTGTCTGTCTCCCTAATTAAAAATGTCGTCCCACTCTCATCTCCGTTCACCATTAAAACGTTTACACACCAGGGGTGTGCCAAATAAAACATCTGGAAATGAATTATGAATTATTATATCAAACTATTCATATAGTTTATGCCTGATTCATACCGGTTGATGTTTCTATTCGTGGTTGAAAATCTATCTCATTTCAGAGGGAAAAGTATGTATTATTATTATTTTTCCCCCCAGACAAATGAGTTCCCCCCCCCCTCCCCCCCGGTGCGTAAGGATCTTTACTCTGACAAATCAATGGCATGAAAGGGAATCGAAAACGGATTTTCTTTTCAGTGAACTTTTCTCCAAAACCTTATCGTAGCATTGTTGACTTGCTGTCTGTCCTCATCAGCTGATGATTGTCTGTATGTATATGTTGTGTTTTGTTATATGAGGGTACAGTATATATTGTAAAGGACGCCTGTAAACTAACTTCCTAAACAAAGTAATACAAGTTTGGAAATACATTAAACTGAACACGAGAATAGAGTAGACATCACATTACCTCGCCTAATCTCACTATAGGCAGGAAAATTAAATGAACATGACATGCCATAGGGTTTCTCATCAGTGCGATGTCTTAAACGTCCAAGGTCTGGCTCTCATTTCAGGTGGCGGGGGACACAGGCGGAGAGTGGATACTCGGTGTGAGCATTTGTTCCCCCATTCCAGACAAGTGCACTTTTAAAAGGTTACGCTTGGATTGTTTTCTATCTCTTCCTTGGCACAGTGAGCGAGGCTGGCGGAAAGTTGGTTGCCAGGGGCCAACGGGTGATAGCTCCTGGGCGGTGTTACAGACTCTCGCTAGGCCTGCAGGGCTGAGGCTGGCGCCACGCCACGCTACAACTGTAATTACCTTTGAGGAGAAAAAGAAACCCCCACTGTCTGCACCTGTGACAGACACACACACGCTGATTAATAGACACAGGTTTTTACGGCTTCAGATCTCTTCCCCGTCTTTGTTGTTTGGCTTGTCTCTCCTTGTTTAGGCGTTGTAAACCTAGCAGACAGTGCGGCGTTTACTGTCCACACTCCACACTCATAGCAATGGTGACTCGGAGGTATCGGCGCTGTTGTTTTGTTTTTTACGCTATAGCACAGAGTGAGAATCTCTTCAATGGATAGGCTGTGGTTTTATTGATTGTTGGTTGGTTGTCTGGGTGACCGTATAGTAAGGGGGTGTGATTTGGGCTGTGCTGTGGGTATAGAGATACTGGGAGTGACTCAAGGGAGCAGTGCCAGGGTTAATTGATTGTCAGGTGTTTCCATTTGTTTAACTATGCTCTCCTCTTTATAGCAGCATGTTAGACTTGGGGCTATATATACACACACGTCAGCAGAGAGAGAGAGAGAGAGAGAGAGAGAGAGAGAGATGGCTCAATGGTGTATAGTTATAAAGGACTTTGATTTACAGTAAATGCATGGCAAGCAGCAGATCCAGCAAATCTAAGCTACAGAATATAGACTTTGCACACCAATATAATCCTGTGTCGCTGTTCGTGTACGTGTGTGTAGTCACTAAAGGACAGAAACTTTAATTACAAAACATCAATTGAGTCGCCAGGAACCCACAGTAGCGCTCAACATCTTACAGTGATATAACAATTAACGACCAATCTGCGGACGGGGACATTGGTGGCCGTTCTCGTGCATTTTTCTCCTTGGTGGGTTGGTCAATTGATGTTTAATTGCACATGGGCATTTAAAGAGAGACGTGTCAAATCTTCTGCCCCTGCCCCTTCCCGGCAGGCGGCAGCTAATATGCAATTTAGGTGCATAATTAAATTGCTATACACCTAAATTGCTTAGCTTGCTTAACTTGATGACTATTTCTATGTATTTGACATATTGCATGATGCATTAGCATTTGTTGTTCTTGCTTACTGTAAGACTGCTTATTGATGTATCACCATGTGTTGTTCTGACTTACTTTACGCTCTGGATTAGGAAAGAGTGTCTGCTAATTTGTGCTAAATGCCGAAATTGTAAATTGTAATGCAATTTAACAGCAGCACTGTTAGATAATGCTACTAACCATTTACAAGGAACTCATCAATTACTTCCCCGAAACCCTCCACAATCGGGTCCAGTGATGCCAAGTTCCTAGAAATACCCTGAACCAAGCAACAAACCTGGGTTGACAGCCTTGGCAGGGATTTCTCAGTTGTCACCCCCTCTCTGTGGAACTCAGATCCACACCAAATCAAAGAAGCCCCTAACCTCTCTTCAGACAGGCTACATACCCAAGTTTATTCTGAGAGGTTATTGCAGTGCTGGTCAGAAACCTGTTCGACTGTTGTTAAACTTGTACATTTGAGATGTTCTAGTCAGAAGTTGGTCAGACGTTCAAGGTGGGCATGATATATTTAGTTGTGTTTCCGCATTCTGAAGCACAAGGTTTGGCATTCAGTCTCAGAAAGAAGTTCTGCCTTTTTAAAAGTTAGAGGGGATAGTTGAGTGTCTCTCCATCACCTCGCCACTTTCTCTCTCTTCACCTCCGCCCACACTAACAACTCACACATGAATTCTGTTTCATGTTCTTCAGATAGTCTCATTGGTACCTGGCTGCAGGGCTGACCCCGTACCAACTCTCATCTCCACGTACCAGCATCACGCAACAGCGGAACGAAAACAAAGTTTGTGGAAAAACTCCCAGTGCTGCGTTCCAGTGTCTCTCAGCCATATAGGAAGGATTGAAGACTTTCAATACCGTCAAAGAATGTCAAGAAAATACACAAAATAAGATAAGAGAACATAGATAGTCCTGGCCATGGGGAGGGTAAGGCCCATGGAGAAAACGCAACGCAGCTGTTTTGTTTGTATTTCTATACTTTCAGCACCTGCCGGCACTGCCAGATGCACGCACGCGCACACACACAGACACACACACACACGCACAGTCGCACACACACACATACATACATGCACACACACAGGCTGGGGTTATCTCAGCTCGTTATGGAAGGAATATGATGTAGGAGGAAGGAGGATGATTGGCGAGGGAACAGGATGTGAGAGACATAGACAGATAATGGGATAGAGAGGGAGACAGAGGGATAGAGAGAGACAAGGAACCAGAAATGAGGGATGAGTTGATCGGACGGAGGACAACAGTGAGAGAGCAATAAAGAGACATTTCTGTACATTGGTTTGATGGCACCACATTTAGGACAGCATTTAGGATAGGTGTGTGACCTTACCTCGGACATAAAGATTGGCAGGAGCTGAGTAACGGGTCCCGGCGCTGTTCATGGCGACACACTCATACTTCCCCTGGTCTGACTCTTCGCTGTTCTCAATCTGGAGAGCTCCTGTGTGAGGGATGAACACATTTAGTTGCCATGGAATGTTGTGGAACACTGGCTTAGACCACACAACACAACTCTTCAGTGACTCACAGTAAACCACGTAGCCGCCGAGACTACATTTTGTGCATGATTAAATGTTGGTGAGGGGAGGGGGGACGTCAAGGGACCGACCACTGAGGATGCTGATTTGGCAAGTTTATCCAATCCACAAATCAACATACAGTATTTGCCTCGGTGTGTCAAGGGACAAAAAAGAAACAACAACGAAAAAGCTGGCGAGACACTTGTGTCAGGCGTGGTGTGACTTAGGGTCAATTAATCAACCTAATACGATGTCATAACTATCATGGGCCTATTTATGCTTTCTTCTCCTGAAAACAACTGACACAACAAAAAAACATTTTGCCGTGATGGGGGGGGGGGGGGGGGGGGGGGGCTTGGGTGGTGCTTGACCAGGCGAGGTTAGAGTAAACACATAAGCTACTGAATAACAATGGCCACGGTAGTAGTACTGACGGAGGCGAGATGTAAAAGAGGCTGCTGCTTTGGTTCCAGCGGTGCCACAGTCTGATCACGCCACGCCTGCTGTCGTTACGGCCGCGCCACGCTCTGTGCATTATGCAGCACTGATCATGCAGCGCGGGTACTTTGCTTACGGCCGTGCCACCGTGGTCTACGGCGTTATGCAGCTGCAGCAAATAAATGGGACATTATGCGGAATCACGGGCTTCGGGACAGAGCGAGAGAGAGAGGGTGCTGATCGGATCGAATCCGTTGAGTTTTTGAATTGGGTCTGCTTTGAGAGTGCGGGCATCGTTGCTAAGATATAGTGTGATGTGTGAGCGAGATGAGATGTGGGGTGGTGTGACTGGCGCTGCAAATTAACTGCTGCCATTGCTTCAGAAAAGGCCCGACATTTTGCAGAAAAACAACCACGAGTGTATCTGCCCCTCCCCCCAACCTGTTTTTAAGTACACATTAAGTGGTGGGATCGATCCGTTCTTCCATTTACTGACTATTTGACCATTTCTCACCAAGGCCCTCCGGGGTGGGCGTGGGGTGGCTTGGGGGTAAAGTGCTCGTGCCAAATGGCTTGTATTAGAATTAACAGTACAGAGTATCTGCAGCCATGATCTGCAAGGCTGAGAGCATTGTTTCCTAAGAAAGTGAGAAAGCCAAGGATACGGCTCCTATGGTTTGTTAGCGTTACATAGCTCAGCCTCAGATGAACCAACTGCTGCTATTCAATTGGAGAATGAGTGACAAGAAAGCTGTGACATTGTTCATCTGCGGCTCACGTATTGACTTCAAAAGCCCAAGGAAATTTCAAAGGGAGAAGAATAATAGAAAATACACAAATAACAAACTTACCTGAATCCCATAACCCAAAAAAGTATACATTTCAAAAAAATACTACTTGTGTACATTTTGGACGTCACAAACAAAGTGATAACGGTTATCACCTCTCCAAAACCCCATGGCGCTAGCGATAAAGGCGGGCTAGACACCATGCATTTTGAAAAATGACAAAACAGATTCTGGTGTACAATGATGTCAGGGGTACATTCTGTATATATCATGGAAGTATGAGATGAATGCAACAAACAAGTTTCTACCACCAACTGAAAAATACCCGGGACGAGACCTGCAGCAACGTGGCCGGCCTGGAAAAATGTGGGGGAGGGCCGGCCGTGACATCAGATAATACCACTTCACATCCTTCAGGGGTTTTAGCTCTGTGCGGCTCGCACACCTCCGTCTGATTCAACCCTGGCGCTCACCTGCATACTAATGCCAACGCCACCACTCTTTCAATCTGAGACTCTCTTGAAAGGAGAAAAGACATACGTCCAGATCGTTGCTTGTCTTCTACAGTGGTCAGGGCGGTGGTTACAGGACCCCAAGCATCCAGGTTCTTTAACCACACTTAGGATCCCTATTCTGGGGAAAACGTTCTGCAAAAATAGCAGATCTACAAGATCACCGCGCATTGTAATGTGTTCTGAGCTTAGAGATTGGCTATTTCCAGCAAATATATTTGGTAGAAGAAAAAAAGGAGGGTGCCAAGTATAGACATCTGGGGGACTCCAGTCAAAAAGGTTATATATAGGGTTTAAGTTATATTAGCTGCATATTGGCTGCATGTCTAAATGCACAGTATGTAGAGGGGGCATTGCATTTAAAAAAACAAATGTGACAGAAATGGTAGAATGTTTAGTGAACCAGGAACCATGCATTGACATAAAGACAGCCAGAGACAGGTTAGGAGTGCACAGAAGCATCCGATAAACTCAGCTTGCACCAGGCGTTCCCCTATTTACCTCAATGCCGCTGCGGTGATATTGTGCTGGTACTCGGGGGAGAAAGAATGATTTCCATTACAAGAGGTCGAAGATTCCACCTTAACAATTTTGGCTAGACTTCCTCTTCCCATGCCAGAGGACGAGGCAGCAGAGGCTCTATATGCAAATTGGGCCATTTCAATTTTCAAGACTGGAAGGTAAGCAGAGCCTCTTGTGGCAACGCTGGCCTTTAGTTTAAAAAGCAACAGCCACCACCTCCTTTCCACTGAAAGAGAAAAAACCTTTGGGCCTAGACAATGTGCCAGTGGTGTGCAGATGTATGGGTTTGTTTAGATGGGGAGAGGATGGGGGTAATTCAGAAGCTCATTCTTAACCGGGGCCAATTATAAATCCTGCAGAGACTCATTCAGTGTTAACACCTTAGACTGCCTTCTCCGGCATCTACCTCCACTCTCCTAGCGTTGGTGATTGTTTGTTTGTTTGTTTGTTGGGGGGGTAGACACAGGGCAGACAGAACATAGAGGCTGAAGGACACTGTGTGGACTGACGAGGAGGAAGTGGAAGGTGGTGTCGGGTTCAGGGGCAAACAGTAAATGAACTTGGTGAGGTGGCACTGAAGTTGGGATGAAGACGGGCTGACTTTGATGTGACTGGGAATGGACGTGATACTGTATTTTTCCGACACACTTTATACATCATCCTTACCTCTAATTGGCGTACCGCCTAGTAGGTGGGGGTAATTTCAGTGCAAACAGGGTGGGAGAGATTAGTTAGCATTCCACATTCCAGCAAATAAATAATGTTTCCAATCCAACAGGCCAGAGGCACAAAAATACTAAACAGCGGGAGAGTGGAAGCTACTTCGACACGGCAAAGAAATGAATGAAAACATTTTCTTTGCCCAATTTATATTGCATCTGCTTAAGTTAAACACAATAAAGCAAGTACCAACCAACACAGATTTTGGCTTTATCTGCAGGTCATAAAATGTTGTTTCTTTCCTCAGGCAATATCTGAACAATTAGTTCAGACCACATTGCTATGGTTGTGTAATTTAATTTAAGGCCGTATGTACAGCAACACTGTCTGTTTGTACTGGCTTTGTACTGGCTTTGCTGCAATGATCAAATAATGCACAACTTAAGAATATTTCATCTTTTTCCGTCACTGAAATGGCTTCCTCTCTCTTTTCGTATCGAGATGAATTACTAAAATGAGACAAATGACGGAGAGAAGAAATTAATTAAAGCCAGAGAGGTTAAACAGAATGATGTAGTACAATAAAAGCACTCAAGTCAAAGTTAAAGATAATTCACTTCAAAAAAGGCTATTGTCTATAATCATACAGAACAGTCTGAATGGAGGGAGAATAGAACTTCAACAGTGGGTTAGCAAGAAATGTTAAAACAGGTGTGTTGGCGAGCATGTTATGCAACGAGGGGTTTAGACACCAAGAGGAGATGAGGCTGGGCTGCATGACTACATCTGCTGTTAAAAGCATGGAAGCAAAATGTGTGGCGTGCGTGCGTGTGCATGTACGCATGCGCGCGCGCGCGTGCGTGTGTGTGTGTGTGTGTGTGTGTGTGTGTGTGTGCGAGTGTGTGTATGTGTGTGAGAGAGAGAGTTAGGGAGGGGGTTTGCAATAAGAACAGATATTGGACTCATTTCAGATCATAGGCAGTTATGCAAAGCCAGATATGGCAGCTGTTGTAAAAGACAGGGTGAGAGATAAGAGGAAAAGTTGAGCTGAGAGGGTGTTACGTATAAGCACTTTTCACATGCCAGAGAAAGGCTAATTGAAAGATCTGTGCTGAAAGCAAATGTGCATTGTTTCATGTACACACTTATCGTCAAACA
The DNA here is from genome assembly GCF_963924005.1 of Protomyctophum bolini. Taxonomy (NCBI): domain Eukaryota; kingdom Metazoa; phylum Chordata; class Actinopteri; order Myctophiformes; family Myctophidae; genus Protomyctophum; species Protomyctophum bolini. The sequence goes on along the minus strand of NC_137873.1, from coordinate 22,885,065 downwards.
CTTCTAACACCTAAACAATAAAGTTACTGCAGTCCAAATTGACACGGTGGATTAGCCTACTGTACATACGCATACAAAAGAAATGCAGTAAAGGTGCTACTTTAGATTAGGATGTCTTTCAAATCTTCCCCTGTACAGAATCTGGGGGATCTGAACTCACTCCAGTGACCTACATTCACCATGCAGTGGGCAGCTAGCTACCTGACGGGCTTCCATCTTTAATCACGGAGCTAGGGCGGTTGGGGGGGAGGAGGGGTGGGGGGGGGTGTTTGATCCTTGGCCTAACGCTCTAAATGAAGTACATTTAGCAAAGAGTGATGAGATTTGGCCACGGTCAAAAGCCACTAATCCTTCAAACTCACACTTTTTCCACCTGATCCGGGTCAGGCTTGGACTGTTTATTTATCAAGTCGTCTGGTGAACAGACAGCGCCTCATCGATTTGATTTTTCTCTCTGCGAGGCTGGATCTTGGCTAATGCACCGTAGGCCAGACTGAATGTGGCCTCATTAAATGTTTTAGTGAGGCTTAAGGCTCATTTGTTGTAAAGGGCAGGAAAATGATTCTTTTTGGATCCGCAGGTCACAAATTAATCCTTCTGTTGCTACTATGACACTAAAAAAAATAAAAATGTGGGGGGTTAATTAATTCCCCACATCCCTGTGTCCCTTTGTGAGGTTATTCAGCCCTGGAATCTCATTTAGAAAAGTCAGTCTACAAAACAAGCTCATGAGAGACAAAAATAAGTTTCCTTTGCCATTAAAGGTGGTGTAACTTAAGTGATGTTTTTTGAGAGTTGAAGCTCTATATTCTGATAGTAATCATTGCTAGAGTGTTTGTTCAGTAACATTTTCAGGTGGGTTAACAATGAGGTGGGTTACATTTGTGATGACGCCTATGGAGGAGTGTTTTTGTGCAAAGGAGTGTTTTTGTACAAAACTAATGCTTGGAAAGTATTCAGAATCATGAAAACCCCCTAGTTTGACATGTCACATGCTATTAAAAGCATAAGGAAATTTTTGACATGTTTATATGGGATGTTAATGGTAGGGTCACACATAAACCCCTATAAAACAAATTGCTCAATACCGACAGCCGGTCAGCAAGTGGATTCATGAAAGTATGTATACAGACAATATTTTAGTTCCAACCGACTGATTGCGATGATGCGTGTACAGTACACGTCCTAGCGCTTTTTCATTGATATCAAACAGAGAAAATATATTCTGTTTTTTTATTTTTATTTTGGGGGTTGGCCTATCCTTCTGCAATGTACTCCTTGCTTTTCGCGCATGCGCGGTCCCGTTAACATCCCTGTTAAGCGATGAGAAAGAAAGGCTCGCCACGCGTAATCTAAGGAGCTCTCCGTGGTTTTGACCAGATGGCTATACTTCTGTCTTCATTTCTGACTTCAACATTCCTCTCGCACGGAATATTAACGCTTCTAGAGAGTCTTTATCGTAATGATCGTAAAGGTAAGCAAGGAACATTATGCCTCCCAGTTTTTGTACGGAACGGAAGCCCCCGGCTTTCAGAGTAAAAGCTGCCATATCTTCCCGGCTTCTATTTTGAAAGAAATCCCGGCGCTAATAGTGTTAATGTGTGCTCCAATTCCACATTTGTCTGCTTATTTATTTATTTTAATTATTCAATTTTTACTTGTTTATCCTGCATGAGTTCTTTCTCCTAATTGGATGAAACTGATATACCACCATGACATTTTTTTCTGTTTCCTAAAGAGCTAAAGTGCCAAGGAGATGCCTGTTACTGAACACTGAAGCAATGATTACTTTCAGAATATAGAGCTATTTAACACTTATTACGCACGCACGCACGCACGCACACACACACACACACACACACACACACACACACACACACACACACACACACACACACACACACACACACACACACACACACACACACACACACACACACACACACACACACACACACACACACACACACCAACTTTAAGTCTTAAGGGATTTACAGTACTGGCAATGAAGGCAAATATGAGAGGGCCTTTGTATTAGGGATGCACATTTTGTAAACGTGTACCCTTGGAGTGTTCACAGTTATCTGCGGTTAACCATAATTTGATGTCATATTTACACGGATTAACGATGCAGTGCACCTCACAAGCCTTGAACACAGCAGCTGTATCATTAGGTTGCATTGTGCACAACTGAAGTCACTATTTGAATGCAATGAACCCAGGCAACGCTCTCAGTACATACAGAGCCTACAAAGCCAACAGCATCCAAATACAGCTAAAGCATCCATCTTTCTGGAAATGTGGTTTCCAAGTTATCAGCGTATACCGTATCAACGCTTTCAGGGCAAAGCCTGACAATTATTTTAAAAGACAAGCCATTAAAACTAAAGCCTTTCCTCCTTATTACAGTATGCTGCTAGTTTTTATTTATTTTATTTGATAAATACCACAGGATGAATTTAACTTAACTTAATTTTACACAGATCTTCAGGCTGAAGATCAGGAAATAGAAAAATGGATCCAATGTAGTTATTATTTGGTCACTAGCTCATCCTAATACTTTTTATTGGTTAAATATTTATAAAACCTGCACAAAACAATATAACCACTTTCAACCTGGTGTCCACATTTCTGGAGATACAAGGTTTCTACACCTAAATATACTGTATATTATATACAAATATATACCGCATATAATATATATCAAAATCAAATCAATGCATACCTGAGCGGAGCTGCTTGATACGGCCATTGCTGCTGTTGATGTCTACTGGTAACATGTCCTTATACCAGGTGATCTCTGGGTCTGGGTTTCCGCTGGCGGCACACAGCATGGTGGCCGTTCGGGTCCGCTCCACCACCTTCAGCTGGGGGCCCATGTCGATGGTTGGGAAGCCGTGTGGGATCTGGTTCTCTGGAGAGACAAAATGAGAGGGGAACGTCATCAATGAACTGTCTGTGAAAGGAGGGTAGACCCTGATAATAGGTCCTTGTTATTGTTTGCTACTACAAAAGTTGAGGAACCAAAAACCAAAGAATTTTAGTCTTACAGTATGTTCCTTTATGTGTAACAATACAAATCTTGAGTCGGCTTCACTGAGGATATGCGGAATGCATCAAAAGCCGCCAATGAATGCAAAGAACTGCCAAGCATGAGTTATCATTACCATGATGAAAGCAGAAATTAGGTGTTACAGGCAAATGGCTAAGTGGGTTTGTTGCGCTCTCCGTTACATTCTGATGTTGTTAACACTGAGGAAATTATTCAGCCCCTTGGGGAGTCTGGTTATCAGCATGCTTTCAGATCTGTATTCTGCTCGTTCCTCTTCTATGTAGATGAGTGTCCTTGGGGCCAGGGCCTTGGGAAATAATTCTCAAGGGGCGCAGTGCTAATGGTGATGGAAGCTCTTGCCATTGGGCGCCTTGATAAAACTCTTGCCATTGGGCACCTTGACAAGATACTTGGCCGTGCCCATGGGTTAATTAGCGGTAAAGTTTCCAAAGAGTAAAAATGTGTGTTCATTAATTGTGTTTATATTTCATGAAATTTCCATATGGTGATTGATAAATTACTTTTGTCACTCACATCCTTAACTTTACAGCAATTAACTAAAACATTTAAAGTCACATGCAGTCCCAAGTGGAAGAAGGTTGACTCTCATTAGTCAACAAGACATAACAGAAAGTTGCAAATGGAGTAGTTTGTTCCTTTCCTTTCTCAACAGGGTTCTAGCCTTCAGTGCATAATGTCTTCCTGGCACCAGCCGCACCACGCATTAATTATTCCCGACATAAACGCTCCTCCAAGTGTGCCAATTGCCACTTGTCTATTGGTGACTTCTTCTGAGCCGAATACTTCTGTACAGGCTTGTTTAAAAATGTTTTAGTCAATAGGGAACCTACTCATCGATTTACATAAATGCTTTGCACAGTGTTGAGAGGTTGAACGACGTGCCTTCAAAAAACAGCGACAACCACCGGAGAAAGAACCCTCTCTCCCTCAATCACCAGCAACCATGTTACTGCATGGGTGTACTCTTTGTATCTGCAGAAAGTTGCAGAAAGTACTGGGAGAACAGACTTACAATTTGCCCGTATGTTCCATTTCAAGTAGGTTGCCTGACACTTGAAGTTAATCTGTACAAAATAACGATAATAACGGTATTAACAAAATGCATTATGGGCTTTTGTTACAACTTTTGATCCTTTAAATTAGCATTCCACTAAGAGGGGAAAAAGTGTGAATATATAATGATTTAGTTATTTCGTTTTTCTTCAGTTTTGCACACTACACTGCCTTTTGCTTATTATATGGGTCCAAATAAAAACATTACTTAAGTGAGTATATAACAAAAGACAAAAGAAACAAAAAAACACCTGTAGAATACGAGCGAGCGGGGGTGTGCTACGTTGTTCCAGTGTCTAAGCTGTGCTTCCCACTTTCAAGTCCGTTCTTGGACCATTGCCCAGATGGTCTCATGTTCAGTTTTGGTTCACAGATCTGTACATGGCCTCTTATCTTTGCGGTGAAGCCAGTCTCTTCAGCTCCACAGAATCCAATCCACTATCTGCCTGTTCTGACACTGGAGGGTTCATTTCATACAACACATCCAAATTAGGACACCTTTCCCAGACCATGACACTAAAGCAACAGGGAAAGCTGATATTTTAAGTACGCAAACTGCCTGGCAAATTGTTCCTCTTTTTATTTTACTCTTTTAAGGACTTATGTCTCCTCCTGGAAAAGCATTTGAACATAAAACAAAGAGATGTGTGCAATCACTCTAGTCGGACTGGACTATAGAATATTTATGATTGAGACTTATTGGCACATGTTTTGGGGCTGTGAAAATGCGAAGCATCAGTTTAACAGTGCAGAAGACCCCAAAGGAGTTATTACACGAGTCAGCGCCTCTTTCATATCGGAAGCACAAACAGGGAATAATTTAAAAGGCAAACAGATGCTGCGAAGCTTATATGTGAATCTATCCCCTTCTTCTGCCTAGTGTTTGCATTGCGGGGGACCTGTTAGCACAAGTGGCTGACACAAAACCAGGGCCTTTTCACAGTATGGATGATTAGTGGAAACAGCTCCCACAGCACTAGGGCTTCAGTGTAAACTCGCACATGTAGATGTAGAAGGTGTTGAGAGGCCGTGTGGGCTACAACTACAAGCGTTGTGCAATTAGCTAGTAGGAGGTGGCTGTGTACTTGATAAACTTCCATGTTGAGAATCGTGCAAGTCACGCCAAGAAGAGATTCAATTCAAGAGCGCAGTAGACTTCTAAGGTTAATTGCTGCCTAGAGAATAGACAGGGAGAAAAAACAAACAATGTTCTATTTATGTGAACAGAACAGATTTCAATTGAGCCAATTCATATTGAGGTATAAAAAAAGAGCTGTTAACACCACCCCAAAAACAAGGTGGCAATCTGTGAGTTTGGTACAATAAATAACGAATCAATTTAGTCCAATTTAAGTACATGCAGTGAAAGTTGTCAGAGTTTGAACCTTTTACTAGCTGGGGTGCAGCCTCAGGCAAAGAGTATTTTTCACTGAGAGACTTTTATTTATTTGTTATTGTTATTTTGCATGGTTGGTAATCCTTACACTTTCTTTTTTTTATCAATGCCTCAATCCGTTACGGTTTGCTAAGCCATACAACCTAGTTTATCATAATTACTTGTGACATGGCATATTGGTCATAACAAAAGAGACAGCTTTCTAATGAATGTGCATAATGCAACAACTCTCAACTTTGAGTTGAGAGAAGTACAAAATGCAGCGAGCACTCAGCACCAATTCACGCAGACAACTGTCAAAGAAATATTCAATCTTTCAGGAAGGATTTGAGCCCTGTGATTCCTACGGTCGGATGGCCTTGGCGTACTAACCTGTCAGGCAGGAAGGGGAATATGAGGACAAGTCTTTGTTCAAGTATTGTTAATTTGAAGGGAGAATAAAAGGTGTATGTATGTGTGTATGTGTGTGTTTGTGTGTGGGGGGGTTGGCAAGAGCCTCTATTAAAGCAGTGTAAGCAATGCAAGCTGATGTTTTGTCAAGATAGAGTGCACCTCTAATAAAAGACGCTCTTGTTTCTGTGGGTAATTCATCACCAAAAAATAAGCCCCGCAGTTTGATCAGGACAGGGAAATAAGAGAAAAGGGAAGAGAAGCCACACACTGAGTCACATAGGGGCTCCATTACTAAGATAACGTAGGTGGAAAACAAATCATACCAGCATCATGGCTCATTCTGATAGTAATTGGTTGCCATCTTGCCAGGGTCAGACAGGGGTAGAACATGCCGTGAGAGACAGAGCTTGGCAGCCAAGCCTTCTGGGCAGCCAATAGTCAAAGTCTCTATAGCATGCATGGATGCAGCCGTGTGTCCGTTCCCTCCGCTGTGAGTCCTGATCTATAGCCACTGATCTGGACCGTTTGTGCAGATTTAAAACAGCTAGCATCAAGCTCACCATGCTGCAAGCCGCTTATCTGACGTACGACACAGTAGCACTGAGGACTTTGTGCCTCCTGAAGCCAATGAAATCTAATGGAACTCCCTTTTATTGGTAATGTCCGTAACACATTCACCACATAGAAACTGGAATCTAATAAAAAAAAACATAGTTTTACCAATGAGCCAGAGGCAGCATGGGAGTGCCCTTGCCAGAAAAGAAACACCCTACACAAAGCTAGGGAACTCACAAACAGTCTCCGCCATGTTGTAAAAGCAATGAATAAGACCATTGTTCTCTGAACTGGCATATATCACGCACAAGGAGTCTTACTGCAATATGAGCAGCTTAACAGATAAACTTGTTTACAGCGGTTATGGCAGCATGGTATAATGAAGAGGAAAGGGGTGTGTGTGTGTGTGTGTGTGTGTGTGTGTGTGTGTGGGGGGGGGTGCTTAATGTGGTGTTGTGGCTGCGATGCTCAATTAGGATGGCAGTGGGGGCCTTGAGTATACACCAAAACACATGGGAGACATTGGCAACATAATTTGTAAAAGAGAGACACAACAGTGTAATACTGGTAATTAGAGGCATTAGAACTTGATACTGTAGTCATAAACCACATCACATCCGTGAGTCGGGGCAGGTGAGCTAAGATGCAGAGTAGACGGAAGGAGGGGGGAGGGGGCAGTGGGAGGGTTGCATGCCAACCTCCTGCCAGCTCCAATTACCAGTGTGAGTGGAGCGTGGCAACCAGGACGATGGGTCTAATCAGAACCCTGCTGAAAGAGACCCGATCCCCATCCTACTGTCCTGCTGGGAGGCTTGCATTTCTTTTTTCCTCTCACCCCAAATATATTCATCTCCATGGGGGCACAGTAGTGCAACACCTCCCCCCACCACCCCCCCCAGTTACTTCATAAGGGGCTGGAACGCCTTGAAGCAGGAGCTCAGGATGCGGCACTTCTATATGAAGAGAAACGTACCCCAGCTCATTTCCCTTTCAAGTTAATGCTGCGGTCCCGCTTCCTATTCTCTGGAGTGAGGCATGCCGCTTACACCGTTTTTCTTACACTGGGCCAGTGGTACACAAAACAAACACACTATCAGCCTCGAAACACAGAGCAGTAGTGGTGTCAAAAAGAATCCATTCAGCAATGCATCGCGATTCGGCCGTGCACGATTCTGCATCGATGCAGCAATCGATTATAGCCTAAATATAATTATATATATTTATAATATAATTATAATACTCTATAGAATGTTATATATAATATCCATCCATCCATCTTAAACCACTTATCCGTAGTCGGGTCGTGAGTTTCAAATTTCCTCCCTAGCATTGATCAAACTCAATTAAAATTAAAAACACTCTTAAAATGTTTTCTTACATAAGAGAAAAGCAAAAATAAGAAAACATTGCTGAATCCCAGATGAGAACTAAATAAGAAAAAATAAATCTAGTTAAGAACAAAATAAGAGAAAAACTGTTCTTACTGTATATCGCTTCCTGAATGAGGCCCAATGTTTTTTTTTTATTGTTTTTTTTTTTTTTTTGCTTTCTAAATCTGGACTGAACTCATTTCCTGGATGGAATAAAAGGCCGTATGATCTCCACGTGTGCCTGTTGCCAAGTGATGGATGATGACAATTAAAGGTGATGTCTTCTTTGATAGTGCGAACCAAGGGAGCCCGGCGGCAGCAACACAGCCACTTTCCTCATGAAATATTACTGCACTAAAAACAACCCTTTTACACATACATCAGCACACTTTATGGGTGCAGAAGACGATGAGAAAAAAAGTTTATGCCCCTCTGCAAAACACGCAATCCTCTTTTTTTGTATGTATCGTTTACCTAGATCAATGGATTGTGATAGTGGATAGCCTAAGCGTTTTTGAGAGTGAAATTAATTCAAGTCAAATGTGTTAGCAATCAAGACCACATGCATACATATGCCATGTTTCAGCATACTATGTCTGGCAGTTGACACAGCTAAACACTCTCTTTTATAATGCATAGGCCCCAACCCCCCCCCCCCCCCCCCCTACACTGCGTGTTATTTATCCGGTCGGACTAGCCTGAGTAACACGGAGCTACGTTGCGCGGGAGTCGTCTCGACTGGTCTTGTAATCGTGCCGGGTGTTCGGTAGACAGACAGAGCCGTCTGTGGAAACAAAGTGCATGGCCCGGGGCTGTTTCGAGCCGAGAACATCTTCCAGACGAGACATTTGCATCTGTCTGAGACACAGTGAGTGTCTGAAGCAGAAGGTGGTGTGCGGGGAAAAAAGAAACAAAACATAAAAAATATAACATAAAATAACATGGGGCTAATTGAAAAAAAAGGAGGAATAGTAGGGGATGTGGTGACGGTGTGTAAACAAGCAACCAGCGAGTTCACTTTGATGAGGTTTGTTCAACTTTTAAGTGCATCAAAAGTATAGCAGAGGAGGGGGGTGGGGGGATGTTGTGATCCACTGCTCAGTAGACTGGGGATGAAAGGATGGGGAGAGAAAAAAAGAGTTCCCATTGACTGGTGTTGAACTTTTAATGATACATCGTTACAGTTGTTGCTTCAGCAAAGCTGGGCTCAGTCAGCCTTTCACTTTAATTAAGCCTGGCAAAATAGGAATTACTTTCAGTTAGTTGTTATTATTAGAGTCCTGTGACACTGAACCAGTTAGTTACTAACACCCGCGCCTCAGGAAAAGGTAGACATGCTAGCCGCCAGTCCCACAGGCATTAGTCTGACTCAATTTCTCTTTGTCTTGCAAAGCAGTGGAGGTAAGATGTGGCGAGACATAATCACACGTCCGAACGAGAATGGACTATGTGACTGGGAATCACCCTGATCTTCCTGTTGGAATACTAGCGGGCACAGCTCCCACGGCAGGGACTACTACCTCGACAGGGATCAGGGATGAGACTACTACCTCCTGCATCAAATGCCAAGGAGGGGTATTGACGCAATGCTGTTGTAATGACATGAAAACTCGATTGTGCAAGCAACAAGAAAAGGTCAGGGCTGCCAAGACGGGTAGAGACAACAAGACACTTGCAACTGATGGGATTTCTCGTTCCATATGCATATGGTGCGCATACTTAGTTTAGACTAGTCATTGGTTAGACATGGGTTAAGGTTAGGTTTAGGTGTGCTGCCCCGTGGGAGGTTAGGTTTAGGGTGGAACACTGAAGAGGGTGCTTCAACTTCTCGACTTGGCAGCAAGTAAATGCCAATCACTCTTTATATGATTGGGAACGGGGGGGCATGCTGTAGCGGTAACGTATTTGGATGCATGTGTGATGTCGTGGCGCTGAAAACCACCTGAGATCCCTGTGAAGCCTGTGCTGTCTCTGGCACTCTATCGCTTGGCCCGCTGTTGTGGTTGTTGCCGTGGAAACGGCGAGGCTAAAACAAATAGCGCTGTGGGCGCCGATGATCTGCACGCACAGACACACACCTGCACGCAACGGACCATCCCAAGAAACACAAAGAGCCATGGGAAACAATAACACACACGTCGGTAGCTCCCATTAGCTGAAAGGCTGCATCATTGCTCTCTCATGCCTGTGTTTATCTGGGTGTACTTGGAAAAGAAATAACAGGCTGTAATGCATGCCATGACCTTTGAAATAATACACTTTTTTGTCTGGCTGAGCAGAACATTTGGCCTTACTTCTCCGCCTACAGGCAGAAAATCAATAACAGTCATCCAATACACCCCCCACCTCTTATCCTTCTTTTCTTTCTACTTTCCTTCCCTCTGTTTTAACACCTCCCTCACTACTACCAGCATCTACCCCTTCATCCCTAACTCTCTCATCTCCTTCTCTCTCTCTCTCTCTCTCTCATCTCCTATCTGCTATTCCTACTTCCACGGTCGTCAGTATGATCTACGACCCTGCCAGATGCCTTGCGGCTGTTATTTATGCTGCGGCACATCGGTTAGTACATAACCGTGCCCCCCCCCCCCGCCACACACACACACGTGTACACACACACGAGCCATTACGGCAGCCCAAGGGTGGCCCCTCGGAAATGTGCACGGCCGCGCTGACCGAGTCACCTTGCGCGACGAGCGCTGCCTCTGCCACTACACAAGATCACATCCTCCATTAACTACTGTATGTATGGGTGGCGCAGCTGTAGGGCCATTGTTGTTGTGAGATTATGTCTCAACCGGTGTGCATTGTGCTCGCCTAAAACAAGGGCTTTGATTGACGACCCCACCAAGATTGTTTTTCCTTTTATTAAGCCTATTTTTTTTTCCCGGGCTTGCATGTGTTTTAATGTACCTGCCTCTGAGAGAGAGTGTGTGTGTGTGTGTGTGTGTGTGTGTGTGTGTGTGTGTGTGTGTGTGTGGGGCTCAGGGCTTCCAGTGAATTTCCCACTGTAATACATGGTTGGCTAATAAGCCAGGCTATTCCTTCCATGTGTCTTATAAAAAGCGAGAACAAGGACGGGAGCGGGGAGGGAAACCTAAGGAGCGTGACGGTTAATGGAATCGGTCTACAAAAGGAAGCCGAGTGGCAGTTTGCAAATAAATGAATGAATTGATCCTCTCCGCAACTCAAATTAATCACAGGGATTAATTAATCACTTTTATTGTGACATGTTTAGTGTAATTAGGGTAGATAGGGATGGCTTTTATGAGTCCTGAGAAAGGCAGCGGCTGTAGTGGAATGTGGCAGGTTTGGTTAATTAAATCCTCACTAGCTGGACTCCTTTGACAGCCTTTAGTTATTCTATCACTCAGAGATAATGAATAACATTGAGCCTCACATGCCACCGTTGCCTGCGTCTACTTTGATTATATAGGGGAGGCTCTGGGAAGACATGAGTTGCTTCAAAACACAACTCAACAGCTCCACAGGGGCAAGCTGCTATATTGCAACGTAACCCTATATTGCAACGTAACCGTCATATTTTGGTCATTATAGGCGGAAAAATGTCTACACTTTTAAAAGATTTTTCAAAATGTCTTAAATCAAAAATAGCAGATCTACAAGCACACATAAGACAAAGTATGTAGTGCTGTGTAGAGTGGTTAATGAGAATATTGATACAGGGGTAGTGTACCATTTTAATCCGTCATATCAGCTGTCTAGGCTGACAGATCTAGAGCACTAAGCCAAATGGGCCTCGGGGGACACTTGGTGAAGACGGAGGAATGTCAGGCTTGGAACCTCGACATACAGGGCTGGTGTTATAAGCGGTATCCATCCTCCCCTAACTCCCGCTTGGACCGGGGGGCTAAACCTTATATGACCCAGTGTGTAAATGTGTGTGGAAGCAGGGGTCAGGGTGAAAGGACTCCCATTAGCCAGCTCATTGAGTGTGGGTATTAGAGCCTCCTGACACACTGCGGGCCCATCCATCCATGACTGGCGCAGGCCAGAGGGAGCCGTTGACTCACTGGCCCACATACCCCGCGCCTCACTCTTTCACCTGAGGCAAAGCACGGCCGGCGGGCGTTGCTTCTAACCGACTGAATGAAACACCATACTTGGTTTGATTTCTTGCATATTATGCACATAATGTTCTCTTTTTAACTTTTATTCAACCAGGCAGATTAATAAGAACACGTCTATTTACACTAACAGCCAGGCAATCGGCCAGAGGATCAACAATAATTGAGAAACAACGGGCCCAGGAAGAACTGCATGGTTACATGCATCATGAAGTTAAAATGGCCTAACAGTCACCTTGATTGGAGGTCTGTGCTCTACTGAGCACATGTTCTAGTTACATTATAATATAATGTATGTGTTCCATGGGAAAGCCATGACTGTGAGAGACTGAATTTAAGCCTCACATGTGAGCTTGTAGATTGTTTATTTTGGGTATGCGACACCAAAGCATAAATCATGCTTTAGTGAATAAAGCCTAATACCGGTACTTTATTGTACAACCATGTCACTTGCTGAAAATAATAATATTCATATATTACTAGTAGTATAATTAGTATGTAGGACGAGGCAGAATAGCACAGAGATTGAGAAACAGACACCAGACTCTTCGATAAGTGAAACACATTTGTAACCAAAGCAAGAGGATCGGCACAAAGCCAGTGGACAAATTGATTTAATGCTAAATTAATCCTGAGCTGTGAGATGTGAGTGCGCATTTTGCTTGAATTTAACCACTCAAATGATTCTATTCAGGGGCATGTTTGTGAGTGACATCCCAGACCAGGTAAGGTTTTCTCATTTCCACTGTCTCTTTGTTTATATAAAGCAAGACCACAGCAGAGGTATTTCTGGCAGTCAAAATGTCACTGGACTCCTTGCCCTGGGAGTGACTGGGACTGCTCCATGTGCCTCTCTTTTCTCCATTGTACAGTATGGAATGATATGAATCCAGTGCTGAAAACAATGGTCTTTTTGTGACAGCATTCTGAGCTCAAACAGACCTGTGCAAATATCTACACATGCGTGCCAAGGTTAAAAACAAATGAGGCTGCGGCATAGACAACACACAGTGCAGCGTTTGTGTTACTATTGACCCACTCAGCTGCCTTAAGCCTTTAGTCTAACGGAGGGAGCCTCAGAATGCGAGCCCAGTGACACTTTACTGATAATCACATCGGTCACGCTGTCGCAAGCAGCACAGTGTATTGTACAGCTAGCCTTCAAGTAATATGCTCTAATTGAATAATGCGCGGAGCAGTTGTGTGTGATGGACATTTAATCTGGACTCATCGAGTTGCAGATATCCCCGTCTGTGTTATTGGACAAGCCACGCTTATCCCCAACCGCTGTACACGGTTGTGTTATATCTCCAATACTGTCGGTGGCGCCAAGACAGCTTCAGGGTCAGGTCAATAAGACCATTCAATAACAATCATAGCTGGAGAAGATGCATCACTCTCGATTCAACGCAAACACAACAGGTCTAATTACTGTAGCTTTCTACTACCCTCTACCCTCTGAAGCTGTGAAATGGGTTAATGTTTACAAAATACAATTGTAAACTTAACACAGGACACAATCTGTTCTTGTTTACTCGTTAGGAGAATGGGGAGATGTCCATTACCCTACATATTGTGTTGACAAGGACGTTTCCAATCAACCTCATTTATAGAGCTTTGATGCTAAACACACTTTGAAAACTGTTATAATTACCAAGGAATAAGTACAATACAGCAAAGTCACAGCTTGTGAGAGGTTTCAACACTTTGTAACACATCAAAGTCAGAAATATAGATGTGTTTTTTGCAGGTTTAATACTAAAACTGATCCCGTCAAATAATTGAAAAAGTGGTGGGCTGCAGTCCCCCCAAAAAAAATGAAAATGACTGCAATGTACAAATTATAAGACTAAGCAGTTAAATATACCACTTATGCTCGTAATTTGCGCATAACGGTGGGGAATGTCAAACTCTTTACAGATGGCTGAATGTTGCCTGGTGGTCTCGCTCTCTCTCCGTCTCTCTCTCTCTCTCTCTTCACCTCATTTCCCCCATCCATGTCTATTAGTTGACCTCTCCATACCCCCCCGGGCCACAGACATGGTCTGCATCGACTGCAGAGGCATAGCAAACATCGTCGGCCTTTCGCTAGATACAGTTTGCCGGCAGGGTTGTGCGATTGATGGACACATCAAGTACAGGTGATATAAGGCAAAGCTGCCCAAAATGAAGTCTGCCGCTACCATGTAGATGCCTTTCATGTGGAAAAGCGTCCAGTGTGCAGTATTTTAATTAATCTTTTTGGAGGAAGGACAGTCTAGCACTCTAGGTACTCTCTACGGACGCCCCGAGGTCAACTTGCTTTCAGTGGAATCGTGGGATCTGCTATTTATTAATTATTTATATTTACAGACGGATTCGCAGTCAAAACGTTCATGTGCTGTAAGGGAATACTTTGCAGATATCAAACATCAAAGGAATGGTTACTTGACATTGTTCTACATTATTCTAACGCTACAGGGGTTTTAACTGTTACTACTATGCTCGCAGTCTACGGTACCCCTCTCCTCCCGGTGAGGCCAGGAGTCCTTGGAATGCTTAACGATGGGAGGGAAAGATGCAGATTGGGTGGCCAAAAGAGTGATTCTGCCCCGCCATATTGTGTAAGTCCTTGAGAGGGGCGTGCAGAGACAGATGCAGTTTGTAGCTGTCAGCTTGGTTATGATCTATGACGCCGGGCTTCCAGCCAGCAGATGGTGGGAAAAATTAAATCTGTGACACAAGCCGTCACACTGGAGCTTAGAGAAAACAGCGAGGGGGTCCACACCTGTGGACAGGTGTGTGCGTGTGTGTGTGTGTGTGTGTGTGTACAGTGCGTGTGCGTGTGTGTGTGTGTGCGTGTGTGTGTGTTCCTAATGTAATGCCAAATAACACTCCTCTCCATGAGTGAGGACAAGGGTCGTCTAGCAAGCCTATATTTGTCCTCCTATTTAATTATTATTCATTGACCAACCTCAGTAATGTCAAACAAGCAGTGCTTAAAATTTACTCTGGTCTCTCACACACACACTTCATCCTCCCACCAACCCAAAAAGAACCCAACGATCCAACCAAAGGGTGAGAATAAAATGTACAGGGAGGTAAGAAATGGGGAGGGGGTGGTTACAAAAAGAGCCAGTTACACAACAGGCCCCATTTTGCTCATTGTAGATGATTTGAATAGCAGTGGGGGAAAGAGGGGATTAAGTTGTCGGAGAAGCAGAGCTCAGTATTAAATCATTCAGATATAACCACTGTATGTATTTATCTTGCCCGGGAACAGCGCAATGAGATTTCTATGCTGTTTATCCAGTCAGGTTTGTTGTCCGCACTTGCCTGGCTCCCGAGATATTTATTACTGCCATTGTGTCGCAAGCATTTTCTGCCTCTGCACCAGGGGACTGTAATGCACGGCAAGCAAATAAAGGGCGCCCATCCTAACTGGTGAGGCCGTAATTTGTTTTTCTGCCAGTGGAACAATGAATAGTCAACACACCCAAAACATGGCAACACCTGACCCGAATTTCACTTTAATATTTCTCATTTTCAAACTGCGTGCAATACCATCAGATATTACAGCATTGTGTGCTGCATCACATTTGTGGCTTTCTCCCCCTCCCCATCTTAAAATCAGGGGAGCATAAAATAGACTCATAGGGCTGCAACTCTATTAATATTATGGGGAGCTGTTCCAGTCAAAGTTTGATGTACGACATGTTTTCGATGAGGGAGGCAACTGGTTTTTTTCCGCCACAGAAGCTTTGATTTCTTGCATATTTGTCGGCTGACCTTTTCTGAAATTACATTTCTCCCCACATTAGATGTCGAGCTGCTTGGTAACTTAAAAAGGAAGGAAGGAAGAAAGAAAAACGAAATAAAAATGAAAAGAATAGGTGTTCTGTGAACCAGTCTAAATCACTCTCTGACAGCAGAGGATCCTGGTAATGATGGCTCTTTTGATCTGGCACCATTAGATAACATTCTGCCTGTCGGGAGACAGGTCTGCCTGTCACTCAGCGCTCCCAGAGGGGCTGGGAGAGAATGTTCCACAATTGACTGAGGAGAGGGTAAAATGAGGGGGGGAAAGAAGTCACACAATGTACCTTGTATTCAGAATGCAGTGGAATTCGTAGAAGCTCAAGTAAGTGGAACATTTGAGGATTTCAGATATATATTATTCCGCTTGTCAACCTCATTAGTGCGATAACGCGTTTTCTGATGCCTTGTTTCTCTCCCTCCCTGTTTCTTGAAGTGTGATATTACATTTTGCATCTGACTTCTCCTGGCCAAAAAATGTGAAATGTAAGAATGTAGTTAAACGCAAATGTGCAATGCACTCTGACTTCTGAGCGGCGGCAACATGTGTCCCAAAACTGGTGCTGATGTGAGCCGACGCGTCTCGTTGTGACCAAGAGCAGTTTGTTTCATACACCACACAAGACCAGATCCCATTTACTGTAACTGGACATTTACTGAGGCCATTCAATTCAATGAGATGTGCTCAAGGTCAGTACAATGGCGTCGTTACCCGAGTAATGACTCATCACTCCCTCCGGTCATCTATCTATCCATTCTGCTAACTGCTGCCACAACACAATGGACACCATATTAAACAGAGAGAGAGAGAGAGAGAGAGAAAGAGAGAACTGTGGGACATAACATAAAACTATAAAGAGGCCAGAGAGGGGAATTGAAAAAGGCAGTAAGTAAGATTTAAAAGAGACATGGGAATAAAAAATAGCCTGATAGACAGAGAGGTAGAGAAATGAGATGGAGACAAATAAGAAGGTTGAGGAAGGACGGGAATAAATGACACACAGTCAGGAGGAGATATAGAGAGGGAATGGGAGAGAAAGGAGAGAGTTAGACACATTTCTCTCTCAGACATCCCTTCCTCCTTGTACCAAGGAGCGTGTCAGCATTGCCAGCATCATTATTTATTCATGCAGGTCAGTCGAAAAGACCATATAGGCAATGCGAGACAGGAACGAGCCACACACACACACACACACACACACACACACACACACACACACACACACACACACACACACACACACACACACACACACACACACACACACACACACACACACACACACACACACACACACACACACACACACACACACACACACACACACACACACACACACACACACACACACACACACACAGGGCATTACTTAGCAATCACACGCATGCACACTGTGTGGCAATGGAACTGCGGATACCACTAAACTAGATCTTTTCACAGTCACCACCATACCCTCACTTTCATTGTATAATGAATAATCTGCCCTCATACTTTAATGTCCTAATAGGTATTGTACTTCAAGAAGCAGCAGTGTCACCAGTTGAGTTGGCAATTATTCATAACGACAACCCAAACACGCAAGCGCACACGCACGCGCGCGTAGGTGACTCTCACATCCTGGATTAGCTCATAGGATGGCGGTTAGTAAATTTAGACGGAGGCCTTTGTGATGGCGTGACAAGCATAAAAAATGGTTCAACTGCAACTCAGAACTTGTCCTTTTTCTCTCTCTCTCTCGAATCAGTCATGCTGCCTCTGACGTCACTGCCTCCCTCGCTCTGTGCACATCTCACACACCCATTTGTTAATGGTGGGGTGGGCGACACACACCGCTGAGCTGACTTTGGGTCCTACGTCTAAGTGTTGGTGGGGGTGACCTCTCCCACAGGGGGGCGTGAGAACGACCGCGAACAAAGAAGAGAGCGAGAGTATTGGGGGGCGGGCCGGTGTGGTGTGGCGTGACAGAATTACAGAGCGACTGGAGAAGGACTGGGGAGAGAAAGGACTGTGAAAAGTGCTAAAGCCCAACTCAGCCGGTGTGAAAACGTGCCTCTGCAGCTCCCCGCAGGTGAACGGCTGGCTAAGCCCTACAGTCAGCCGTGACAAGAGATCAGCTGATTACGCACACCAGAGAGAGAGAGAGAGAATGAGAGAGAGACAGAGAGAGATAGAGAGAATAATAGGAGAGGGGAGATGGCACGAGAAAGATATAAGACAAGAGAAAAGTAAGGAAAAGGAAAAAGGAGGGGGAAAAAAGGCTGGTCAGTACTGAGAGGGGAGAAACAACAGTATTTTTCAATCTCATTCATGACTGAAAGCCCCATCATACTTTGCTGCATGCTGTAAATAGCAGATCTACAAGCACAACGTGTTGTGAGCTGTCACACTAGCACGCATCAGCAAGTCAAAATCAGGCAGGCTTGAGGAGGGACAAAGGACAGCTATGTGTGTAGTGTACAACATACCGTTCATGGGCTTGTATAACATACTGTACACGTATGTTCATTTATCATACCCTTTGGGGAAGTTTGACTGGCAAAGGCCAGTACAGAACACACTGCGCATCACAGCCACCAGCGGGAACACCTGCGCTTGTCCCATGTGGTCAGTCTTACATCATCAATTCCCGCGAGTGTCAGAATCACAGGTTAGCATGTCTGGGTTTTGTCGAGGAAAGGGTAAGGCTCTGATTGGCTCGGCTGTAACAGAAGCCCAAGCCCAACGTTGACCCCCAGATGGTGGATGTCAATTAATTATGTCTGTCACGCAATTGTTTTGTCCTTCACAACTTGTCAATAGCTGTGCCCCAGATGTTATATATCTATCTATTTGTCTAGCTACTGTGAGACAAACAGCATTCTCAGTCACCTCATCAGCCCTGTCAGTCTAGTAAAGCCGGTTCAGATATTGACGTGCGTAGGCCATTGACTCAGGCAGGTTGTAAAAAAAAGAAAGTTCTGTTATTTCTATAGCGGAGAGGGAAGGGCATCTGATGTTTCATCATGCATCCATCTTGTGGACAGTGACGCGACGTCAGCCAGGTCACGCCTGCAGTGCTCTTGACTCAGAGGTTAGCCATCCAGATATGCGATATGTTGTGATACAGACGCCTTTGTGTCTAAAATTGCCTCTAAGGCTGTAAACTACAGCCTTCGACGCTGCTAATCACCTGGGCTAACCTCTTTTAATAAGGTAAACCGACAGCTGAGTTCCATGGCGAAGGCAGTCGCTTATGGTTCCCGATTGTCCTTGGCAAATAACAGTGTACAGACAGTATATGCAAAAATATAAATATCACTGAAAAACTATTTATTTCAATTCTGTCTGGGTAAAACCATACTTCTATAAAAAGTCACTTTTAGCAACAATTCCTGTTTAATCTAGTCATTAATGTTTTAGCTGAACAGTATAACTCACTTTCTTTTTTTTAAAGATATTTTTGGGGCTTTCTGTCTCTCTGTCTATTGACATTGGAAAGTGAAGACAGACAGGAAACAAAAGGGGAGAGAGATGGGGAGTGATCAGATGAATGGGACTCGAACCGGCGATGCACTGTGACGCTGCATTAGGAGCCAAGGTGCCCGGAACGCTAGGCTAATAAACATGAGACAATTATATAGCCTAGTGGCCTACATTGGATACAAGTTGTATCCAATCAATGTACAGTATATAATTATGATACCATACATCGCAATAAAGCCAGCGGTTTGTTTCCATTGGAGATTATGACAATCTATATTATAGCCAGTGTAAGCATAATTAATGCTTTTCTATCGCTCGGTTGAAAACTACAATCCAGCAGTATAATGTGTGTGTGTGTGTGTGTGTGTGTGTGTGTGTTTTTCCACTAGGTTCAATCAATTTCATGCAGATTCTTGTTTTTTTAAAGAAAAATCACAAATTGATAGTGTTACTGTGAAACAACTTGGAAATGCATGCCTGGCCTGGTTATGCAACACTTGTTGTACCAATTATTCTTGTTGTACCTGTCTCTCTGTCTGTGTCCCTGTTGTACCTGTCTCTCTGTCTGTGTCCCTGTTGTACCTGTCTCTCTGTCTGTGTCCCTGTTGTACCTGTCTCTCTGTCTGTGTCCCTGTTGTGCCCAACTGCCCATATATCCAGGCCAGCCTATGACTTCAGTACTAGGATGTCATGTTGATGGCATGGCTACAGGTTACTCCTTATATTGTAAATGTATCTATATTTTTGGGAACCGCCAACTCAACTGACTTGACACTCAGCGCATTGCTCCCTCGGAAGTGAACCGATCGAGCGCTTTTCTTTATTTTTTTAAACATTCAGAAATAAATGGAGACACACAAACAGAGTAACAAATAAGTGTTTTGTGTCTCTTCTGCGGGTACAGAGAACAGTGCTGTGTGCACGCTCGCTTCTTATGGAGTCATTAGGGAGTGTGATGATCAATCACCTTGTATTCACCGCTGCCGGCCATCCCTCCCCGCACTTGCTTGATATGGACTTGACGTATCACTGGGCAACAAATAGTCTAAAAATAATTG
>NC_137873.1:22767321-22862321 GCF_963924005.1 Protomyctophum bolini | reverse complement strand
GGGATATTCCCAAATATGTGAAAATGTGTTTCCTCGTGTGAAGGGGATGAGTGGTCGTCAAATGGGAGAAGAATAAGTACACATAGATGTGTTTGTTTCTTATAAAGAATACTGAGAGGTATTCTTGCTGACATTTGGACCTTCCTACTCACTCTCACTAGTACACCTCAGTGAGATCTGATTAGTCAATTAGATACAGTAGATTATTATACATACTGCCAAGTTTGTCTTGGCGCATCGTCATCAAACTGTTTTCAAGGTGCTTATTGCGACCGGAGGTCGCAGTTAACTATTTGACACCTAACCCACAACCCCCGTCACTCTGTCACGTCAATAACTCAAATCCCCATCGCTCACCCCAGGCCAGAGCCATAGAGTAAGACAGAGTTACGCAAACTCTGTTCACTTCATGGGGACAGTCCAATGGCGGCTTTTGGCCCGGCCCTACCTGGGCCCTCATCAAACCCTGTATATTCAATACACTGCCCCCGCTGCCACCCTTAGATCTCCATATATGGAGCTGACCTGTTCTGACATTCCATATCTTGATCTGACTTCATCACACCCTGTACACTCAAGATACACTCCATATATGGCCAGTGCATGCGACCCTTTGGGGCGAGGTCGCTTCTCACCTTCAGGCGTCTTACTGGTAAGTATACATTGTTTAACCCATTTTGAAAAATAGCAGATCTACAAGCTCATAGCGCGCCACCGAGTGGCGTGCTACGAGCTTGTAGGTCTGCTATTTTTTTTTAAGTCGTGAAAATGCGGCGCAAATCTTTGAATATATATTCTTTCAGATTACTTATTTCAATTTTATTTCGACGTCAGGCCTAAATGGGTTAAACAGGCAGTAGACAGACATGTACACGGATAGAAAATCCTGCAGAATGCCCATGGACGTCTGCCTTTCATAGTCCAGTGTACTTGAAGCAGAGCATATACCAGCCCTATTTGACTGACAGTACTATTCAGCCTAATCCAAGCTCTCACCAGCCACTGCGCCGCGGGTATTACACCCTGCTCCAGTTCGACAAATACCAAAAGTCTGACTCTCAAAGTTAAACTAACACTCAGGATTTTGCAGTGTAGGTCAGTTTATACCCTCTGTTCATTCAGCCGCCCGCCAGCAAAGAAACAAACAAAAACCCTCTAGGAAAGAAAACCAAGTATGAGATGAAAGTAACTTTAATTTATAACAACGTTCCTTCACAAAGCCAACATTCTGGAGCACAAATAAACATTGCTGTTGGAGTCTGTTTTACAATGAATTGCGGTCCGACTACAACCGGTGCTAGGCTAGCACCGCGCGGTTGAACAAAGTGAAGTTTGGTTGTGGCGTGGGAACACTAAAATGATCCTCCTTTCCCTGAGCACCAGCACTGTGAATAACATTACAAAGGAAACCCTCTCTAGGTGCTGCGTGTGTGTGATGATCCTACCAAAGGCATTCCCCTACTCTTCATGTAGGTTTCAAAGAGGTGATGTCGGGGAGGGGAGTTGGGGGGTGGGATAGGCGGGGTGAGGGAGTTGCTGAGATAAGAGTAGACATCAAGGGGATGTACGGCCAGAGATGGTGGAGTGCAGTGGGGGGAGGTAGAGAGGAAGGGTGAGAGTAGAGACTACATGAATCAAGATGGAAGAAGATTAAAGAGGCTGGAGGGGGGTCTCGCTGTCTGGTATTGCTCGGAGAAGAGAAGAGCGTTGGTGTGATACTCAATAACAGGACGATTGATTGTATTCTCTCGGCCTGTGTGTGGTATATGTGCGTGCGTGCGTGCGTGTGTCTGTGTGTGTGGGCATGCCTACTGTACATCAGCTTCTTTGTGCATAACAATGTAGAGTACCACCCACCTCAAACCGCTGGGAGCTGACTTTCTTGCCCTTCTTCATCCAGGTGATTCTGGGCTTGGGCTCCCCGGAAGCCAGGCACACAAAGGAGGCAACCCCGCCCGAGATGCCTGTCTGGTCCTCGGGCGATTTGACAAAACTTGGCGGACCTGAGAAAAGAAGGGAGAGGAAAGTAGAGGAGAGGTGGTTAGCGACGATTACTTAAGCAATAAGCCACGAGAGGTCTCAGGTTACCGGGTATTTTACACTGGCTGGGGGCGTAGGCAGACCCGGCGCGCAGCGGAGGGTCTTCTACCCCGCAGCCAGTGTAAAATACCCGGTAAGCTGGGGCCTCGAGTGGCTTATTGCTTTTCTAAAACGGTTACAAACATTATAGCAATATTAACCTAATAAAACTATTACATTCACAAAAGTATCTACGCTTTGCGCCACCAGAGCGAGCGAGCCAGAGCCACAACACTTCCTTGTTTTTCTCTGCAAGTAGCCTATGTGACGGGAGAATAGCGCTTGATATCTTTACGGGGCTGCCTGGAGCCACACATTCACAGTCATATGAGACGGGCGGTGCTTAGACGCCCGCACGGCATGTGTTTGTAAAGCAATGAAGTGCTCCCCTTCCCCAGTTCAGCTACAAGGCTGCAGTTTGATACAAAGTGATTGAAGGAGTGGGTTATCGGTGAGTTTACACCGGTCACGTGACGGTAACCAGCCAATCAGAATGAAGTATTGGGACTACCCGTTTTAGAAAGTATAATATAGCAAACACTATTATCATGCAGTGATTAATCAGAGCACAACAAAGGCTTACATTAACAATTACATTAACAATCCTTCACAGCCACTGTCACTGACTGCAGCTATAGTTGCATCATAGCAGATGAAGAAAAGCTGCTGCATTTGTGTGCTGCCTGCCCCTGCCTGCCTGCCTGCCCCTGCCTGCCTGCCTGCCTGCCTGCGCATCATGTCGAATTTCTCACCTTTTCTCACTGTTTCTACAACATAGTGCCTGGAAGCGGGCACATTTCCACCGTCCGTAGCTGTACTCTAATCTATTGCAAAGCGCGGGTGCTACATTCGACCTTAGGGCAAAGACGAGATAAGGACTTGCATTACCGCACGCTGCATTACTCGTACAAGGGACATATACTATAGTCAGGACTGGTTCCAAGATTAAGAAGAGAAGAGGAAAAAACACAGAGAATAAGAAATGAAGATGAGGCCAGAGCTGAATACTCGTAAGGGTTTTGTGTGTGAAGTAAAACATGACATCATCATCTAGAAATACTTGTCCATTTCCACAAAAAAAACAATCAATCAAACTAACAAAGGAGAAGAAAGTTGCAGGGTTCATACAGTAAGCCACTGTGCACAGAACAGCTAAAATCCAGAACTTATTTTAATGAATAAAACATTGTTTTAACCAATCTGTATGTGAGCTTGATGAGTGTAGACGACTTATACATTGTTCAGTGAGTGATAAAAATCACCATTTCTGATTGCTTTTAATGAGGTACAGTCCTATTCTCAGGGATAACACAGAGGCTTTTACTGTGTGTGTAAGCCACTGATGGGCGACAAACTCGCAACACTGCTACGTTCGGTGCGTAAGGACACTGCCATACACTTCATAGTCACTTTGTTGTGTAACATGATACATCTTTTAAAAAGCCCATGCTGTCCCACACCCTCCATACATAACAACTCCCCCACCCACAGTAATACATTGTACTATGTGTGCCTGGTAAACAATTCTGGTCGTGTGAATTCACATTATCTTTGTGTCTTCTGCAGAATGGTCTGCCCCAAGCCCCCGATAATGTGAATTCACATTATCTTTGTGTCTTCTGCAGACTGGTCTGCCCCAAGCCCCCCGATAATGTGAATTCACGTGACCGAGATGGTTTACCACCATGTAATCAACTCAAACCTAAAACAAGGCTGCCATGTTTAAAGAAGTTAAAGAATCAAGAGGATGCAAGAGGGTTTTATTTGTCACTCACACATACAGGTTACAGCAGTGGTGTGGCATGTTCCGTGAGCCTCTGCTAACATCATCAATACAATATGCACACGATAATAATTGAGATAACCCTGGATTCTAAGTAAGTAGTCCAACGGTTCCCGAGCCATGTGGGTCCATAGGGCACTAGGGCAGGGGCCCTATGAGCCTCCAGCGTGAGGCAGCTTGATTTACAAAACCCTCTGTTTTTGCCAGGTGCTTGAAAAGCATCCTGGCCTACATTCACTATACTACCTCTAGTAGTGAGTGACCGTAGTATACACGCAACGTGAAGCCGTGAGATGAGGCAGGGGCTGCGGCACAAAAACTGATTATATTGTAGATGTACATAAACGACAGCTTTCTGAACCTGCCAGTTATGACTCGTCATTCTTGTTTTTCCCCTTTTTAGTTGTTCTCTTGTATTTTCACAACAGTGAGAAGGTTCAAGGCCAGGGTGGTTGCTGTTGAGTCGTTGTTAGGTAAATTCACTTTTTACAACAACAACACAGGTGCTTGAGAGGACACCACGCCCAGCCATGATTCCATTACGCTTCCAACAACAACACAGAGTGCACATTTCAGCCTCACCCCACTGAGGGTTTACATGGTGGGAACAAAGAAAGATGACACGCCATGCATTCTTTTGTATTCTCCTATTTACAGTTGCAGATATGCATAGCATAGGGAAATCAAGCTGTGTAGATGTGTGGGACAACTTCCATATTACTGGCTAACCACTGCCAGATTGCGTTTAATCTCTGAATCTAGGGGGGAGGTGGGGGAATGTGTCCTTTCTTCTTTCTTGTACTTCTGCCGTTGTGGTTTGGTGTGTGTGTGTGTGTGTGTGTGGGGTGGGGGGGGATCGATATCTAGTTAACATAACATAGCACCACCGTCAGATGTGGCTGATGCTGTTGGGGGAGGTTTTTCCCTTTGATGCGCTGATGCGCTGGAAGGTAAATCACCCCAACCCCACCTACGCCTGGCGGCATCACTAATGCCACTGACGATGGGTGGAGGGGGGAGGGGGGTAGAGACGGAGAGAGAGAGAGAGTTGCATGAAGAGATAATATAAAGAGACCGAGTAAGGTGGCGACAGAGAGCGAGAGAAAAAGAGAGAGGGGGAGAGAGAGAGGCTGTCCTTGCTCTCTAGGACATCTCTGCAGCAGAGTTTCATCAGGCATTACAGCCATACACAGTTAGCCGGGTTATTGTGGTGGGTGGTGGAAATGAGTGTGTGTGTGTGTGTGTGTGTGTGTGTGTGTGTGTGTGTGTGTGTGTGTGTGTGTGTGTGTGTGTGTGTGTGTGTGTGTGTGTGTGTATGTGCGCGCACACATACATTTCGTTTTGATTGTATTGTTCCACTTTTGCTTTGGCAATGTAAACGTATGTTTTCTCATGCCAATAAAGACCTTTGAATTGAAAACATTAAGTTGCGTGACTGTGTGTGTGTGTGTGTGTGTGTGTGTGAGAGCAAACGTGCGGGTGGCAGAGTTGAGGTTCTGTGTGTATATACAGACGTGGTGTGGCTGGAGTGACAGTGGTAGCAAAGTCTATGCGATAACAGAACAACATCCTGCAGCCACGGTCTCATCCCCACTAGCGTCCAAGTAGAGACAGCACCTACAGGCCTGTCATCCAAAGAAAATACATGTAGAAATCTACCATCACAATCTCCAACTGCAGTCTAAAGCGGGTTGGATATTTATAATCTGAACAGGCTAATTCTATTAGCTATATTTATGCTAACATGCCTGAGTCAATAATGTTGGCAGATTAATCAGAGTTCTGGATTGCACCGATTATGGTTGCACGGTGGCACTTGTCAAGTCTGTAGCAGTGAGGTCCAACGGGAATTCCTTGGATGTTGTTATGCTGTCAAAAATGACTGAAAGCTAGGAGGGCCAAATAACATTCATTATTGTGATTAGTGGATTAATAACCACA
This sequence comes from Protomyctophum bolini, assembly GCF_963924005.1. Lineage (NCBI taxonomy): Eukaryota > Metazoa > Chordata > Actinopteri > Myctophiformes > Myctophidae > Protomyctophum > Protomyctophum bolini. The sequence goes on along the minus strand of NC_137873.1, from coordinate 22,856,518 downwards.
CCCTATGGTGGCCCCTTTCATCTGCAGCCTGTTATCAAATATACGCGTTAATGTGTTGCTTGTAGCATTATTCCTTGTGGGCCGCTGTTGTTTTGCTTTGAGACGTGTACTGTAGAGCTACTGCATTAAAGCAAAGAAATTTGCAAAATTGCAAAATGTGTCACATAACAACATGTAAAGAACTCAAGCCAACAAGTAACGTATTGACTGCTCTGCAGTGGCTAGTTGTCCACGCATGTGTTATATTAGAGTTTTCGATACAATCTGACGCATACTCATCTGACCTATCACCCTCCCTCACACTACCTTAGCATGCCTGACATTTAAATGACATTTTCTTCCTCCTGGCTTCCCCCAAGAGCTGAGGATCTGATTTGCACAGGATTGTAATAAACTTTATTTTTCTTCTCTCATTGGGCTGCAGGTGACTTCATAACAGATGCAGGGAGAAGCCTGGGAAGTTGATCTAATGACACTGCTGTGATTAGTCCTCAGCAGTGCCTGGCAGTGTGAGCGCGTGAGTGCTCACATTCTGAGCTGGATTCTTGGAATGGCTTCCAATGCCACGGTCGCCCTGAGAGACCCCATTAGCATCATCCCGATTTCTCAGAACACCTGCTAACATCTGTCCACACAGTTCCATTAACATGCACGTAGGGAGACCTAGGAATCCCCCCCTTCCCCTGCTAAGAGGGAGGAAGCTTTAAATAGTTGCATGCATCAAATTAAAAGCACATACATCCTAGTCTTGCAGTAGCAAGATTGGATAGAGTACAGACACAGTATGTCTGAGGCACAATCTTAGCCGCTCCTATACTCCTATCCTAAATAGGCTTACTGCATTTAGGCCTGGAACACAGTGTGTAGTATACAGTGTATAGCAACATAATGTTCTTTTACATTTTGGGGGGGAAAATATGACATTTTCAGAAAAGGTAGGTGAGGATTTCGAAGGCCTCTCGTCAAAATGAGTTAAGGTTTATGGGTTATGACGACACGATCATGTCACAATGACTCAGCCATAACCATATAAGGAGTTCCCAATGCAGCCATGCCCAAATATGTCCAATGTGTCGTCAGGCATCCATGGGCATGCCTATATATGGGCATGACATCAGGGATCTCCATATGGGCATAAAAGTAAAAGGGACAAGGTCTGACAGATACAGAGATCTCCATATACAGTGTAACAGTATGGGCATATCAGTCGGATCGGAGGAGCAACTTGGGTGTGAGGGCAGCAGCCTGAATTCTAGATGCGAGAGCCAGAACCTCTAGTATATCAAAATGTATATCAATGTTGCTGTCACAATACAGATTTCATGTTTGTGTGGGTTTCACAATCCATCCGGGTTGTTACGTCTAGACACCGTACAGCGACTAGGCGTAACAAATAACAATCCGGATGTTACGAATCACGATCACGTGGGCGTCATAAACGTGATGTGATTGGCGAAGAGGTCACAAATGTGATATCCAGATTTGAATGGCTAAGCTTTTCATGATGTACAACCTTGGACTTCTGCTATAGCCACCCAGCCAATCAGAGGCTTTCCTGAAATGTTCCTGGGAAAAGCCGGACATGCTTACCCATCATCTTCAGACCCTCCGTGGCAGTATTGATTTTGTCGACTAATATGACGAAAAATATGCGTCGACTAAGTTTTTTCACTGACGAAAACTAAATGAAAACCAATATGAGACTAAATATATTGGCAATTAAGTCAACAAATAAAAACTAGACTAAAATGTTAGGAAGGGACTTAGACAAGAGATCCAGTATAAGTGAAATACACAAGGCATTTTACACTCACAATGCGTGGTGCTGCGACGCATTGTGAGCTTGTAGATCTGCTATTTCCAAGTGTCAAATCTGCCATTACGACGCTATCAAGGCCTGCCAAAATATTTAATATAAATATTAAATATTTTAATCTAATATACTAAATCTACCATTAAATATAAGTAGATTTAGTCGACTAAAATTGCATGATGTTTAGTCGACGAAAACTAGAATACAACTAAAATCTTTCAAATGACTAAAACTAATTACATTTTATTCAAAAGACTATACAACTAAAACTAAATCAAAATTTGCTGTCAAAATCAACACTACTCAGTCGCTGGAATAGATATCAGACCATGTGAGACTAAACACATCACCAGCAGCAATGCATAAATGCTATCCCTTGGTTTGAAGAAAGCGTTTTAAAGGGGATCAATGTAGCATAGGGATACAATGTCCCTCGCTGAGCCCTACAGCGATTAATCCTCTTAAACAAGTTCCCATATCTCCCCCACTGGATTTTGATTGTTGACCTTTGACTTCAGGGCCGGCAAAATTTGGAGCTGTCAATGTCCACTAATCCACATCTCGCTGAGCACACGATCACAAAACACAGCTTTCAGAGGCAGCCCGCTGCGACCCTGAAGTGCCTGACTCTGCGGACCGGACGGGGGTTAATGCTGGATCTTACATGCTGCAGCCGAAAGGGCAGCAACGTTTATTCCAACAGCAAAACTCTGCAGAGTTAATTTTCCTCCATCAGTTCTGCCTCTTGCTGGCAGTAGAGGATCTTTTTCTGGCAGCAGAGGATATCAAGCCAGTGGGGTTTTGTCAGCGCTTTTCTCAGAGCGGCAAAATCCAGACTTGGCTGTTGTTTTTTTTCTCCCCCACCCCTGTCTGCCACTGTCCCATTTTCCTGACTGTCAGACATGCCGCTGTCACATGAAACACAATGGCGGCGATGAGTAGGCTAGTCCCCCTCCTCTCTGCTAGCTCCTGCCAGTAGGGAGTTGTACTCCAACGTGTTTGATTTCTCACATTCACCACTACAAATTTGACACCATTCCTCTTTTTGGTTCCACCTCTCGCCTGGCAAAGGAACTCTGCAACATCACCCAACCCGTTAAGGCACAGTGTTGAATGCAAAGGGGTCATTGCCTCAGGGCTCGAAGGTTATCCACTAGCCGATATCACCGCATTCACAAGTGGGTGTGTTTTCTCACACACCCACAGGCCCTCTTGTTTGCTTCTCAGATCAGATAGTTTGCGGGTCGAGCGATCGACAAATCTGCATAGATTCCTGGGTTAGATGACATTAGTCTATAGAACAGCCGCTGGTTGTGGCGTGCATGCATGGGGGAGGGGCGGCAGGAGGCTTCTCCCAGGTTCACTTGATGCCTGCGGCAGCGACTTGTGAGTTCAGAGGTTATTGGCATGTTGAAAGGCATGGGAGTTCTTGACCTCGCCAAGTTACTCTCGTGTTGCAATAGCCCTTTTCGTCTTAACCAAACAAATGGAGGTGTTGGAACAGGTGACCGGGAACATAATGTCAACATACATATTGCCCTGTGACCTTTCCCATCATGCATCTGTTGACACCGAGGACAGGACGAGGTGATGAACGAGTGTTTGCATGAGGAAGAAGCCAGCAGAAGATGTGTCATATTACAGCCATTGTGCAAAGGGGCAAGTGCAGGGGTCATGTTTTAGGAGGATAGATAAAAAAAAGGAAAGAGGTTTACTACAATATTTATCATTATATTGTTTTATTATGCCGCTTGGCCAAACTCCAGCCACTATGGGTGCGATGGCATTTTTCCCAGACAGTAATACAGTGTTCACATCCACCTTGACAGGAGCCTCGGAGAAAGAGGCTTGTAATGAATGCAGACACAGCAGGAAGTCTGGGCTAAATGACAGTGTTGTTGAGCATCTGCACGGCCGCCCATGGAGAGCTGTTCTGGTGAACAGAGTATCAGGGATCGATATGCACGAGGCAGAGTGCAAACCATTAATTCTTATTAATAATGGATTAGCAAGTTATCATTTTCACGAGCACACTTAGTGGAAATTTGTCCGCCGGTATCAGCACTGGTTGTTTTAATGGAACACTTCCATTAAAGCCTTTTCAGGCCATTAGCAGGCAACTTGCTCACAATTAATTCCACATAAAGCTGCCTCCTTTGCAAGTTATTTACCACGATAAAGTCAACTGCACTTCAGGCTGTTTGTTTAAACCAATAAACATCATGTTTGCGACTGTCTTTGTTTCTGTTTTGCAGCTGAGCATTATAAGCATGTCGTTCTTGTTTTACAAATTGTGTTGCAAATAACAAACACCTCTCAGAGTGCATGCAAATTAGGGAAGACCTGAATCTAAATCATTCACCACTATCACTACGAGAAGATATAATGCCATCGTTAAACTGGATCTATGTATAATCCATCAAATAATCTATTTTATGGAGTGATGTCTGTAACCTCATGCAAACCTTTGATACAGCTTTATCTCCATCTCATGGAGATGTTTGACGCAAAAAGGGAATTACACCTATTGAAGGAGGAGGAGGGTAGAGAAACAATTAATAGAAAGAAAGTCAGAAACATCAAACTTTCAATCCATCTCTGGATCATGAAGAAAGGCTTTCTATCTGGCCTTCCAGCCTTCTGTGAATTATTCACGACAGTGGAGAAGAACATAAACTCTGAGTGCAATTACCCATCGCTCCTCTCCTCCCAGTGTGAGCAACATTTATGTAATGACTTTCATCTTCACAAGCTCATTATGAAACCAGAGAAGTGTCTCACAAGACGCAACCCCGCCCTTGTGCTTCTGCCACTGACTATGCCATCATCGTGTTGAGGCAGTGAAAGAGAATGTTTCCAATACGCTTTGGTGACGTTGTGCGGGTTAGGGAGCGTTGGGAAAACGAGTTGTTTAAAAAACGGATAAACGCTCCTTTGTGGACCTTTTTGATGGCAAGGACGTGGGCCCTAGACGGTAATGAGTGGGCTGAGTGGTATCACATGATAGAGAAGCCTGAGGTTTTGCATTACTTGCGGTATTTAAACTGGCGCCCGCCCTGTCTATTCTGGCGTGACTCATTACCTGTGGCTTCTCCTGTCATCCCCATGGTTAAGGCGGCGAGTTTAAAAGGGAGAGGAAAGACAAAGGCAGACACTTAGGAGGACAATCTCTTCAAACACCGTCTCCATTGTTTGAGAGCAGAACAACAATCACCTGCATTGTTAAATCTCATAAGATCACGTAAGTGGCCATTTTGAGAGAAATAACAAGGGTACCGCAGTGAGGGTGAGCAATAAGGACTAATGATTTTCCCATCGTAAAGCTAACCGCCTCAGCACAAAGTGCAATCATTTGTTGTTTGGGGAATAACGGTGTCAAAGAACAACTGAGGTAGAGAATGCCCTACAAAATATATTCTTATTTTCACTCTCCAGTGAACTGGGGTCGGGGGGGGTCTAATGTATATATATGGGCCTATCCTACAAAACAAAGTCATTAATGTTCACAGTGAAGTGTAGACCTCATCTAAACAACCCCTGGGCGACATACAGAGTCATACTCAATGTTCATTTAGATTATTTATGATAAATGAGCTCATTAAATATGAGAGCTACTTTTCCATTTCACACAGTGAAGGACACCCAACTGCTGACATCTGAAGATCTTTGTGAGCACAGAAACTCAACAGCGGGACCACTTGAATGCAAAACTAAATATGAAAAGGGACAGAAAACTTTCATTTTGAATATGGTTTGAATATGTATGCTGCTGCCTGGAGGCCTTTGTGATGCAAATGATGACTAGTCTGTAAAAAGTGTCTGTTAGGAGAATGAAGGGAGTTGCTGGGGGGCTTAGTTAAAGGCCAGCGGTCACCTTGGCTCGGCCTCTGTCATTGATCGACTGGTGTAGGGGAAATGCTAAGTGTTCCCCAGAGGGGGTGGGTGGTGGGTATTAAGGAGCAGTGAAAGGAGTGGAGAAGTGAGTAAAGGCTCGGGGGGCTCCGCTGCAGATGTGGCTCCCAGTCCACTCAGAGACCCTACTTTGGGGTTACGTCATCATCAGTCACCCCGTGACCCTGTTCGACCCCAGTAACCTCATTAGTTATCCTCCCCTAGATTAGTACTTCCGTGGAGACCCGCCCCCTACATTTTCTGACATAAGGGGGGCAACAGACAGCTTCTGGCTTAACTGGCATCCACAGGCACTTTATCTGTGGCTTTGCTTTGGATTTCGAATCTTGCAGGAGTCTAGGTGGATCTGTGCGCACAAGATAGATCCCTCTTGAGAGCTAGCTGAGTTTATATATGCTGTGCCGTGTCCACAGGCTGTATGTACATTTAAATGCCTGTAAATGTGCCTTAGACTTAGAGGACTCTCAATGAGTAAACAATATACATAGTCATACTACATAGTGTGCCGTGGTAACATGTCCAGGGTTCGGGAAGTACCACTGATGCTCTGTAAACATTTTATGGTGGAAGGCGAAAATAAACCTCCCAAAAACAGTGGCGAAGAGTGGGACATCAATAATCCATGAGACATTTTCTCCTCTTTTTGAGGAGTGCTTGGCCGGAATTACTTTTGTGATTATTTGATTTGACGGAATGAGAATGTGATGTATGATGACGTATGATGTTGAGACTTGAGAGCGCCCCTCACTTCACACGATCGTGTGTAACTGATCCTCATATTACGGTATGCTATAGTGTTTCTTTGTAACTAGGTTCCATGTAAGGGTATGTTTTATATGTCAGGACAGATCCTCTCATACATGTAAAGTGGCCAGTATTTCCATAATGAGAGAATTTAAATGTCCTGGATGATGATTACTTCATCTGCCCTTTGTGGAAGGACACCACTGCATCGTGTCATCTGATGCCAGCAGCGCTCAATTCAGGCCACAGCAGAAGGGTGTCAGCGACTGCTTTTGGCTCTGCTCTTGAGCTTCCTAATTAAACTATTAATCTCAGATCATTAACCTCTGTCGACCCCTTCTTCTCATTTCGCCGTTCTGACTCGTCAGGGTGGCACGTGAAAGATTCTCTCCTTTGTTCCCTTCTGTTTCTGCTGTTTTCCTTCATCACCCCCACCCCCCTCCCCTCCCCCCATACACAGATGCCCCTTCCCCAGTTCCCCTATTGTATTTCGTTGTGTATTGTGTTGAATGTCCTAGTATTTCAGACCTCAAGCACCCACCACCCCATGTGTCTGCGTGATGGCTGTGGACCACAGCTGTGTGCTAACTGCTAACAGCATTACTCTCCAAGTGGTTCTCCAAGGTGGATATGGTTACTTTTAATTAAAAAAGAATCAATTTCCATCCCGTCAATTTTCTTTTTTTGAACCGGGTGACCATATGGACACTTAAAAACACAATCTAATTTAGAGGCCTCCATCCTACACACCACTCCTCTCCATACCCCCCCCCCCCCCCCTACCAGCAGCACTCCAGTCTGAGGTCAAACAATGCATAATCAATTTAGAAAATGGCTTGTAGTCTACACAGAGTATATTATGCCATCTACTTCAGAAATACCTTTTGGATGGTAATTGTTTTTTATTGTAGCCATTAGAATAGGTATAGCCCCAGTGGGAAACAAGCGTGGCTAGTTAGTACCATGTTCTAACCATGGAGCAATTACCTCTAAGGCTAAGTATTCACAATTCATTTGGTTTGCAGGCCAAAGGGTTGACACCGTGGGTTCAGTAGAGACACTTTAACCTTATCAAACTAATTAGGATGCTGGCAGTAATCCGTCTGCCTCAGGGGGCGGGGGGGCACACAGAGTCAACCGCGGTCTCACCGAGGGTTCACATGAAAAGCCACCCAAGATTAGAACGCAAGAGGGAGAGAGAGACATACATCAAAAGTGCATTAAAGCGAATGAAATAACTCACAATGACAGCACAACAAAAAGATAACCATTACATTTAAGTGCTGGATGTGTGTGACTTTGAAGCTGTCCTTGTTGGGGAGGTGGTCTATTGTGTATGAGGAGGCCATATAGAGGGCTGCTTGATTAGGCCGGGCTCCCCGGGGATCGATGGGACGTCTGAGATCAGCACTCGGAGTAATCACAATGTATTGTGGGACTAGTCTATGGCGATACAGGAATGATGTCATAGGGCCATACTATTGATGCTGGTGGTGGGTGCACTGGGTGGGAGAGGGGTGTCTTTCACGCCCATTTGATCCGTGTCTGATCAATAGCGCTAGCTGAACGGTTATAGCAATAATACAGGTAGAAGGATTGCAGCAATACTAAGTACGTCACCTTTCATGCAGGGGCAGCCAAAAGCAATAAGGCATATGGCCTAGCACGCACAGGCTGACCATGAACACTGTGTACCGGAACACATGTCATCCATGATAGACCGTCATAAAGACCCTGTTTGGGCCTATATTATTCTCATGAACTGCAGGACACCAGAATAACTATTATCCTATTATCTATTTATAACCATCCAATGTAAGAAAAACGAACTGCTGCACGCTGTAAATATAAAAGCTGGCGTATTGCATCCGTAAGAGACGAAGACTGAGTTTGTTGGGAGATCATATAGTAAGCTGCTATCGGTAGACAGAATCCCAGTAATCAGAACCTTGCCAGGCGCCCCACCCAAAAAAAAAAGGGAAAAAAAATCTGTCTGCAATGTGCTCTGTAATTCAGGGGAATCGCAAAGCAGGACTATCATATTCGCATAACGGAGAGCCATACAAATTACAGGCAACAAATGTGCACAACCCCGCCATTTGTGGTAGCTGCCCACCTCCCCCTTCTGCTGCTGTCTTATTTTAATTCTATGTCTGTTTGCACTACAGTCTAGGTAATAGTAGGTTTGGGCCTGTTCCCAGGGAGGCTGGCATTAACATACAACTGTAGGTTAAACGATGCAGCACTGGTCATTCTTCTAATGAGCCAGCTTCGCTAACAAAGACAGCCTTATCTTCTGCGCATAGTGCAATCTGCCAGTTCCTCTCTCGTTTGCTTATTGCTGGCTCAGTGTTTGGGTGTCCTTTCACAGAATTGCCAGTGCCAGTTTGTCGCTGCACAGACAATCTCTGTCTGTTAATTAAAAGGCCTGACAGTCTTTTTATCCGTAAATATGATTACTGTAATTAAGGACCAAAGGGGTCTTGCCCTAGTTGGAGACAGAAAGGCGTACAGTACGAAGACGAGATACACATGAAGAGGACAGAAAGTCCACACTGAAGCCCCTCCACATAGACTAGACATTATGAAAATACATTTGGTTTGGTAAATCTAGTTGGTAAATAAATCTCTGTCCTTTCAAAAGATGGCTGAAAACACTGCATGGTACTAGATTTCTGAGGGGTGCTAGCCCATCCTATGCACAGCTTGGTGTTTGCGTGTATGAGAACGGAATGTGCTCAGCTGATTGGCTGAGCACGGAATGTGATGTATGAGGATGTATGATGATAAGAGCACCCCCTTTTTTTTTACATTACATTATGTATGTTTTTTCCAGACTATGTCAATTAAAAACATAACAAAAACCAGTAGTATAAAACTATGCTCTATGCTGCAAGGTCATGCTGGTGCTGATGCCGTGTTAAAATACGGAGAGTACAGGCACAGACAGGAAAAGAGTGATGGTGCTGGGAGAGAAGTGCAAGAATAAGGCAAAGGGTAAAACATAACCAATCCATACCGGCCCTTGGCGTACAGGGGTTGGGCCTGGAGGATGGTTGTGGTGGTGGGGGGGGTCTAATTGAATTACAGTGACCCTGTGACAGCGCCGTAGCTGAGGTCATGTGTTGAATTAATTTTGTCCCTGACCCTGTCTTCCTTGTGGCCGCTCCAGAGGCCCGCGGGACCCCAGCAACAGTGACACATCTTTTTTCCGAGTGCCGTCTTGCAGTTGCAACGTTCATTCAAATCGACAGCGGGGCACAGGGGCCAATGAGAGCGCTTCACTGCATTCACTATATTCGTCTTTTCACTAGAAATTCTGCATCTCAGGTTAAAAAAAATACATTCACTATATATTTTCATATCGGATATTGCAGTGCTAAAAGTGAGTGGGAAACTGAACAGCATGAGTTCTTTCTTTGCTCCCTAAATATCCAACAATGTAGCTAATAATAGCTATACAAAAATGACAGGCACTTAGAGGAGCAGCAAGGGATATACTGTAGTCTTGTAACTGGTCATAAAATATGCATGTATGACAAGTTATTTTCAAATGAAGTCTGACAAACCACACTATCTACTATATTACCATTCGTTACTCAAAATAATTTGGTAGATAAAACCATCGAGCAACGGTAATGCCACTGAAATATGAATGGAGGAGTTGTCATTTACTTACTGTCAGCCTGAGAGGAGAACACCATGTAGCTGAGTAGAAGTAGGAACGGCGCCGCCCCTCTGGGCAGGAGGGGCACTGACAGGTGAATGTTAGGCACCATGTTCCAGGTTGGCACTGCTTCCTCCCGCCCCCCCAACTAGACACTTCCCAATGTCACACGATCAAAGACTAACACCTAGGAAGAGAAAACAGAAGGGGGAAAATATATACAATATTAGGATAACAATTCACAATTTATGCATTTAGGAAATTCTAATAGTAGTCTAAAAAACCACTGGCTCCCAAAGAGGGATCCATGGCATCAACAAGTTCACAAAGCGCTATGATGCACTGAACTTGTAGATCTTCTATTTTTGAAGACTTTTGATAAATCTTGACAAAATGTTTACAAATCCTTTTATATGGGGCACAGGCACAATATACTTTAGAATAGGGGTCTGTCCGCAGCCAAATACATTGGGGTTCCTTTATGAAAATGTTTGAGAACAGATTGTCTAAACAACATCTAGATCTAGCTAAATTACATATTGGACAAGCAAACAGAATATATCCCTATCTAAATAATATGTAAGTGAACAACCAAGATATATTCTGCATAGTATAAGTAATAAATATAGAGTTCTTTCTACGTGCTACATCCTACCGGGGAAACTCCCCCCTGGCAGGTGGTAATTAAGAAGCGGCCTGCTCACTCCTCAGTCATGCCTTGAAAGAAGCATTGGCAGATTGGAGAGTAGCACCCAGGATTATAGTTTAGGCAATTGGCAATGGGTTAAAAATGGGTTCCAAAAATTGTGAGATAAAAACATATATATAATTATAAAAGAAGGTAAGCATCATAACAACAATCAAAAGCAAGATATGTCACCCGGACAGTTAGCTCAACCGTCTAGGCACCTAGGCTGTCAAGCCAGCCAAACGGTATGCCACGGGTTCGACTCCCGAGCCCGATGGCCTTTGTCGCGTGCCACTCCCCATCTCTCTCCCCCTTTCCTGAGTGTCCTAACCGTGCGTCACCAGACTTTCCACCTTAAGGCTTTCCATGGAGTTATAGAGGCGTTCCACCTTACCCGCCCAACTCTGTGTATGATTGGCTTACCCTGGAATGTTACCCTATGTTGACCAATCATCATCGTTATGATGACTTTGATGATCACATTACGTAACGTGGGTAACTCACCCATTGAAAACACAGTAACTATAATGGCATTACTGAATGGGAAAGAGGAAAGAGACCACAAAAAGTAGTTCCGTTACGTAAGGTAACTCGTTAGTAACTAGTCACAACACTCAAAACACTCAAAAACGTCAAAAACATATATATATATATATATATATATATATATATATATATATATATAAAAAAAGCAAGATATTTCATAACCAAGTCGTGGAGTAAAAACTAAAATGCAATGCTCTGCTAAATATGAGAGAACAGATCTGCAGAGGTGAATATCTTTGTGTCGTCTCTGAAGAGAAAAAGAAAAGTGGCACACATTTGCATTAGGAAGCAAATGTGTGGTACGCCGATACAAAATAAATAATACTGGAATATAAGGTGAGGTCAGGACAGAGGAATGACACCAACCAACGCGTCATCATTACAAAAGAGATTGCCACGAAAACAAGGGGACCTCTCGAGAGGCCGGGACGGAGTCCCCGGGGACCAACGCCCACGTAATGTTCCCCATTAAGATATTGAAACACTGCCTTCCAGATGGGCTCAAATCATGCAAAGTGCTGTGATCTCACCAAATGACAACACGCAACACTTAGCACGCACACAACATACCTCTCCCGAGGGAGATATGGTTGGTTGGTAAAGTGGTTGCAGGTGTTGGACAAATTAACCATGATTAACCAAGCTCTTGAACGAACAGGATGGCTACACTGTCTGAACACAGGCCGACACTCTCCAGTGAAGGCTGTCTTAAAACAAAATCACAAAAGCAGCAATATTTTATCTTTTTATGAGATTTGGGATGGGAAGGAGTGGGCCACGTGGGGCACATTAACTCCTTCACTGTCTAAACGGCCAGCTTGATACTCTAGAATGAATGTCATCTTAAAATAAAAATGACAAAAGCTTTCATAAGATTTATAATCGAGAGCTGGGTTAATGTATTATTTAGGTCCAAGTTAATTATGGCTTACACAGCCCATGAACGGAGAAGATATACAGCTTACTTATTACACTGAATAGAAAAAAAATATTTTATTAGATGTAGACCAGCATTTATATGACATGGCATTAGAATGGCTTCATAAGATAACTGAACTTACGGTCAGAACTGCACACTAAGGGCGAAGAAAATTGCACCCTGAAAAGCCTGACCATGCAACCAAATAAATTGCACAACATTTCTCATCCACATGCTGTTGCCCATAGCCATCTGTGTAATCAAATGTTTTTTTAAAGCAAAGCTATATGGTATGGAACAATATCTCTCTATACTTTGACTTAAAACGATAGCACCATGAAGGTTCCAGAGAGAAAACAACACAACAAAAGAACAAAACACTAAAGAGAAAAGTTTGAGAAGTAGTGGTAGTGTGTGGGTCAACTTTAGTCTTCAAGGGCTCCCTCACAACGTTTCAGTATAAAGCTTTCACAGGAGGTCGATTGCAATTGAATTAAAAGTTTTCCAGCTCCAACTCTGTTCTATCTCACCGAGTGTGAACAGTGCTGATCGCAGATATTTTGTGCTAACAGAAACAAGGCGGCTACTAACAATGTGAAATATCTCGAGGCCTGGTGGGAGGCCAGCTGAACTCTACTATATACAGTTTAGCTAAATAAGGTGCCAGAGAAACAATGCCTCCAGTACCAGTTGAGAGGAGAACAAAAAGAAGCAAACCTCCTTTCTTAAGCTTGTGGAGGTGTTAAGCAGGCCATTACTCATGTGGCTATTTCAATACACAGAGACACAACGTCTTCCACCTCCCAGCACAGGCACGTACCATGTAAACAAATCAATTAAATTCAATTCAATTGAGCTTTATTGGCATGAGAAAACATATGTTTACATTGCCAAAGCAAGTGTGAAAATACATAATAATCAGTTTAAAATTGGGAAAGAAGTATATACAGTTGGAGGGGGTACAGCATTTTGTAAACAGAGCTTTGTCACATTGCCTCGTGTAGCCAGAGAACTATTCCACAATCTTCGAATGCTATAGAGAGTCTGGAACTACACCTTCCGAAATCCGAGTAAGGAAGCTGGCATTTCCGTTAACGGAAATATATTTTAAAATATCTTTACATATATGTTTTTAATATACATCTCTGCTAAGCTATATAAGTTATATATGCTTAAATGATATTAATTTACATTTTTTTGCAGTCACTTTGGGACAAATACCAGCATTTTCTTTCAAGACTATTTAAATAGTATACAAACCAAAAACTCAGATTTAAGATGTGTTTAGAGGTAGCAGCTCCGTTTACATGTACAGTAGGTCTACTTGGTACAGATAGTAGTCATTAGGGTGGTTGTATTCCATTAGCTAACCTTCTTTTGTCACAACAGTTCACAAAGCTTGCTGCTGAGTTTGCACATTGTTGTATTTCTCCCAATAGGTGTACATGCAAACACACACACACACACACTTTATAAGCCAGGTCCAAGGAAAACACAGGACTATGAGAGAGAGAGAGAGAGAGAGAGAGAGAGAGAGAGAGAGAGATTTTAACGAGGCAAACCAAAAATTCAAAAGTTCTTTCTGTCTGAATGCTCTTTTAATCTCCTCTGACAAGTTGCCTAGCGAGGAAAATAAGTCGAGGGATGGGGAACGGGAGATGATGTGAGGAAACGTTGTGAGCCACGGTGTCGAAATTGTAACGTTTCGCTGTGGCACGTCTGAAGACAAGTGCTGTCAGTGGCTAGCACCTCGTCACTCTGAGTCATGAACTGAGTCATGAAACGGAAATGTGTTTTGGATGTTTCAAAATCTATCGAATGCATTTTGAATGCGGGACCCAACACCTCCTACTGTACTGACTTAATCTGACACCGAGTGAAAGTTCAAGCTGTGATTGTATCAAGCAGAACTTCGCTCTTCCCAGTATGTAGTCTTCTGTGGAAAATACCCTGAGGGTAGCTAAAGTAATTTAACGCAATATAACCAAAAAGTCAACAACCTCAAAATCAGTTTTTGGGGGCTGCATTTCCACCATCACTGGTAATGAGAAAGCAGCTTACTGATATATAAGCTAGCAATACAGGGGGAGAAAGGGGGGGGGGGCACAAAAAAATCACATAGCTTGAGTATGCCTCAGGAGCTGGATCACACCCACCACTTCATGACTGGAATCTTAAAAGGCATACGTTTTCCAAGTAAATGCACAAGTTTAAAATGAACGTAAGTCACAGAAAGTTTGGTGGGCTTAAAGTTTATTGTTTTTTTAAATGTGCACCAGCCTAGCGGTGGTTCTAGTCAGTAGGTAGACAGTGAGTGAGTGAGTGAATGAGTAAGATAGACTTGGCCACTCGCTGTGCTCCAAACCCTTGGCTGAGCACTAGGGATATCTTTCACGGCAGATGCCAGGGAGAGGCAGATGCTTTTCATCTTCAATGAGATGCGTTCCTACTAGAGCCGTGTTTCTCCTCTATTTATTTTGCTACTTATTTATACTGGTGCAGCTGGGTGCCTCCCAGCTGCACACGGAATACCGTGGCCGTGAGACACTTGGCGTCCGTATGTGTTGGCTGTGCTGTGGCTTGTCTGTAGTGGTGGTGGTGGTGGTGCTTGTGGAAGGAGGGAGGGGGGGATATGGAAAGTGGAAATGCTGCAGTGTGGAGAAAAAAAACAAGTGAGTGGCTCAGCTCACAGGGAGGCATTGTCTGCCGTGATGTGGGGAGGGCGAGAGAGAGAGAGAGAGAGAGAGAGAGAGAGAGAGAGAAAGAGAGCAAGCCAGAGAGAGAGAGCGTGCGAGAGAGTTGTCCTTGTGAGGTTGTGTGATGCCTTACATCTTTGTGAAATGCCAATCTGGATTCTGGTGGATGGTGTGTGTGTGTGTGTGTGTGTGTGTGTGTGTGTGTGTGTGTGTGTGTGTGTACACGTGTGTCATGCGTAATGTCTGTTAATTAACTAATTGGTTTTCCATCCGTTTATCCATTAACGTCAATAATAACCGAGAAGTGAGTGAATGTGTAATGGGGGTTGTAGAATCTAGAATCAATAATACCCTGCCTGCTTGGACCACCCACATCAGCTGCCTGCCGCACAGGTGTTACTAACCTCCCCCGGTGTGTGTGTGTGTGTGTGTGAGTGTGTGTGTGTGTGTGTGTGTGTGTGTGTGTGTGTGTGTGTGTGTGTGTGCGTGTGTGTGCGCGTGTGTTCGACCACCCATACACAAACAGCTCACTACAAGCAATCCAATACACAGCTAGCTGCAGGGCAGCCCAAGGTAAGAACGCTACCGGCCAAACTAACATTGCCCTGTCAATACCCCCCCCCCCCCCCCCCCCCCCCCCTCCGTTTATTGGCTCATCCTGAGCATAGAGAGGCGGGGCATATTATGAGATATACGACTGTCTTGTGTGCAGGGCTAATCATGACCATCTCTGAAGGTGATAAAGTTAGTGCAAGGATTGTGTTGGTGCAGACAGCTGTGACGGTCCTTGATGATTCTTCCCTGCCCCTGAAAGGTTCATCACGCACGCTCACTCACTCACACACTCACACACTCACACACTCACACACTCACACACTCACACACACACACACACACACACACACAGTTCTTTTTGCAACCATGAACATGGAGAAAGACAAACTCTGCAAGGAGAGAAACTCTGGCCTTCCGCACAACAGCAGAGCGAAAATGAAAGTGTAAAGGCGGATAGTGAAATTACTTCTTCTCTCCAAACTGCCCCCGGACACCACGCTGCTTCCATAAGATTGGCGGTGCATAGCCTTAACAGGGCCTTAACAGAGCCCGCATTCAGATTCACCAAAGAAAGGGTAATGTCCTGTGACCTATTGGGCTTTACAAGGGCTTTTGTTTACGAGCCGATTCCCTCCGAGTTAATTGTTAACGCTTTACTGCCGGGAATAAGATGGAGTGGTGCGACAAACCTAGAGATAAGAAGAACAGCACACTTCCTGAGGACAGGTAACCCCAAAAGTAAAGAACACTGACCTCCGATTATGTAGAACTCAAGTGAAAGTGTTGACATGATAGCTAAGTGTATATGGATGCAGGTAAAACATTCACCAGGAAAAGTTAGGGCCACCTGAAATGATTGTGCAATAGTACAGTACACATAGCAGCCATTCCTGATGACGCATCAGATGAAACACGATGATGAATCCACAAAGCGCGAGGAGTGGATTTACTGAGCTGGCCTTCTGATCATGTCGTGACTGGTTGAAGTACTGAGTCACATCTCAACAGAATGCAGCGACCGCGGCATATAAGGCTGCATCCATATGATATAGTGTCGATTGGCCTTTAGTCCGCTTGGGTGAACATTTAACAAAACTCAAGGACCTCTATAAATTATCAATGAAATGGGTATTTACAATCACCTCTGGGGGACCACCAATCCTTTCCAGCTGCAAATCAATCCGGGAATGAAAAGTGATATGCATTACACAAGGCTGAACAGACATACCAGAGTGCCACTTCCATTTGAATTTATAGGAGAGTGATTATTGGCGTTGTCAACTTGCAGAGCAAGGAATAAATGGCTTATGCTACATGGTGCTTGGCAAAAGGGCCCGCAATCAATCAAAGGCAGGCTCAATATAAAACAGACATTCATCATATAAAAGCAATGCCGTGCATACCAACCCTACATCACCTGAGCTGATCATGCATAATGGAACATTGTCCTTGTTCAAAACCGCAAACTTCAGCAGCTAAAGGTGTTTGGCTTACAATAAAAGCAGTCAAACTATGCAGGTGATTGGAGAGGAATGAATATGGTCAACAACTTGTGAAAGACTAGGAATTCCTAACAAATATCCAATCTCACAATGATAGAACAGACATTTGATATGAGACAACTTGGTACACCTAGACATATAAGACCCACGAAAATGATCCCTTTTGAAATGTTGCATAAATTGCATGTGGCAACTGGGACTGGGTATTTCAAAATATACCTAAAACATCCTAATACCTAGCTAAGTGTCGAAAAGCCTGTTTTTATTGGAGAGTGATTAAGAATGGTACCATGGCCGAAGATAAAATTTGCTATATAAACCCAGACACGTTCACCATAGCAGATGTGCATATATATCAAAACAAAATGTATGCTGGCAAGCGAGAAAGACCCTAACCTAAGACGTCACCACTTCAAAGTTTATTTGTGGACAGATGGTGCCGTAAAAATGGCTAGGCAGCACAGACAGCCTGGAACCCCCCCAAATGCCCCACCATGCAACTACTACTACAACCCCCCCCCAGGCATGTGAGCAGAGAAAGCTGGCAAATAAGACATTCACTGGATCTGTGGAGCAGAGGTTGCTATTGCGACTTGGCTCGAACCAGAGCACAAGATCGATCACTTTAAATAATATTGATAGCTTATATCAATTGAGAAGAATTTGTGTTAGGTTTAAGGCTAATTTATAATTATAAGTCAATGTGGAAAAAGCGAGACCACATTGACTGTGCTTATTCATTAACCTCCTTTCAAATAGACAGGTTCTCGTTCCGCCGAGGTACGTTTAAACGTTATTAATTAAACCTACAGAGGAATACAGAATGAGATTGGAAGGATTCTTCAGGGAAGAGAACACTAGGCCTTCATTTCCAAGCAGATGATAAAAGGGGATGAATGGGTAGCTGGAACTCCATGCCTTTCAGCAGGTGTGTTCACTGTTCTAAATCAATTACCCTTAGTCAGTCAACGCTTAGACTAGTTGGCTATTGTAAATCATCTTGGTGTGTCAGGCCAGATTATAGACTGTAACGGCCTGGAACTGAAGCCAGAGGCCGGCAGGAAACCTCCTGGGGCCTCCATGCGAACCAAGTCCTGAGCTTGATGACAGAACTGTATCGCAGACTGCTGGAGGCAAAAATCTCTGCTACATTAATATATGATAGTGTATACTGTATATAGTAAGATCAAATGAGTTGGACATGGTGTAAAAAAAAAAGAAGAAAGAAAGGATCTGAAGTAGAATGTCATTATTATAGCAGAGTATAATGTGTCCTACTTCCTTTTGTTTTGTTTTTGTATTTCTTGCAAGAACTAGGTGTGCTCGTCCAGGCTTATTTCAAATTGGCTGGGTGAGAACAAACGAGTCCATTGTGGGGATTTTTTCTTTCCCCCCTTCAGTGTGAGCTGGAAAGTATCGACGGAGCTGTATATTGACACAAGAGTTTTGTTATTTCATCTTACAACCGTGCATGTAAAAGAGACAGGAAAAATAATCCTGTGTGGTTCAAGGTACAGCCGAACAAGCCCTATTGTTGACAGAGGGAAGGGTTAGGCTAACTCTCAGAGAGGGGCAGGGAGCAAGGATCTCCACTGCTGCTCACAATTTTATAGCGGATACGGAAAAGCTGTCATATGAGAGGCAAGGTTTCGGAACCACGCACCTGGTTAGTGACTCCTTAACGAGATTTTTTTAAATATATAAACATATTATGGTAAAAATCGAATGTGAATTTGCTTGAGGCAAACATGCCGCTGTGATATACGCTGAACAGGACAAGATCCCAGGTCTGCGTCAAACTGCTCAGACCTAAATTGCCTCGAGTGGCAGAGCTGACATTCCAAATGGGTAGAGGGAGGGTTAGGATCCCAGAGGTCTTAAACCAGCTCTTTACCTACGTTCTACTCTGGAAGACTATACTCTCAGACAGTGTCTAACTACAGAAAGGAGGCAGATTCTAATAAGCCATTCTGTCTTTCTGTCAGCCTGCGTTTCACTCTATCCCCCGGCCTCTCCCTCCCGCGATCATGTCCTCTCTCTATCTCGCCTTCTCCCCCTCTCCCCCTCTCTCTCTCTCTCTCTCTCTCTCCCTGTCTCTGTCTGAGCTATGAGCCAGTCTGTTGGAGCAGATGGAGCTATATATCCCCATCGCTCTCCAGAGGGCCAGGGATTTAAAATGTAAAATAGCCGAGTGCAGAATAGGCAGGCAACGGCCGATAAAGGGCACCAGAATGAGGGATTCTCAGCTCAACTGTCTTGTCCCCTGTTCCAGCACAACGGACAGCAGGGGATGAATTCACCACACTACAATGCAATAAAACAGAAGAATAATGGCCCTATGTTTATCCCTATGTTTATCACTACCAGAGCAAGCTGATCTTTACTATGGCCCACAGCTAAAACGTTGGCACTTAACCACATGAACCCTAGTGGCCCCATTCATATTAATAGGCAAATATTCAGTCGCAATGCGACACAACCTGAACTTTGTGGATCAGCTGTTTAGCTTTAACAAAGTATATATGGTTTAAGTTGTTAATCAGTGTATTGAGACAGGCAGCAGACTGCCTCTTTCTTCTGCAGATTCTACTTTCTAGCACTCTGACACTTCCTTTGTCCTTCCGTTCCTAGATCACACCCCAGGAACTCCAGGTGATGGCAAGGTTAAGTTCCAAAGTGTCAGATTTACAGTTCGTGCCAGGCACCACAACCAAATGCCACCACTTGGCTGGCAGCTACCGCTAATTCAACCACCCCAGGACTGAGGCTTTCTGTTGCATCGCCTTAACCAAAGAAACTGTAGAATCGCACTGGCATTCCTGGACTTGTAACCTCAGGCTACTCTCTTTCAGGTAATGAGAAAATATCTGGCCCCTGTATCAGTCGTCTGGGGAAGGATTGTGCCTGCCTGCTCCTCCATCTCCAAGGTGGCAGACTGACAGACAGGAAGAGTGAGGAACAACAGGCGGATGAGGCCGTGAGTAGCACAATCGATCGCCGACTGAATAGGAAGGTCCATTATAGTGACAGGCCAGAGCCACAACACCACGACCTGCACTCCACCAATGTCCTCATTACCGCCTATGAATCTCTCACTCAGCACCCCCCCCTCCCATTTTCTCTGCAACTTTACAGCCCCCTGTTCAAAGGAGAGCAACGACTTTTAATCTGATCCGGAAACGTATAGGAAGAGAGGCGGAAGCCACTACGAGCTTACGTGCTTTGACCTTGTGAGTAGGGAATCCTGAGTAAATCTAACGTGCCAGTCCCGTTGAGAGAAAGGTGGTGCTAAGTGTAGCCCACACATTAAGCCCTGCGAGAAAACGGTGTCTTGAGGTGAGGAGGAACCTTCTGTTTGGGACATGCCGTCTTACCTCTCAGTGTTTTTCCTTTTCCCCACCATGCCTCTAGTTATTCTGAATTGTTAGTCCTTAGTAGACTTATTTATACCCACTCTCCTGGCCCTGCCTCCCTCACCCTGCAGCTGCACATAGGATTTACCTGCAGCTGAGACAACCTCCAGACTATCAATTACCTCCAGTGTAGAGCAACCGTTTGGTAACAAGGCACACTCATGCACACAAGTGAACGCACACACACACACACACACACACACACACACACACACACACACACACACACACACACACACACACACACACACACACACACACACACACACACACACACACACACACACACACACACACACACTCTCTAGTCTAGGTGGTATAATTCCACCTAAAACAAGTCCTGAGCTGACTTGGGTTTGTAGGATTTTGCCGACTAATCAAATAGCCTTGTTTAATGGACAAATGTGTGAAATGGCTTTGCCCACATTTATTGCTGCAGCTAAAACAGGAAGTTGGGCTAAATGGATGATCTTTATCGACGAAAACGATTTTTATGATGTCCTCATTGTCAAGACATATGCTCGTTAACTAAAACTTAAATAAAATTAAAAGAATAAATCATAAATTAATTAAATCAAATAGAGCCAAAACTAGAGATAAGAACAAAGGCAGTGTGCACAGGCGCATGTGTGGATACATGTTGGATGTGTTTGCAGGATTAACCACATACGAGGACACACAACAAATGCATGATGATACACTCACTCACACAAGCACCCAACATGCCAAAGCTGCAGTCCATTTGTGTACGACTCATGATGTTTGACTGAGCATCCGCGACATGGTGTTGAAAATAAAGATCCAGACAAATTCTCCCTGACACGCTGCCTTGTTCTCTGACAATGATTAGAGTGAACACCAGGCCATCACACGCACGCTACACAGACACACAGACACAGGACCTGACACTCAACGCACCACCCCCCTAAAGTGCCTCTGTCAGGTCAACCAATGTAAGGCCATCACAGCCGATGATGTCATCATCAAAGCATGCCGTAGTAATGCCACAGGCTGGTTTAATGTAATCTTGCCGTGGCTTGTTATAAAACTAGGTGATCATGCTGGAGAATGTGACCATCGCCTTTGATGCCAGATCTACAGGCCCAAAGACTGCCACAACAAGCCCAACCTGCTACAGGGGAAAAGCCATTCAGGAAGTAGTAATCAGCCTTGTAGGAAATTATCACATACCAATACCACAGGATATACCATCCTGTAAATTGCCACTGGCCAATTGTTGGTAAGATAACCATCCATCACTGGGAAAGATCAGAACTTTGCTAATAATAGTCAAGTCAAATTTGTGACAGTGGTTCAGGAGGTATAGCAGCCGTCTCGGTATTGGAAGGTTCCCGGGCCGATACCCGGCTCCTCCTGGCTGAGTGTGTTGAAGTGTCCTTGGGCAAGACATTGAACAAAACAAAAATAAAATCTAAACATCTGAAAACACTTAGTTTTAAGAAAGGCGCTACATAAATGTAGTTCATTTACATGTGTCTGGTGAATTATGTACTACTATGTATGAAGATCTGCAGATATTGAAGAAGTAACTTTGCCAACCTGGACTCTATACATAACTTATAAGGAGTTGACTCTACATGCTAATCTTAATCTTATACAATGACTAAAGATTGATTAAATGAACTAGGGCTTGTCACGTAACTAGTGTATGACTGGTGTAAGATCTGAGGAATAAGTCAACAGATATCTGAGGAATTGTAATCCTTTCAAGTGAGGCCTTGTCTCTAGTACGCCAGCAGGGCACTGATCATTAGGCTAACATATTCAGCTAATGAATGTGTATGGGGAATGGTCACATTATGGGAACCATCTAAAGCCCAAGAGTTTGAGATGTCTGACAGCTAATAACCCTGCCATTACTACTGTCAGCCACAGTGGACAGCATAAACTACACATGTTTGATGCATTGGCCAGTGTACACTAGACTAGACTATAATCACACAAAATTAACAAAATAGATATGAAAAAAATCACACCCGTGTGAAGTGAGGGGTGCTTTACCAACCCTTATAATCTTACAACCACGCAATATCATAACATCATTTGCTGATTTGATTTGCTCAGTGACAGACAAAACAAACATTAAATCACACCGTGTGAAGTGAGTGGCGCTCTTATTATCATACATCACATTCCGTGCACAACCAATCAAATCATCACAAATAGGAGGTCATAGGAGGGGGTAGCGCCACTCAAAAATGCTATTTTGTATTTAATCTACATCAAACTGTCAAGCGGTGCCTACCCGGGTTGTAATTGTTTGCCTTGCAGCTTATGAAGTTTGCTTTAGAAACTTAAGCTACAATCCTTACTTAAATCAAATGTTATTTAATCAATCTGTATAGTATGTTAATAATATACTAGCACATCTGCGGTGGTTGGAGGTCGTCTCTCTACTCTTGAGGAAGAGTAGAGATACTCATCGGTGAACCAATAGGACACGCCGGCACCAATAGGATCCCGCCTTGTACTCGCTGGCACCCGCCCCTCTAGAGTCTAGACCATAAACCACACAGGCTGGGCCAGGCTATCTTGACTTGAATGTGATCCAAGGAAGCTGAACCCAGCACCAACCCCCCTCCGTGTTTGCTGATGTAGAAGCAGCTATACTTTTATCAGGGAGAAGACAGGGGATTAGCCATCAAATTACGAGGCAGACAGCATCCGCAGCTCCAGTGTTGCAGAGTGATAATCTCTAGGGCTGAGCAGAAGAGTTGGAGGGGAGAGGAAGGTAGGGTCAGGTTTTGGGATTAAGGCCATGTGGAATGGCAAACTTCTCAAAAGAGTGCATCCCTAAATATGACAGTGTGTGTTTTGCAGTGCCCAGGGGACCCCAGCAAAGGCTCCGTTCGCACTTCGCAGTCTAGCAGGTTCCCACTGGCACTCCATTCCATGTCTCAGTGGTGACGCTCTTGAGTTGAGACGACATTTGTGTCGACTTTTATTCTATTTCCGTCAAAGCAGGGGATCGCAGTGGCGTGCGCCACATCCTTGCCAGTAGTGTAATTACATAGCCCAATACAAATAAAGCTGAGGCAGCCCAGTTTAACATGGGGGACGAAAGAAGCTTCTCAAATAGAGACTCTGTAGCTAGGCAGGACTTGCAGAATCGAGTGCAGTGGCCTGGCTGGCCTCGTACTAGCTTCATGCATTGTCACCTCCCCAACACACACACACACACACACACACACACACACACACACACACACACAGACACACACACACACACACCCCTAAACAAGCCGTTCTCTTCTCAGAGAATACGCCCTGCCTGAACACACAGGAATGTTTCATCAACGCCACCACCCCCAACATCCTCGCAGGGGCACAATGGGGCCAACCTGGCCCTGCCATGGACAGGCTATAAATAAGAGAGGCGCTCTAATGAAACCAAATGAACCTCCATCCATCTTCCCAAAACAAGCCGCAGAGCCAAGAGCTTATAGGGGGGAGACAAGAAGGAGTCACGGGCCACGTGTTTAAAGTATAATACAAGGGGCTACACTCAATATATGTGTGCGTGTGTATGTGTGCAGCACGTTCACTGCATGTCTGAAACACTTGAATTCTACTCGCTCAATTATACCTCGTCCAAGATTCTGTTACGCTACATGACCTTTTATTGATCACTGGTCGTGACTCGTGTTTGAGAGTCAGCAACTTTGAGAAGAACAGAACGCAAACGTCATACCGATTGCTAAGGTGTCACTGTACAACACATAGAACACCCCCCTCCAACAAACGCACGTGCGCATGCACACACACACACACACACACACACACACACACACACACACACACACACACACACACACACACACACACACACACACACACAGCTGTAGTGTATTTCTAAGTGTGTGCATGTCTAAGACTGTAATTTGAACACTAGCTCCCCTAGTCATCCTGTCTTGATTATATGACAGCCAGACAGCTTCTTACTGTACATTGTGTGAGATCAGAAGCGCGAGCAGCACCTATTTGTTTGGAGAGGGATTAACATCAGGCTGGGTAAAAAAAAGACTGGCGAGACAGACCCCGTAATCAAGCAAAATGTCTGGTCGAGACTCGAGGTCACCCGTTGGTACAAATCATTAAGGGAGAGAGAACAAGGTCTACAGTTGCATGGGGGATAAAAACCTCTCCCTGCCCCATGTCATAGAGCCCAGGAGTAGATCAATCCATATTTCATTACATTTTCTTTGCGGTTGTTTAGCATTCCAGTTCTACCCTCACGGCCGAGCCGAGAGCAAGGTGAACAGAACCCCTTGGTTCATCCTAAGGTCACGTCCACAAGCCATCTATTTCTATTGGCTTCCCTGCCGAAAAAACTATTTTGTCCTGGTAATGTAATGGCAAGTGTACATCAATCATGTAGTAATAGCATACATCATATCAGACGAGCGGTATAATTGCAACAGAGAGATCTTCCATTTACAGAAAATAGCGTATTACATGACGCCATTTACATTTACATGGGCTACTGTATGTTGCCATCCAACCAAGCAATGCTGCACATTTCTCATGTCTATGAGTGCATGCCTATACCTTGGCCCTGCCATGCAAATAGAGTACATACACAATGCAGCCACCCTGGTAAATGTAGCCTGTTTCAATCAGTGAGGAGGCGTAATGGGGTGATGTGGAATTGAGTTTTGTGCGAGTGGGGTAATGTCCTCCCTGACGAAGCAGATTTGTGCCTCAGTTGAGAGCCACACAACTGTAATGCATACAGCTAAATGTGTGACCCAGAAGAAAATTCCACATGGTTTAATCTCTCAACATTAGGCTCATGGCAAGAAAAAAAAAGATAGGCTGCATTAGAAGCGCAGGCAATAATTGGTCTTGTAAGGCAGATATCACAGTAAACACTAAACACCTAAACACACTTATTTAGAGTCTAAAAATACTTTTGCAAGAGAAACTGTATTGTGGACACGATAAGAAGAAGGTAATGCTACTAGGGCTGGCCAATATCTAGCCTATATTATATACTCATCACTGATATTGTCTGGAGTTTGGATATCGTAATCATGTGATGTGGCATACGTATTGTCCTTTCCAATTATTAATATTAAGGCTAGTTTTAACCTGACTGTTCTAACTTCGGTTCTATTATTTGCCTTAAGTTATTATATAGGCATTATTGATGAATAATTACATAGATATATCAGTGTGGAAATAAAGTATTTTGCACAAGCACCAATAGTCATTGAGGTATTGATCAATATTCTACCTAAACCTAGTGGAATCAAACACATGCTCCATTAATGTAGAAACGCTGTTGATTACAGTGATGATGAAGACAGAGTCTCCCTTTTCTTTTTAACCCTAAATATCTCCTCAGCAGCTGTCAGAATGGATGAGAGGTTGTCCCATCAGATAAAGTGTCATGGCTGAGACCATGGAGTGACTATCGGCCAGTTGACACTTAACGTGTTCAGTCAGTGGCCTCTGACTGACATCACACGTTGCAACATGACTTGACTTTGACACATTCAGTGCTCTCGGTTGCTTTGTGCACATTACTTTGTGCAGTATGGCGGATTGACAATTAGCCTATAGGCCTTGTAACCGTCAAAGAACAACCCTCAGACGTGTTACCATCATCAACATCTCTCGACGATATCTTGAATGATATCGAATGAAATTTCCCCTCTGCAGGTTTTGTATTGACTAAATGCCCCTGTCCTGATTCAGAACCCAAGCCACGGATAAAGATAAATACATGGAAACATTAGCCTTTCACAAACCATAAAAGCCACAAGGGATGTCTGGCCATGGCTGGTGTTCAGACCAAATCTGTTGGTAACCATTCACGCAATCACCTTCACAGACATTGATCCGTGATTGTAGGCAACCCCTTTCACATCTCACCTGAGACAGCAGCGGTGAAGTGAATCCATCACCCATTAAAAGGCCATTACACGTCATCCGAATCATCAATGATGAGAAATCAAGTTGTATGGAAAAATCCATATGCTCTGCCCATAATTACTTTTCAGCTTTCCAACAGGGAGAGAGCACGATTGAGTGATTGACTTCACATAAAGAGCTTTGTCTGAAAGCATTCTAAAAGGTAGGCAAAAAACCTTGAAACTGGAGCCAATTCAAGGAGACATGGATTTAGTATGTTTGACAGAGGTACCATACTAGTAAAGAGTATTGCTGAAAACAAACAATCAAAGTTGTTTCTTAAGTTCACATTCACCGTCCTATAGACAATGATCACTCGTGTTTGCACACAGCCTCACTGGAACTTAGACGGCGACATTGTGGCTGAGTCGTAGCCATAAAAGTGGAATGCCGGGTTAATGGCCTGTGTGGCTTAAGGTGAAGAAGGATAACCTCAAAGGTCAGCCACTGTGGACTGGGACGGATGTTCCCATTTGGACATAGAATGTAATTGTGTGTTTTTGTTTTACTTCCTTGTTAGTTTATGCTTTTTAGGAACCAAACAGATGTGTGCCAAGACATTTTAGCATTAGCCTCCTTATTGTCGGAAAACTTTCTCTAGCAGGTTGAAGTTTCATCATAATGTTTGGGTTACCACTCCCTAGCAAAGACCAACATACTAGTCAATGATTAACTGATAAACAAACTACTTCAGATTTAGGCCTACCAGGAGAGAAAGAAAATGTTAAGTTCCCGGGGCAGCAAGATGGACCCACAGGGAGGTCTCGCCTTTTCATGCCAAACAAAGCGAGACAGACATGTTGTCTTTACATTCACACTGTTCGCTGAAAGTTCAAGACAGCTTTGAAAGAAACACACCACAGAAATATATTTGTTCTCCTCTATTTGTTTACCCTAGTGACACCAGCTCTTTGTATTGAGCAACAGATTAATTGTGCAACACCTGTCTAAACATCTCTGAGCAAAAACTATTTGTAATAGTTAAACGAACACTTAACACCGGGAGGAAAAAAATATATGTAACTTTGGAAGGCTACCAAAGTTACCTGCACACACAGTTATGATCTCTATAAAAAAGACAAGATACTGAAATATTTGAATCTCACGTCACATTGCAAGCGCTTATCGGTTATACGAAGAAAGGACAAAATAATAAGAAATACTGTAGATACAGCACAAACTGCTTCCAAAAGTCACAAGAACTTTCAAAACCTCTCCCCTGCCCTGATTTGGGATTTCAAAGCCCCTCAATGGCTCTTTCTAAGCTAAATTCTTTTTTGCTGAAACTTTAGCCTCAAGATTGCCTAGGGAGATAAAGACAACTGGAAAAACAGGTTGTTTGGCCTCAGAGTAGGCTTAACACTGTCTAACGGCAGGGTGCCTCACCTTAGCAGCAGTAGCTAAGGGGACACTCTATGCCCCCTCTATTCAAAGTCCGCTGAAAAAAGAGGGGAGGGCTCACCCCAGACAGGGCAATTTGCCAGAGAGCCAGCCAATAGAGTTAAGCCAAGACGAGGTTAAACTATTGTTTTGGCTTAACAAGCAAGAGTGAACAAGGACAAAAGGCAACGGGACAAAAGAATAGTAAGAAAATACCTCTCTATTGAAGTGTATCACATCAAGTTACTTTGTTTTTGTTCACAAGAGGTAAGTTAACTTTCATTTTGCTGGATATGAAGGCTAAGCCAGTTAAGACTTAAGGGAAAAAAACACCTGTACAGAATTGGCTTTCTACTTTCGTTCAGAACTAATCCTTTGTTGGTTGTTTCATCATTACCATGCTACTACCATGCTGTGGGCACAAATGTCACACTTACCCATGCATGTAAATTTGGTCCCTTACAAATAAATCCTTTTTTCCAATTCCCTTTATCTTTAGTCAGTTATTCCTGAGAGCCAGAGAAAGACAGAAAAAAATCCAATTCCAAAAGAATCCAAGCCAATCCAACAGTATCCCAAGTAAAATTATCCTTGATGATAGAGGTCTCTTGGAAGAAGAAAAAAAAAAGTAAATCAGGAATGTGGTTTCCCTGTTGTCCTCCTCAGTTATTCCATTGACAATGTTTCGTTAAATGGGAGGAATTGCCTTGCGTCTCACCAGCGATATGTCTCCAGCTGTGGCAAAGGGAGTAATGTGGTGCTTTTAGGAGGGGAATCAGGGGATCCTTCAGTGGCACTGCTTTTTCACACACTGAGCCGTGTTCAGGCACTGCCTGGGAGGAGCCAAGACCACACATGTGATGTCATAGGTGTTGGATTTCACTGTGGAGGAGGAGGAGGCGGGAGGCACGAGAAGCATTTACCTTCCTGAACTTTGACCAATCAGAGGCGGTTGTGGGATTTCACCTGTGTGTAAAGAAAAAGGTTTTGAGGTATGAGTACACGTGATGTTATGTGGTTCCACAGCTAATGAGCCATAAGGCCGTCTTCTTATCTGGGTTGTGCTCAAAACTGCACGGTAAAATCCCCAGTGTCAACAACTCAGAAAGTGTACAAAAGGGTCCATTTTGGTTACATTTGTACATTCCTTGAGTTATAAATGGATAGCTTAACACTGACGATGTTATTGTCTATTTGTGGCACAAATAGAGGCCATTTAAAATCCTGCATAGATTTTTTTGTAATTCAGAATCACAGCAACCTATTTCACACACAGCAGTGGCCACACATTGCTTCCCACAAAAACAAAAAAGGAAAGCAAATAACACAAGAAGTCACCAAAAGTTAATAGGGGCTAAATGTTTTTCGTGACCTTGAAGAGATTACATTTTGAGCATTCCCATGAGACTTGAGCAATTATGTTAACGATCGTAACAACATTGCAGGACTTATTCAAGTGCTCCACCTCCAAATTACTCTGACAAAAATAAAGAAATAAAGAAAATAGAAATGTACGCAGCATCCGTATTCTTCATTCAGGCAATGTACGCACACTCGTCACTCAAAATGCACGCACGCGCACACACACACACACACACACACACACACACACACACACACACACACACACAAACACACTGGTTCCCTTTTTTTTCTTTTTTTTTTCCTCCGGTCAAACTCCACTAGCCATGGAGCTAATCATCCACAACAGATGTTCAGAAATGTTCAGTCGGATTTATGGTGAAGCTCAGAGGAACAGCCAAGTCAGCCTCTGGTGCAGTTTTTCTCTTCCGTCCTACAAGGACAGGGGATTGCACAGAGAGAGAGAGAGAGAGAGAGAGAGAGAGAGGATGTCAGCACTACCATTCACCCCCCCCCCCCCCCCCCCCCCCCCCCCCCCACACACACACACACACAGAAAACCTCCCCCCCGGTCCCTACCCTCCCTCGCTAAGGCTCGCCATCCGAGACGATAGTGCCTTAATAGATTAGACAGCCTCTGGACCTTGGGGAGAAGTTTGCTCATTTATCCCAATAATACTGTGCGGACTGTTAACTGGACTCCTACAGCATTGCTTCAACAAATGTTTTTTTTCCCCTCCCGAGAGACCAATAACTTTTTTTTATTTTTTATATTAGTGATGTTGATGAGAGAAACTGCAACTGAAAACATAACCTGGAAGTATGGCAACTGTGTTTAGGTGTGTGAGCAGTGAGCACACGCAGCTATTTTAACTGCTGAAACTACATGTAAGTCGCTCTCAGGTGGGGCAGTGGTGAAGTACCTGCCCAGTTTATCGAGTCCATAAGAAAATAAATAGGGATGTCCGATATTTGCAGATATCCTGATATTGTCCAACTCCTAATTCCTGATACCAATATCAACCAATACCGATATATGCGGCCGTGGAATAAACACATTATTATGCCTAATTTTATGGCCATGCCCCACTGGATGCATTCATAAAGGTTTTCCAAATACAAATAAACATTATCATGCCTTTGGGAGAAATTTTAATTAATTCAAAACAATATTTACCGATATTTCATTTTATGCTGATAATATCGTCCGATAATTAAAATATTGTTTTGTTGGTGTTTGGGGGTGGTAGCCGGGCTGGGAGGGTTATATTTGTCTCCGCACGTACTCCCACGGGCTTGGGCGGCACCTGTCAACTTCGAGTGTTGGCCTCTAATGTCCTCTCGTTGGGGGCTCCTCACTGGCAGCTGAGTCAGTATGCCACAACAGCTGCGACAACACAGAATTGTGTATGGGGAATAATTAATAGGCATAACCACTAAATAATTAAAATAATAATAATAATAATGAAATAAAACTGCATGTAAGTCCAAACCCAACCAGTGAAAATGGCAGTTATGGTTTGATTACACTATTTTGAATTCCCAAAAACCGGAAGCCAAATGGTTCTACTCAAAAGTGGAAGATAATAGGATTTTTGCAGTAATAGCTTACTGTAAGATATCCGGCTGTTTCTTGAAAAGATCAACTGTCCATTTCATTACTGTGTACATTTTCTTAATGTACAGTACAATGCAAACTAACCGACGAGAGAATAATGTATAGATAATGTATAGTGCATCAAAGAAAACAGGATAGTTAGCAGCTAAACAAGGCAATGTATCAATCTATCGAAACAGCATTATATACTATATATATATATACTGTGTATATATATCCCAAAATAAATACACATACTGCATGTATGTCTCAGAGAATACCGCCCAACTATGAAATAAATATCAGTAGCTGAACTGAACCAACCACACAAAAGTTCAAAACAATAGTACTCATAGGAAGTGACTGATGTGAGTTGTAATGCAATTACAGTGCCTTGTGGACTAAAACACTGTTGAAGGAAATCGCTTTCTCTGAGTCCAACCTCTGTTTGTCTAACAATGAGAGACAGCCTAACTTTACTCGAGGGCTGCAGAACTGTGTACACAACAGCACACTTGACAGAATGACAGAGGATAATTTCTGTCTCTTTAGTTTATACCTTGGCACACAACAATGTTACTCGTCTGATTAGCTAGTATAGCTCTGTTCAAACACAAAAATGTTATGGACAAAAAGATAATCAGGTACTGAATTTCTGGACACAATCATGCATTGTTAAAAATGTTATCGCAACATCTAATAGAATAACTATTCTGTATGTCTTTGGAAAACTTCATGTCCTTGAGACAGATGTGAGACGTACAGTAGTATATGGGGCTTTCCAGGGCTTAATTATTATCCCCACATGCTGAGCAGAAGCCCACTTAGAAGCACAGAACAGAATGAAAACTATTTTTGTGCCAATTCAAATGTCACATTCATCTGCAAGGAAAATCAGACTGTTATTGGTGATAGAGAAGTTCACGAGGAGAATGTTAGTAGCGAATTCCAATTCCATGCCACAAAGTACATTCAGACTGAATATTACATTTAAATAGAGCTAGTAGAGCTACTCAATTTAAAACGAATTCTTATTCACAATAACAGTCCTGCAGACCTTTTACAAAAGTCTGTTTCTTCAGGCATGGCCAAAAGCCAAGCTGTCTGCTGTGTGTGTGTGTGTGTGTGTGTGTGTGTGTGTGTGTGTGTGTGTGTGTGTGTGTGTGTGTGTGTGTACTCGAAGTCTAACTTATTTATTTCGGTGAATCTCTTAGTTAGACCATCATTGTTCTTTTGAAGCAGTTGTGCATTTATGAAGAATGATCGCCATTTCTATTTGGCTAAAGGAGACATATGATATAATAGCCTTTCTGGTAGTTTCTCCACACCAGTCATGTCCACAAGCAGCCAGTTAATCAAAAAGGAGATGACATATCTGGCTTTTAAGTGACTTTTTTTCGTTCACTTAATTTACAAACTGCCTGCAAAGGAACGTGAAATCAACAGCTAAAGTTTGGACCAGTATTAGACCGTCTGGTTTTTAAAGCTCCGATTTCAACACCCCCCCAGTCTACTGGATGTATTCAGACTTGGAAACACCCATTACCTTAGTCTGATAATTTATTACATGGTGTCATCCCCCCATCCCCCAATGCTTTTCACTAGATTTCAAATGCCGACGACAACCTCCTCTTCTCCTCCCATCAGTGTGAGGGAGATGACACCTCCATACCCAATGTGCCCCCCCCCCCCTCCACACACACACACCTAACAATACCCCATTAGCAGCTTCGGTAAAAGGAGGAGAGAGACAGAGAGAGAGAGAGAGAGAGAGAGAGAGAGAGAGAGAGAGACAGAGACAGATTTTGTGATTGTGGGAGGTTGTTCATAAGGCTTCTCTCTACGTGACAAACTGCATGCGCTGCCTGTTGCACAACTCAGAGATCTATCGGTTATGGTTAGAACACCTGGATCCATCCAGACACAGAAGCTCCCCAGTTGGAGTAATCTACTCTGATGTGTGATTATGGGCAAACCGCACAGGCTGACATTTGAAACCATCATGCCTTCAAAGCACAGTGAGTGAATCAAGTCATCTGTCTGCAACGGCTGACAAAGACAAGTGCCAACAAAATAAATTAAGGTCAAGTTCAATTTATATATTTTCTTTTTTTTTAAGAATTTCTAAAACCAGTTACAAATCTCAAAACAAATCTAGAATGTTAAAATGGTGTCCAAATAGCCATGCATTTGTTATCTCCCTGTGCAAAGAGGTCACTGATAAACCACAATTCTGGCTGCATGCCCACTAAGAAATTGCTGACCTGGGTCGTAAACAGTGAGTTGTGAAAGTCAGCGTGCTGCTGTTGATAGGCTTTTAAGACCTGCACTATGTCATTGTGTCCAACAGCACAGCTGGGAAGCACCTGTTTAGTTTAGATTTCCTTGCCCAACTCACAATTCATGGCTCAGTTTGTCATTGTAAGGGTGGTCAATTAATTATTAAGACAAGAGGGTGATTCTACAAAATGTCAGTTTTCAGAAAAACATATGTTGCTTTATCAGTGATGCTAAAACCTTTCATGTAAAGTACAGCCAAAATGATATGTATTTCGCCGCTGACCCAGCAAAAGCAAAGATTTTAGTTAAAAATGTTAGCTTTAAAAATACATATATTCAAAGATTTTCACAAAGTAAGTGACAAGCTATGTTTGAATAGCCAAAGTATAAAATAATAGTTAAAGTGGTTACAGTTTAAAATTATACATGGATTATTAACCGGTTGATTACAAAGGGTTGCGTATCTGGATAACTGCATGAGACGAGTACTATTTAGAAAAGGCCTTAGGTTCCATACATGCCACCTCAAGGCTATATATCTGTTAGAGCAGTGTGATGTGCGCTTCCCATTTATCATTTTACAGGCCAGAGTGGCCACCGCACACCAGTGTTAAGCACACAGCATGTCTATGTTTGCTTTTCTAAGAGGGGGAGGGATTTTCATAAGCTGCAGAGAATCAAACTGAATGACAAAGTCACAGAACATGTAAAAATGCACCTCCGCTGAACACCAAGGACGACGCAGGGCTGGATTATACTTTTTTCTCCCTTCTCAGGACTGTCTGCTGATAAGCAAGTCGCCAGTGCTTAAGAGGGAGGGCAATGGCACATGGCGACAGGAGGTGTGCAAAAGACAAGGACAGTGAGGAAACAGAGCACATAAACACACACAGATAAGATTGGTGTGAGTGTGCTGACCTTCAGTGCGTGCTTTCACACAGCTTGTATATACTCTATATAGGTGTTGTTGGCTGTTGCGTTGTTGTGTGTGTGTGTGTGTGTGTGTGTGTGTGTGTGTGTGTGTGTGTGTGTGTGTGTGTTCACGGTGTCACCACACCATTTGACATATGTCGATGTGCATTTATGTGAGTGTGACTGAAAATAACAAAACTCCAAGAAAAAAAAGAGGAGAGAGAGCAGGGAGGAGGGAGGGATGGACAAATGAGGTAAGGTATGAGCAGAAGAGGCGCCAGACTTTATTTTCCTGCTACTCTATATCTCTTTGGAAAAAACCACAACAAGACTCTTTGTCCATTTCAGAGGCCATGACATGTGGCGATGGCGGTGTGTGCTTTCCGAAGGGTAGACTGGCAGGGGGCATGCTAGTGAATGCATGTGACAAATCATTTTTATCTGGGAACCCAGCGGGTATTGACAAACCGGGGATGCATTTAGATAGCCCAATTAAAATGGGGAAATGAAGCGGCATTGAGGCACATTACATCGACGTGCTCCCCAATGTCTCTTTCCGTCTCTCCATTGCCTGCACCTCGCACTGTCTGAACCTCCCCAGAGACACAGCACACTGCAGACCGCACTCACAGAGGGGCATGGGGGGGGGATTGAGAAGGCTGAGAATGGAAAAAACTGGTTTTGACGTGAAAGAAGAAAATGCAATATGGAGGCAGTGATGTTTTTAAGAAGTGGGAGGGGTGGGCATGCGTGCAGCTGCAGCACAGACACGTTGTCATCATTCTCTTCTTTTGGGTGGGGTCTACGCTGAAGGGGGTTCCTCGTTGGAGTTACAAAATGGGAGGTCAAGGATGGATCACATAACACGACTCAGTGTAACTCCATGCCGCTTCAAAGGGTAAGTTTGCAATAGATGTTGTGTGTTTTGTGTCTGCGTGAGTGTGACGAGGGGGTCGGTGCATCGAAGCGTGTTTTAACCACTGACCTTCCATGTCCTCTCCTTCCACTCTCCGGACCAGCATGCTTCACTTCGCCCCTTTTTTCACCTGAGCGCTCTTCCCTGTGGTCTCATTTCCAGAGCTCTATTTGTCTTGTTGATGGATGGGATCATTCCACCGAGATTACTGTCAGGTGTGTTTTTTTGGGACAGATGGCTGCCTTAGCGCCGACACACCACAGACAATAATATCCCATTCATTGCATTCCTTCAAGGTTTGCTAACAGGCTAGAAGACAAAGACCGGGGTCTACGAGACTTGGGGAAAAGTATGATCTTGCCTTTCGATAGTCTCCCTGTACCTATAGTCCCCAGCAGGTCTGAGCATGCTGTGAGCCGACAGGGGAGCCTTTGATGAATCTAGGAAACTTTCCGTGAAAGGATCTCTAATAAAGCCCAGTGGAACAGAAAAGGGGAGAATCCTCGCCCCAACCTAGAGTAGAGGACAATTTGTCTCTGCCGAGAGATCCTCACGGTCGCTCTCCCACAATGCAGTTCTGCCACTCCGCACAGAAAGGACAAGGTGCTAGCACTCCAGAAGATAAGTAGACTATGGATCGGCAGCATTAACTGTATGGAGTGCGCTTCATACTCTGCGATCATGTCAAATGCCAATAAGCAGCAAACCTCCACCCACACACGCTACACAAATGAAAACAAAAAAGCCTTTAATTGGAATGCGTTCTGTGCTTTTAAGATTGCTTTGGAAGCATTCTCCACAGGACCAGTCAGTGGTATGGAGTACAGACAGAGCATTTAGAATTCTAATCATTTACTTTTGGCATGCTGCAAAACACCACAAAGGGGGAGGGCGTGTTCAAAAATAGACTTCATTGTTTGTTAAAAGGCTCTTATTAGAACGACTCCCAGAGATTTTAGCCGGCATGTTTTTCCACACGGAAATCAAAAGGGAGGGATTTCACAATTACTCTCCCACATGGCACAGCTTGTGCTGGTGTAACAAAACACAAATTATGAGTTAGCCTCTGACACCAAATTAACTCCCCAGGACCCATTGGAATGTTTGCGAACATGGTGAATCACAGGTAAACCATCAATAAATACTAGTTATTTAATAATAATAGTTATATACAGCAGTAGTTCCCAAACGTTTTAGCTTGAGACCCAAAAGAGGCACCCAAACTATAGTGAAAATAGCAGATCTACTGTAGAATAGATCGACTTGTTTGGGCCTTACTGTAGCGATATACAGCATTGGCTGTGCATTGATGCAGCCCAAAACCACCAAAGACCACCAAAGACATTTGGTGGTTTTGGTGTTTTGACAGCAGAAAGAAAGGAATTCCTGGCAAACATTTTAGGCGTGGCAGTGAGTCAGTAACTGGCTGAGTCACCAGGCTTTAAATAATTTAATAATTCATGGTTCATTAGTAAAAATGTTGAGTCAGGTGACAGGTCTGAGTAACATTCAACCCCCCCCCCCCCCCACACACACACACACACACACACACACACACACACACACACACACACACACACACTTCTGAGTTGCAATTAAAGTTGCTGTAGTGTAAGTGATTATGTTTGGTTAAAACAATTATTCTGATAGTAATCATTGCTATAGAGTGTCTGTTCAGTAACAGGGCTCTCCCTGTTGTCCTGTCTCTCCAGCTCTTTAAGGAACAGAACATTTATTTGATGTCTGCTTCTTTTTGTATAATCACTTCTAATGTCACTTATCTATCCTGTATGCATGTATCTCTCATCTTCATTTTTTTAGCCCAATTAACACCTGTTACTGAACAAACACTCAATGACTACTATCGGAATATAGAGCTATTTAACACGTATACAAATATCACTTACACACCCTTTAAATGAGCCTACAATATAAATTGGGTCATAAAATGAGATACCAGTAAGTTATAGTATTCTCTCCCAGCCACACATAGGCCAGGATTAAATCCACTGCATTAAAAAAAAGTCCCACCCATTCGTTTCTATCCATCCACACTACACGCAAATCTGAACACCTTAAGCACACACACACACCCTTTCAGCAGATGAACAGCCTGCCAAATGAGGGAGTAATCCATCACTGGTGCCATTTTCTATTTGCAGGGTGCCTCTCCTCAACAATAGCTTGACTGACAGTGGAAGATAAGGCCTTCTTTTGACTGAGACGAAGAGCGGATGGGAAAACAATTAATAGCCAAGACATCACTCTGCAATATGTATAAGGAAACAAAATATGATACGTTTGATCCTC
The DNA here is from genome assembly GCF_963924005.1 of Protomyctophum bolini. Classification (NCBI taxonomy): domain Eukaryota; kingdom Metazoa; phylum Chordata; class Actinopteri; order Myctophiformes; family Myctophidae; genus Protomyctophum; species Protomyctophum bolini. The sequence continues at coordinate 22,819,369 of NC_137873.1, read as the reverse complement.
CATTTATAAAAAGAGAAAACGAAGTCACACTTACTAGAACAAAAGTAGCAATATGTTTGAGGTTAGAAAAGAAAACAGGTCCAATAATAATATGATCCAGGTTTTAGACTTAGCCAAGTGAAAATATAAAATTTATGAAGGTTGCAGACAAGACCTGAAACCACAGCAGGTTTGATTGAGTGATTGATTGGTTAATTGATGGAAATATTTATTGAAAATACGAGTAAAAAAACAAAACAAAAATCTATGCAGCCTTCATATTTAGTCCTATATAGTTATCTGAGCAAAGGTCACTGAGTTATGGCCATTTGAAGTGTTAAAAACTGCTGTAACACTGTTGGCACAACAGTGCTCCAGCAGTGTCTCCGGGGGCAACATGTGACTGCTGTTATGGTCAACCCCTGAACAGTGTTAGTGGCTAGTTTTGTGCGGATTGGAGCATTGGTGAGTCTGTGGCCACTGGGGCCCCCCAAGGGCCACATGTGACCCCTGGTGTTGACAATTCTAATGACAGACCCCTGTACGGTGTTGTTTGTGCCAAGTTTGTTGTGGACTGGAGCAACGCTAAGCTTGTTGCCCGTACCCCTGGTGGGACTATTCTCATGGCAGTCCCTTGAACAGTGTCACGATGTTATGTTTGTGACTTCCCCGGTCCACAGTCCACCAACCAAACCTCTAGGCAATTTTGGCTAAATTGTATCTATTGGAACATGGGTTTGTCATTTCCTGAAAAGTAACAGTTATAGACATACAAGGTTTCTACCTGAAATAAATAAAAATCACACCCGTGTGAACTGAGTGGTGCAACTCCCCTCTCTCCCCCCTCCTCTCCTCTCTCTTTCTCTCTCGCTCATTAGCAGGCAACAGTGGAGCACTATCTCTCTCTCTCTCTCTGTTTCTGGCACAACAGCACCCCTACTGGTACTCATAGTCATACTGGTGCTCATTAACGTCACATAGGTGAACACATAGGTGAACACGGACATTGCTGTTCCTTGGAGTGGTTGCACCACTCAAAAACTAAGGCATACTTTCTAGAAGAAAAAAAAGTAGCAAATTATGTTTAAGGTTAGCAAACAAAGCCGAATAATAATCCTTTAAAAAGGAAAGTAGGTAATTTAAGCCGTATTCAAGACACAATGGAAAAGACACACAACACAGTGAAGGAGCACGAGCAGCTCCACAGACATAATAGGTTTCAAAATGTCTGAGATTCTGCATTTGGAGTGTCATTAACCATTCATGGCAATTGGAGTGAGAAATGGACTCAGACCCAGAGAGTGGGGTGTCAGCATAAAATAATTACAGATATTAAATATTCAGCATAAAGCTTATTATAGCCTATTATAGCATCAGTGCCTCAGAAATGTATAGGGAACGAAACAGCAGATTAATAAAAATGTAATATGGATGAAAACCTTGACATTTTCCATTCTCTAACGTTCAGCTTAATTGAGCCTTCGAGAAGTTACACCTAATGCCACTGCCATTCACATTAGACTAATTCCTGCACAGAGGGAAAAACACAGATTTGGTCAATTGATTTTAAAGACACTGTTGCTTCATAGTGGTCCTGTAGACCAGAGACTGACTGCAAGGAGAAGTAAGTGGCTGGTGGTAATGCTGTTTGGCGCTCCAGGGCAAGGGAACAATATTTCAAATAGGCAAGAGCCTTCTGTGCTATTTTTAAACCTTAATGGAAAATGTGGCTGAATTAACAAACTGCCAAAGTGCAGAAAAGGAAGTGAAAAGAAAATATTGGACCCCTGAGATGGTTACACCCATGAAAAAATACTCAACGACCCTACTTTAGAAAGTAATGAAGGAAGAATTGCAGTCACCCATGCATCACTTTATAAGTACTAGTATATGACACACACACACACACACACACACACACACACACACACACACACACACACACACACAGCTGCACAAATTCACCTAAAACTATGCTTTTGGCCGTGACCTCGATCGTCAATATTCAACTAATGTCAACAATTGTAGCACATTTGTCAGACCCAAATATAGCTACCCGACAAGATGAAATAACACTAGTCACCAATAGAGTTGAGCTCAGAAAAATAATAACTAGTAAAAAAAGTAATTAGAAATTAATAGACAAACAATAAATCCTGAGGGAGAAGAAAGCGAGAGATCGCATCGTTGTTGGAGCGATCCAAACATAGTAAATGTATGGTAACGCTACCATAAGAGCATTTGGATGAAGCATGAGGGAAGAAATAAGGGGAGAAGAAATAAAATATATTTTTTAGAGAGAGAGAGAGAGAGAGAGAGAGAGAGAGAGAGAGAGAGAGAGAGAGAGAGAGAGAGAGAGAGAGAGAGAGAGAGAAGATGATTCATTGTAGAGAGGTGACATGAGGTGCTTCTAGAAGAGATGAGTTTCCAGGTTTTAGACTTTAGATATTTTCACTTAGCCAAGTGAAAATATCAACAACGTCTTTGAAGGTTACAGAGCTGAAATCACGGAAGAAGCTTAGACAACATATATCCTCACTGTCTGGCAGAAACCTTGTATCTCCATATTTCATCTTTTTTCCCCCATATGATTGCCCTATTCCCAGCTACAAGCTCACAATGTAGTGAGCTTGAATTTCTGCAATTCTTTCGAACATCTATGAACATTCCCTCTGTCATATGCCCAAACATGCCCAAAACTGACTGCGTAAGAAATATGAACACACATTCAAAACGATCAAACCCAATAAAGCCCGGGGCTTGTTTCCATTGTGGTTTAAAGTGGTTAAGTCTGTCTGTGAGTTTTTATAAATGTTTTAACTAACGACAAATATTAACTAAATTATATTGGATATATTGGAACGTGTTCTTTTTCTCCCATTTCCTGAAAAGTAAAGTTTTTGGACATAGATGGTTTCCACCCGACAGCGACGATATATGATGGGTAACCGAGAGACGTAATCCGAAAGTGGAACATACATCACCACAGAGTGTTTGTACTGGGTGCAGTCAAGGGCTCAGCATTCCTTGTGCTGCTAAATTCCTATCGCCCCCGACCCCTTAACCCCCCTTCCAATGCACAACCCAAACCCTGCAGTCCACTGAGCAACATGCCGCCCTGGAGCGGACGGTGGCATGACATGTGGGTAGAATAACACATGAAACTGAAGTGTCCTGCTATAGGATAAGCCCTCTCTCCCACATTGATCAAATGTTTCACCACGAGGTCAGAGCCATAGGTCTCACTGGGGGGTACTGCCATCACACGTGCGCGGCATGCCATCGTACACTCTTGACACTCGCAGTAAGACCTTCGCCCATTTTTAGACACGCCAGTACACCGTTCCATGCTATTTAGGGGTTGAAACTTTAAGAGGGTTTTCCACGGGGTGGGTTCATGTTCCGCTGTCATTTTGATGCCGTAAAACATTCAGTTGTCTTTGCTCGTCGCTCAGTCTACTTTTATTTGGTTTAGGGGAAGATGCTTTTATTGGTTAGATGCCTTTATAGATAGACGCAGTGCCACGGTGTCTGGACTTCTTATGCATCCACCGGTGTGGTTAAAATGTGCGTGGATGTCTTCCCTGTGCATTTATGGTTTAGTTCAGTGAGACACTTTAATCAGGATTAACCATTTATTTATTGCAATGATTTTGCATTGAGTTGCAATGCTGCAAGTTGCAAGTCTGCTCCTGTGATACTGCAAATGATCTGCGCAAGCGTAACACTGAATCTGAGATCACTAACTAACGCCCCAGAAGCAGAGCCCCAAGTACAGAGTTATTTCATGAACATGACATTGATGAATCCTTCAAGGGCATACGTTAAGATACACAGACAGATATATCATACAATCCACAGAATTATACATTTAACAGTGAAGAACTAAATGCCACAGCCACAGGGAGGAGGCCGGGGAAGTGGAGGAAGTTTGATCACTGACAGGTTGCAGAACGTAGCTGTGACGATGCAGAGCTGGAGTATGAACAGTGAACTATGATCTGCTTAAAACACTAAGCCTAAACCGGAATAGAGCGTGAGTGTTTTATCTTGTTAGCAAATTAGAATGAAGGTAGATGATTGAGGATGAACGTACTGAAGACCTCCTGATTGGTGTGCCTACCTGAAATACCTGAACTAATAGAAACAGACTGATCTTATTACGCACCATCGCATTAATACCAGTAAGATGCCTAAGGGCGAGGTCGTATGCACGCATTCGCCTGTGTGACGGCAGACTGCTGGGTGAGCGTTGGCACTTTGGCATGGGGGGGGGGGGGGGTCAGATCAACATAATGGAATTAATTCAGTACTGGCCATATAAGTGTACAGTGTACACTTGAGTGTACAGGGTTTGATTAGGTCAGATCAACATATGGAATGTCAGAACAGGTCAGCTCCATATATGGTGATCTAAGGGTGGCAGCAGGGGCAGTGTCTTGAGTGTACAGGGTTTGATGAGAGCCTTAATTTTCGTGCCTGTTGAGAACTCACTAATAACTTAATTTTCGGGCCTGTTGAGAACTCACTAATAACTTAATTTTCGGGCCTGTTGAGAAAAAAAAAGGTTGACATATAAGAGGAAGGATGGATGGGGAATGTCAGAACAGGTCAGCTCCATATATGGAGATCTAAGAGTTTGAGGTTTGTGGTCATATGTAGAGTTTCTGGCCAATATTGATGACATCAGGGATCTCAATATATGGGCTTAATATTGATGACATCAGGGATCTCAATATATGGGCTTAATATTGATGACATCAGGGATCTCAATATATGGGCTTAATATTGATGGGCTACATCCCTGGGGCTACATCCCTGATTATGTCACGTGATGTCATGCCTGGGGTGAAAGACTAACTAACTGACGGGAAATGCACGTTTTCATAGAAAATGCAACCTGCGGTCGCAATTAATATAGAGTAATTACTAACGACCCTCAAAATAACATACCGAACATCATATACCTTCCATCACATTAACATTAATGCAGAGTTACGTCACTCCCAATAATACACCTGATGTGTCTTGCCCGACATGAATGCACCTCAACAACTACATAAACTCTTGATTGGCTGCGTGATTTACATCAGCATTGCTGTTTGCAGCTATTGCAGTTGCACACACCTAAACATTCAACAGCCACGACGAGCACTCTGACGAACATGGACACGTGTACGGTCAGCCTTGTACAGCACCAGCTTCAGGATGGTGACGAACGCTTCAGTTGCACTCAGCAGGGACAGGACTAAAACAAATCCAGTGTTCACAGACAAACAGGAAGGTAGCAAGAACATGCCTAAATTATACTTTGTCGTGCGACAGTGTTGTACACAAAAATGCCGAGCTACAACATCTACGACGCATCAGGTATGCAACGTATTGTGATCTTTCAGAATCTTTTCTTTGTTGTAGTTGTGTTCGCTGTTTTGCGCACTGTTGTACAACGAAGCATGAGTCTACAAGTCACCTCCAAATTCAACTGCAGAAAAGGGCATCAGTCACATGCCTTCCACAGGTTAATGTCCCTGCCCAGAGCCGTACAGCTGATCCAATCGAGACAGAAGATAAGGAGAACTGTAATATAACATCTCCCAGCATCTCCCGCTGTACTTTGTCCGATGTTGGCCTCTAAGAGACCCCCCACAAGGAAAATGTACAGATCACTTAAGTTCTTCAAAAAATATTCTTGCCACAGCAATTTAATCTTCTGCAGTATTAAGAACAGTGTTACCTATCACAGCAGTTGCAACGCATAGGTGTATGTACAATGTTTGAATAGATTCACTAAACATGACAAGCTTGTGAATAAACAGTTGATAGTTTGATTTATTCATAACTAAATAATTTTCAGTTAAACAAACAGTTTCTTTGTCTCCGTTCTAAATCATATTCAACAACACAGGTTGCCACGGTTAAAATAAAAAAACAGAAACGGAGTGAGAAATATATTGGGGCCGTGGTTGTTTTGTTGGGTTCTAATTTGGTATTCAATTAAACAATTGCACTACTACACTTACAACTACTGAGGCAAGGTTTAATTGTATAAGGTAGTCCATAACCACTTCCTACTCACAGAAGGGGTTTATTATTATTTGTATTCAAATGGTTTTGGTAGATCAAAGCCACATAGGTTATGTGGAAGCTCGCAACGGGAACACAGCTCACATAAACCATCTGTCTTGACTTGGGACAATATGGACATTCTTATGGCAGTAAAAGGATATTCTTGGGAAATATAACTGCTCTGGTAACACTATGCCTAATTTTCCTGGGGAAAGGTTTTCAAATTGTGTCAGCAGATGGCGAATGCATGTGGGCGGACAAGCCACAGTGGCAGCAAAATATGTTCACTGTTGAATTAAACTAGCCCCCTGTCCCCTCAGTGACTATGGAAATTAGTCTGCATGTCAAATACCACAACCTAAATTGGAAATTTAAATCAAGTCACAAAGCACTATTAAAATAAACAGGTTGTGGAACGGGAGTACTCTGGAGGCAAAGTTATGATTAAAATTTCCTGTAACAACTTGAGTTAGGTAGGCAGCATCAAATCGTAATGGATCAAATTGGCTAGGATGTGAAGTTTGCTCACTAAACTCCATATGAATTTAAATCTGAATCTAATAACAGACACCCCTTCATCTGCTCTACTGATGGACTCACAAGGCTCTACAACATAGTTTTCATCTGCTCCCTTCCTTTGTCCAGTCCAGCTAGTGACTCATAAAAAGTCAATCGTCTCCCCCCTCCTAATAATGCTGACAGAGACAGAATAGGTCTTTCTGGCAATATTAACCTGTAGGCTTTCAGTTGGTAGGGCAAACAGGCCAGTAAAAACCCATCAATCTACATTATTGGCCCATTGAAGGGCTGGATGTGTAGCGGACCAAAACCTCAGTCTGGGAGGAAATCCTTTTTAATGGAGGTCTCCCTTTACATGAAGTCTGAAATAAATGTTTCCCCCACCCTATGGTGGACCTTTCATTTATCATCCACGTTATATGCAGTGCAGTCCACACACTATAATTTACTAATTTAAAGGCTAACTGACAAGAGATTTCCACAGCACGCAAGTCCAAAGATGAGGATGAAAATGATCGCAGCAGCAGACACAGACAGGCAATGACAAAAACACACCGTGACCTCTCTTAAGTCCCAGAGAGAGTACAAAATATTCCCCATCACAAATGTAACTGTGAATAATGAGTAGTGAAAGAAACGACCCGTAACCTGAACTCCAAAAATAATTCTCGCCCAAGTCTCTCCGGCCTTTTTTTCCTTGTTCTTTTTTTTAACAACAGGGCTACTGTGGGACCACATGCACACCCAGTGGAGGCAGCCGTGTCCTGGCACCGCCATTCGTTACGCTCCTGGATTCCTATTACTTCAGAGAGCTTGGTTGGCTGGGAAATCCATCTCCTGGTGTCAGCTTTATCAAACTTCTACACAAAACGCTACCGTTGGGAGGGAGGGGAGCATGGTCATCCAAGGAACCTCTGTAAAGGCGACGATGTCATTACCTGAGACCTACAAAGCCCCAGCATGTGGTTCTCTAATGCCTGATTTATATAGTCTATGTTTGCGCATTGTGTCATGCACTGAAAGTGATTGATCTATAAGCTTACAACTCGTGTAGATTGGCTATATTTGATGTGGTGAGCAAGTATGAAATTAATCAGGCTTAATAAGGAGGCGGAGGGGTGATTGTAATGGAATGTTAATCCGCACGACCATAATAGGGCTGGCCGCTATTTGATTTTATTTACAAGCGAAACCTCAAAGCTTCTTGAATTTATTTGTTATTGCTCGCTTCTCCATTTTTTTATGTAGCCCTGTCGTTAGCAACACATGAGTTCCACACAGATGAATTAACACTGGATTTGACTGTGTATTATGACATCACATATACATGACACAACTAGGGTTGGGCTGGTTACAGTAGATTTCATTATCATCATCAAAATGACCATTTGTTCATGTTTTTGTCCGTGTGGCACTACTGGAGCAGCACAATCCATTCTATAGTGATTCATTTTCATGTAGCCTACACAGCTACCTCTGTAAACTTCCCTAGTTCAAGCTACCATGTACTGGTCTGGTGGGCACATGGCTCTGTTCTGTTCTTGCGTTGTTTCAACGTTGTTTTTAGCCATGCAGGTCAGCATGGGGCTCTGTGAGTTATTAACCTCCCCACTCAAATTGTAAGTAGTAGCATTATGTGCATGTAAACCAGCCTCCGTGACCTTCCTGTGTGCTCTACATTTAATAGGGCATTTGACAGGACACTCTCTGTGCAACTGTAACAGGGCTTAAGCAGTGGGGAAATGTCACTTCTTCACCAGGAGCTGACACAACAATAAAGGCACGTTAAGATGTTCCAACTTCACTTCATAACCACTTGAGCCCTATTTCATGTGTAATACGTTGGTGTGACACAGCACACAAGATCTGATATTTAAACTATTTTAGACCATTTTTGAAAAGTTGTGCCTGTCCATCTTTTTTGTTTTTGAGGGCAAGCTTTGTATGTTTGTGTGAATCATAGCGATGATTTGATTGGTTGAGCAGCCCGGGCCCATAGCGATGATTTGATTGGCTAAGCAAAGTACAGAAAAAGTAAAGGACAGAAAAGTGAAGAGGGAAAGGTGAAGACGCAAATTGCGATTGGCCGGAATGAGATGATGTATGAAAATAAGTGAGTGCCCCTCACTTCACACAGGTGTGATTTTTTCTATGTGCCTACCTGCACAAGTAGGCTACTGTATGATAATGGTTTTATCAATAGAGAAAAGGGTAAGAAGAATAAAGAAATTATTCCCATTTGCAGTCTGCTTTGGAATGGACTAACCAAATTAAAATGGAAAACAGTAGTTAACCTAATTGAGCTCATCGCTTATTCTTAATAGCCTACATGATAGGTCTATATCTCTTAGGGAACATTACTTTCACGATTAGGGAAAATTACTTTCACGATGTATGTCCATAAGTATAGCATAATAGTTATTTTGCGCAGTGGAAAATAGACAGGCAACTGTAATAGAATTAAACCCAAATACATTAAACATTGAATACAGCTTCATCAAAGGTATGTGAATGTGAGTGGTTGGTGGTTGCTCTTTTGAACAAAACAGATTGTTCTTTAGCTTTCCTGCTACGTATATATAGTAGTAGTCTACTGCAGCGGGTCCAAAATGGTGTGCCATGAGACAAGTCCAGGTATGCCTTGAGACTTTGTGACAACCATACATAATTATTGCAATATACAACCATACAGTAAGTTGGGACTTATTTTATTAAATATACATGAGTACTTTTTGCACAATAATGATATATACTATAATGCTATTAAATTTGCTTACTATATGCCAGTCAGGCCATTGACTGTCAACGGGATGACCACCTTTTGCAAAGTTATTTCAACAACAAATAGGACCATGCCCTAGGTGTAACATGCAACAGAATAGACCTTTAGAACTGTTATTCTTTTATAGAAGAACCCTAAAGCCTGATATAGACTAATAGACGTCATCGTACAACAATTTTGCTCACTCAAAATAACAGATATTCAAATCATGTGTTTAGTTGAAAAGCAGTTATTTTGATGAGCAATAAATATTAATTAGGCTTAAAAAACTGTTGTGAACTATGGACCACCAAGTGGGTGCTGCAAAGAGCTAATGTATGCCACGTAATGAGGCAATTGAGGTTCCCCCCACTGCCCGACACAGAGACACAAATCCTCGCGGCCTATCTCTTCCGTTTGCACCCCTGCATCAATAATACAGACTGACACACACAAGATACTCTCAAGGAGAGCCAGTCACTTTGCTTCGCCAGAGTGCTTACCGTGGAATAAACAAATGAGAAGTGACAATCCTTGTGATAGACCATACATCCTCATGAATAAGATACATTCTCTCCTTCACTCCCCACACCGGCGTAAGCACTGCTCATGCGCTATTCTGGCTGGTGCTTTCTTCAGCAGATGACATTAACAACGTTAATAATATCCAAGTATCAATCCCAAAAGATATGCAACTAGTTCAGCACGATGAGCCCGAAGGATCGTTTCAAAATGCTACGTAATGTGTGACAGTCATAATTGAGTGATATAAATAGATCTGAAGTGTTGATCATTTGAGTAGACTAGTGGGGGAAACATCTTTCATGAGCTTCATACAGATCTGTGAGAGCACAAATAAGCAGCAAGCGCTGGATGGCTCCCACTGGGACCTCCTAACAGGAGCAAGGGAGAAGAAAAGGGCTATATTACTGCACATGTATGCACAAGAAACGCACTGTATGCTGTAGCAAAGCATTTAACAATCTTACAAAGACTTGTAAGATAGCAGGAACTAAAGAGGAATTTTTCTAAATGTGCAAACAGCCAGAACAGTAGATACAGTACATCAGATCAGATATCCATGCCCACTTGATATAGCCTGAACTCACATGTACCCCTGCTGGACTAAGGTAGAATCACCTCACACAGGCTTCTCTGCTGTCTCCCTCATTCAGATCATTAAATGAAAAGAATATATTGCCCATTTGCTTAAAAAGTATTTGAAGATTGTGAATCTGTATTTAACATCATTTTAAGAGCTCTATTTGCTGCACTGGGTGTGCATGCTGTGTTTATGGTTTTAGTGACTTTTTAATGGGTTTAAGAATGGGTGTAAAACTATAACCAAAAGAAGAGGAAAGGAAATTGTGTCAGATTCAATAGGTTTCTGCAGCTTTTCTCTACAGCCTCTAATTAGTTGAGACATTTTACTTGGTGGCTGGGTCATTTCAGCCATTGGGGGTTGATGTGGTAGGTTGCACTGGACTCGCTCGCAGGACAAAGATCCCATATAAAAAGGCTGATTCAGGAATCTCTATCCCGTTGCTCTCCTCAAATTATGTAAAACAAGGCCAAATAACCAAGAACAAAGAAGACAATCTGTAACACAAGGTCACGGTGGCGGTATGATTCATATTACAGTCAGCACTGGCTGACATGTGAAAAATATTCGTAGAAAAAAAGCCAAGGTGGTTTGGTAAATGCCTGGACATAATAACTACATCAAAGTGGGTAGAATAATGATACAGGCAATTTGCAGACACCAGTGATGATCGTTTTAACATTTAGCACAGGTTTACTGTATACACATAATAGTAGGCCTAATTAATTTGCAGCCAGGGCCTTGATAGGGATGTTCATTAGCCTATTACTGAGACAAACAAAGTTGATGGATTAAACAACTAAAAATAATGAGATGCTCAAACATACATCCGTCCCAGTTGTGGAGGAAGATCAAAGTGTGGCTTGAGGGCCTGGTGAATACAGGGAGAAGGATTGTTGCAGCAGAGCTCCAAAAGAACAAGAGCTGGACAAGGAGATATGACATCAGAGGAGGTTGGCACTTGGCAGTGTTCCCCCAGGCTTGTTCTCTCAAAGCTGTCAGCCTGCCTTCCAACCATGGAGGACGTGCAAAGGCAGAGGAAGCAACATTCCTCTTAGAAATCCCTAATTCTGGGAGTGAGCCTACAGTAAGTGTCATTTGGTACCACGCCACCTTAGAGACGGTGTTTTGATGAAAGGAGTAATTTTGAATTTGGGATATTTTTTCAAGACGCCACCCACGGCATGTCTTCTTCCAACGATGAGAAGCATCAAGCATGCCAGAGAAGAGAGGCATAAAAAGCTTCCAGGAAGCAATTAGCACCAGTGGGCCTAGGTTGCTTCTGAGCGGGCGGAACAAGACACGTCACTGCCAGGGTTCAGGGCCACGGCCCACGCATAAAAAAAACAAAAACAAAAAAAACCATGTACTGTATTCTCCTGGTATTGCATGGCACCTTAGATAGACAATGTCCTCCAAATTACATGTGATTCAGTTAAGGAATTAGCTGAAGATTCTGAATGCAGAGCCGGAGGGACCAAACGTCAAATACGGTCCTTCAAAACATGGATGATGAGTGCATAGCACAGGGCTCCAGACTAACTTTTTTCACCACCGTCCCGGGACCGTCCCAAAATACAATTTGAACCATCCCGAAGTAAATGTATACCGTCCCGGGAAATAAATGTACAAAAAGCACCACTCAAATTGTGAAATTAATAACTGTATTCCTATTGTAATAGAAATACAATTAAGCCAAACAAATAATGTATATTAATATATATAATAATAACATTAATTGTCTGGCTTCATGTTTCTTCTGTAGATACACTGATTTAGTCAAAATGCTCCCAGATGAAAAATAGGGCTTGGTTAAAAATGTTAATCGAATTAATCAGAGGCTTTGTAATTAATTAATCTAAATTAATCACATTTTAATCGCATATCAATATTCGACCTGAGAACAGTGATTGTTATTTTGGTGTAGGCTGATCAAGACCAACAGATAACGTGCAGCAATGCAGGTATATTAATACTCAAATGTCTATTACATGGTTGGCATGAGAAAACAAATAAAAACAACTTTATTAGGGGGAATACTAAGACGAAGGATCAATAAATAATAATAATAAATACAATCAATGTGGAATGAGAGCGTTTTGGTTTTGGGGTGTGCATTCCACAGTGTTGGGGCAGCAATTCCAGAACAATCTGAGCATTAGAAAACATCTGTTGCTTCAGATGATTATATACCAACCTATTATTTAATGTCGACGGCAGCTAGCAAGCCTAGCATGGAAGCTAACGTTAAACGTTGGTGTAGTGTAGCCCCATGTCCATATGGAACCTTTCTGTGGCACACAACCATGGTCTTATCCACGCTTCCAACCGATAGTTTTTCAATCTAAATGTCTCATCCACGGGGCAAAAGCAATATAATTCCTATGATTCCGTTGGGTGAATGTAGTGTGTGCGTTGTTGTTGTTGTCAACGGGAGGCATACTAGTTTGGTCCGACAGAGCATTGGTTGACGGCACGGCAAATTCTCATGCTGCTCATCGCTGCACACGAAATGCGCATTTTCAGTGTAAAAACTCCTCTCGTCCCGAAACCGTCCCGGATGAGATACATTTACGTCCCAAATAGATATTTTACAGTCCCCGGGACGTCGGGACGCCGTTAATCTTGAGCCCTGGCATAGCACTTCAACCTGCTGTTGAAACGCTTTCCTCAATGATATACATATGCTGGCTGATGGATGGCCTGTCTCACTGTACTGATGCACTCACTGTAAAGAGACATATGTGCTGACAAAGCATATTTTAGATGCATACATACATAGCTTTCATACATACAAGACTGTTTCCCTGCATTTTTTCAGCAAAAGCACGCACGGAGCAAACGCATGTCTATGGAGAACTGTGGAAGGCGCCTGAAGCCTGATGGACTCCCAGCAATTCCTACAAGCAGCGTATTACTCCAGCTCTGTCTGACATTTTGAAATTCAGCAGTATGCAAGAATATTTAGCATTTCCATTTATACTTTCTTAGAAAGTTTAAATGCAAGAGTATAAACCTATGACTTAGTTTCTTTGTTATATTTTTCCTCCACGTGGTCGATCTCTCTAGTCTAGGCATGTTGTTATTTCAGTTTTTTATGTGTGTTCATTGTCCTTTCTTATCGTTTATAATATCAACCAGGGATACCTACAACATACAATTAAGGTATTTAGCAGACACCTTATCCAGAGTGACTTACACTATGCAAGGTATAAACACATACATCAAATGTGTAGAGACAGTGTAGTGCCTCGGTAATCTAGGATCATAGGTAAACATCTATGATCAACAAAGCATCAGTCTAAACTGTATAATATAAAAGAAATAGGACGAACACAATATAGTAGGTGTACATGAGCAAAAGCACTCAGAATAATCTGAATAACTCTACTACTATATTATATATTATTATGGCATTGACACATTTACTGAACTCTGTGAGAACATCAGGGTAGGAGGGGCATTGGTACATTGACTTGACACGCTAAATAATTCCCTTAATGTGTCCAAATCCACAGAGGAATGCGTGAAGATTATGTCCGTGAGAAATGGCATCCACGACACGACTGCATCGCTGCCATAGGAGGACTTGTTACTGCCACTCTTAGGGAGCCACGGCATGACCAATCGATTCAACTTCCTGCTGGAAAACAACACAAGGGCTGAATCCGGGGGAAAATCAGCATCTGCTGCTGCGTCGCAGTACGCAACTCTGCATACCATCCACTGACTTATGATATGACACCACTACACCATGTTGAAGACCTTCAGAAATAAAAGTGGGTGAGAGAGGGATGAGCAGAAAGAGCGAGTAAACAAGGGCTAAGGGCCAGGGGGAGGGCGGTGGATGTGGGGCCTTTGTTTGCCACATATTACAGGGGCCTATCGGAAACAGCCTAATGCTGTCCATCAGAGGAGAAGGGCCAGAGAATAGACTGTCCTATTTATCTAATGAAGAGGTCATGGGGAAGGGGAGGTGGGTAGTTGTGGGTGCTTGGGGCGTAACCATGCCAAGATTGCAACTGGGCTCCATAGTTGGATGGCTTAATACCGAGGAGGCAGGTGGTCATATGGGTCACAACCATATGGCAAAGTATGGCAATGGTAGGGCGAGGCTAGGGCATGCAGGGCATAGTGATTAGGAAAAACACACCGACTTGTGTCAATCAACCACCATGTGTCCTGTTCATGCATGTTAAGTAACCCATTAAACCCTGCCTCTCAAGATTCAGTTCACTGACCCAAGTATAATTGTTGAATTGAATGCCATCCTAGACTAATGGAAATGCAAGCTCTTCACCTCACTCCATACCTACAGCATGTCTCTATAAGAACTTTGTAACATTATTTCAAGTGCTTTATACTGTATACAGTCATTATATTATTAAGAGACCCACGGCTAGCGGGCTAAAACATTGCCCGCCAAGATGCAGACTGTAGCAAATTCCCAATGGTGCGTAAAGCATGTTGACACAAGGTATTGACAAGAGACAATATCACTCATGGCCTGGGGGACTTACTGTTGGAGAAGCCCCCCACCATCCCTTTACATCTAGCCCCCATATTCCAAAGATGCATGCGTGTGTGTGTGTGTGTGTGTGTGTGTGTGTGTGTGTGTGTGTGTGTGTGTGTGGGAGGATGGGTGGCAGACAATGTGTTGTACGGGCTCTCATCTAATGCTGAAGGCTGTTAGTCTGAAGGTTTATCTTCCGCTACAAAAGGTTGGCTGCATGATGCTATTATTCATACAGACCTATATGTCCCCTCTGATATCGCCCAAAGGCTCTTACCGCTTACAGAAATCAAAACGTGGACAAATCTAGCCGAGGAATTAGGACCTTGAAAAATCCCACAAATCTCAACAGCACAACTCTGAAAAGGAAATGGACCCGACCCATGTGGTTTCTCACACTCTCTGAATTAAATGAAAACTGATGCGTTTACTGTGCAACTATTAGTCTGCCCCAAAGACAGATGCCCCGTGAGCTGCTTTATATTCTTCTTTCCCTGCACGTACATGCATGTACATTGTTCAGGAGCAGTTGTGCAGAACTTGAGTGTAACAAGAAAAAAAGCCCCCACAAGTAGGCCAGCTCAACAACGCAAGGCACTTTTCATCTTGAGTGAAATAAAAAGCACTTTTAAATGCAAGCCTATCCGGCCAATTTTATCTACCGGTAAGTGCTTTAAGGAGTGACACAAAATAAAACTTGTACAGCATGTGTGTGTAATACGGTTAATTATTACACCAATTTGTTGAATTCTCGATGCTGATAGGTCAATCAAGATTCAAGACAGTCTGTTATTTCATGAGCAAACTTCTGTTCTGAAAGATAGACCAGTGTTCTGCTTCTACCCATGTTTAGGTTGCTAAAACTTGCTATCAAAGTGTACACTTCTAATCTACGGTAATAAAATCAATATTGGGTCAAATTATTGATTTTATTACTAAGTAGCGTTGTTCTTCCTGTTTGGTTTATTTTGCTATAATGACTGCCTCATTGAACATTATCACTTACTTACCTAAGCTTTGTTGTGGATGTGTTTATCTTGCAAATTGCCGCTGTAGGGCAGAAACCTTGTATCTCAATTTTTAAGTTTTTCCATTTTTTTTAATAATAATGATGAATGTAGTTACCAAACAATGGATTGGGACCAATTTTCGGGTCACACAAGCATTTTTATTTCATATCTCGGGTTATTCTTTTCTATAGCCTGAAAAGTAATGATTTTGGCAGCAATGCAATGCCAACTATGCTAGAAAAGCTTTGTAACTTTATGTCCAGTTACTTGATGGGCCATTTAATTTGAATGAACACTTCCAGTAAATCCGTGGGATAATGGAGATGCTTATGTTTCAGTGTCGAGTTTGTCGGGAAAGCAGAAGGAGGAAATGGGATACTGGCTGGCTGATTGTGACACACTGAGGGAGTGACTCTTGCCGTTGCTGTCACGTGTATTTTGAAAACCATTACTTTTCAGGAAATTAAAATGTTTTAATGGATCCAATGTAGTTATATTTAGTCAGAAGCTCTTGTTCATATACTTTTCATTGGTTAAATCAATCTATAAATAATATGCACATGTTTGTGTGTACATCTCTTCACCACAAATATCTTGACAACCATCCATCTGTTCGACTGTCTGTCTGTGTCCTTTTATGGCCACAGAGTACAGAAGTAATTACATCAAACACATGCCACCCGATGTTTTATGTATCTGACATAAGCGTAAAAAAAGAGACGGCAGCACTTCACCAGGGCAAACCTGAAATGACTACATTAAGTTGTATCCCCACGGACCCACCCCTTGGCCGTTAAAAAAAAGAAATTACAAGATTTTTGCTGATATTGCTCCATTGAATAGACCATACATTTCACAAAGCTAGAGTCAAGCACCGAGAAAGAAATTGACCTAACCTCAATTCAATATAAATACTAATGGCTTCACAGAGTGGGAGAATATCTGCATGAAATACTTTAAATGACAACTCATATCTGACTTGAGTTACAGTAGTGCTGACGGGTGCTACTCCACCTAAGATGGCATGTGGTTCTTGTGATAATGCAGTTGGTGACACATAGCAGCAATTAGGTATAACATCTGCAAATTGGCTAATGCCGCCCGTCACCATGGAAACACCTGTGTGATTGATGGCTTTGTTAGGAGAAGTAGTTATACACCATTAAACTTGTGTAATAGTGCGTGGCAATCATCTCAATAACCATGCGCAAAGCAATTACCAAGTCATTAAAAAAAGGAATAGGCTAATACAACATGGTTTTGCACTAGTCAAAGATTGACATGCCTTAGACCAGCTAATCCATGTCTGTTCTTTATGACAAAATCAATCTTTTGTGTGTTTAGTATAATAAAAACTGACTTGATTAATACTTACGAATACGAAATGGATGTACATGAAAATGTCTTGCAATGTCTAGAGTCATAGAGTGCATCTATTTCTTCTTTCTAAATGTATGCATCTCAACAACATGGACCAAATACATGTCATCTATGGAGGACACTCCTTTATCCCATACAATAGATGTTTGAACAGTGTAAGCTAGAAGTATTTGCTTGGGATAATGTATTCACTTTTGTCTTGATGTAATTTCACTGTGAGGGGAACATAAGAGAGAGGGCTTGTAGGAATGAATATAGCGTCCTTCAGTGCATCAGGGCAAGGACAGACAGCGCACCAGCATAGAAAATGACTGAGACAACTCCAAATTCAGATGAGAGAAAGGAGACGGAGTGAAACAGATGTGCTGTTGTTTTTGACAGAATGGTATGCATGCACACAACACACACACACACACACACACACACACACACACACACACACACACACACACACACACACACACACACACACACACACACACACACACACACAGTTTATACGTAGACACATGTGCATACACAGCAGCACCACTCAATCATTTTCGTCTGGGGCCAATCCATCTATTGCTGCTTGACTGGGATCCAATCACCATTCCCAACAGGGCCCGAATGAAAGAATGGCGGACAGCCTGTGGAGAATACCCACTCCCTCAGAGTAGATTGATGAGCCAGATCTCAGGCTGGCTCGCCAGGCATCAAATATCGAGATGAACATGTAAGAATCTCTGATGCTGTACACTGCTTTACAAACAGACCCCCACAACTTGTAGGCTGTGCACCAAATGCTTGTTGCCGCAAAACATTTTTGCTATTCAGCTGTCAGAAATGTATAAAGTTGCTGCATCTTTCCTCTGCCTCCAGCTAATAACACTCATGTTGGATTGACTGGATTTGATTCCCTCTAGTTTTATGCTCTAGTAAATGAAGAAAACATGTTGAGCACAGTGGAAAAGAGCAGGATTTAAACCTCAACAAAGACAATAAAAAACAAATGGGGAAATTTCAACACTGAATGTCAAATGAGGGCTTAATTAGTGATAATTAGAATGCACTTCCAAAGACCACAAGGCTTCTGTTTTTAATGATAACCCATGAAGGCGTTTCCTCTTAATTTATTTCTGTCAAATAAATTCTAATGGTGACCATATGTTCCGGGAGATGTTCAGTGGCCCATGTGAGCTGCCTGTGATCTGCCTGTGTGTTTGCTTTATTATGATGTGTAGCACACCAGTCTGTACTTTGTACCTCACTGTATGCGTGTATGGCAACAGTAGGCAATGTTTTACTAGACATAGTGTGCGTCAGTATGACACATTTTCGTAAAAGAAAGTATTACATTGAGAGCTGATTAGAATTGATATGATGCAACAACAAAAAACTATTCAAATTAATCAAAGACTGCATGGTGAAAAACTTTATTTTATAGTTGGGCAACAGCTGCTTAGTTGGCTGGAGGATGTTTACTTGTCCTGCTAACCAGCATTCTGACACACGCAGCCTAAATATCGCCTTATGTGTTGCGGCCTCAGGCACTAATGACATTTTCTTCTCCTGACTTTCCGAGATCAGTAGGGGCCAGAATAATTCCTGCTCTACCCTGATTGCTAATTTAAACACTGTCAGGATCAGGCCCTGTGAACGGACTCCAACGGCTCACCCAATGTCAGTATCTCACACGGGGCATTTGACTGAATCTGAGCTCAGAGTCAAATGGTAGCAGCATGGTTGCTGCCTGCTAATGCAAAAAGGCAAGCACTTGTATTTTGAGCGGTTCACCAGGGGGAAGGGGGGCAGGAGAGATGCCCCGGGAAAGACACCTACTGAGCATGATCCTTCGACTGCCACAGAGCTCATTAACATCTGGAGTGAGCCTTCTGGCATTGAAAACACCAAAGAACTCTGTCTCCCTACAGTGATTGTCACATTTAATGGCAGAGAGAACCTTGAAAGCACCAAACAGAAAGGGAAATGTGAAATGTGTCTATTTTGGATAGGAGCACTTTGTGGAGCACACAACAGGTTTTTAAGAAGCCTACATTCAGCCCACCTTTGCATCTATAGAGATGCATTATGCACAAAATAAAATGTCTATTTATGAAACCAGACCGTCTTAACTTGGTACCGGTAAATGCCTTTGTTATGAATATCAACATGCTTCAGAGTTGTCATAGGTGTCCATTTATAAATAAATACAGGGATACTGTAATAGAATTACAGACAGTATATCCAATAATCAGTATGTAATATAATATAGCACAGTCATTAGTTTTTTCAGACTCTGAGGAAGAGCAGTTAGCTTGAAACATCACAGCAACGTTTGAAGGCTCCAATATGACAGATGCTTTATTGCATCATTGTGCAGGCGCTGATATTATTTGTATTGTTGCGCTGATTGTCGCTCAGCACCTGCCCAACTTTGGATTTGGGATGTGCATGTCATTATTCTTTTTCATGTTTTCAGACTCCAGTCATTGTGGCTCAGGCTCATCACAGGAAAGGTTTCATGAGCTATAAACTAATCCAAACCACCAATAAAGAAAATAAATGTATATCTGTAGGTGTTTTGCTAATATCTTGAAAGCATTCCAAGACTAACGTGATGCAGTAATATTGTAATATATTATATTATATATATATTGTAATATTGTACAGCAATGCAGATACATTTCTTTTGGCTAAAAACCAAGGACATTGTGGTCTGATATAGTAATCACCGACACCAAGACACCCGTGAATTTATCACACTCATACATTAGCCAGTAACGCATATTTAAGGTTGTCACCCATCCAGATAAACACATGCCGTCTATTTATCAAACCAGAAGGACTGACATATTAATAAGCACGAAACATTTGTCGGTAATTAACATCTGTGAGAAACATACTCGTCTAGATGATGAGCCTGAAAGAGAGAGAGAGATAATTAGCAATACGCTATAGTTGAAAGTTGAAAGGCCTGCTTTTCCTCAAACACTCTCACTAACAATCCTAATTAGAGGTTTGAAAGTATATTCACTGGTGGTTACTAAAAAAATACTGTTCAATTTTTCGTTATGCCAATTGATTCCTCACCAAACACATTACTGTGAATTGTCACTGCCGTTGTGTCCACAGTAGAGCCTTCGTCCTACTCCTCCCTCCCAACACTCCTCGCTGACAGGTAGCCCTGTAGCAGTATGTGTAGTGACAAATATCACCCACCCCGCCTCCTCCTCCGAACATGGTCCAATTGTTTTAGTTGTTTTAATTCAGCATGATAAAGGTCAGACACTGCTATGGTTCCCTTTGATCTGCTGGCCTGGATGATTGCTCATCTACTGCCACCTCAGGTTAGTTTCAGACGCTAGTCGATTGAAAGCATCATCCGTCTCTAAGCATACTGGAATGATCCATGAGCTCACCAGAAGAGGAAGTACACACAGTCCTTGACCATGATATTCTGCTTGAAATGCAAATGAGCCTCTGGATAATGAGTTAAGTCAGCAATGAATGTGCAAACGACCACAACACATTTTTTGCTTATCTTATAAATATTTTTTTGTTTGTTAAGCAGCCGTTTTGGAGGACTCTGGACGGTTGTTTCTTGAGCTAGATATGAAGGTTACTAGCTATTATGGGATTCCAGACTTATCTTAGTTCAAAAGGAGTTCAAAATATGCAGCATTTACTGATTTATATCCGTATTAATCTACAGAATTAGCATTACTGACGTACTGGTGCAAACCAATTTCTGAAACTTTCAGCATCACCAAGCAATGCCTGTTGTTATCAGCTCTGTTTTTTTTTATCAGCTCTGTCTGGCCCAGAGTTTCACCTAAGAGAGTCCATAGGTCTCTAATAAGGGTTTTCAATTTGAAAAAAAAAGCCTAATCTTACTCTGTTTTCTTTTGTATGTATGTGTATTTGTTTGATTCAGGTTATTCTGGCAGCAAATTAAATGTCCATGCACCACATTATTTTAAGATCAAAAGTGCCTCAGCTTAGTGCATACTGCATAAGCTATAGAAACAGAGATAAGAGTAGACCCATTGCAAATGCAAAGGTAGAAATATCCCTTATGGCCAGACCCGTCCAAATGTTTAGTTTGTGTTCATGTTCAGGAAACTCTCCAAGGAAAAGACTTAGGTTCACTACAATGTCAGCAAAAGTGTGAATATGAGACAACATCATTTCTTGACAGCATAAGCAGATGGTGGAAAAGAAAACTACATTTGGTGACATCTGCAATAAATAATTTGTGGGAAATAGGACAGGAACGATGCTAGAGAAGTAGGAGACAAGGGTTTGGGGTCCTATTCTTAAATCCTAGACTTGTGTTATGGTATGTTTTCAAAAAGAAAACAAAAAACCTACTTAAAAGTTGTTCGCCCAGTTTGCTTGGCCCAGATTTCCAGCATGTTGCTTTTCATGCATTGATGAATCTTAAAATGACTCACCAGTCCAGTCACCACTACTGCAAATGGACGATCAAAAAAAGATCGGTACTTCCACAGTGCATGGAACAAAAACGTATCAATTTATTCGTCGGTTCATCTCCCACAACAGCATCACAGGAATCAATATTATAATTTCCAGATATTCGTGCCAGTCTCCAAATGCGCGTGTGTGCATGTCGTGTTGTGTGTTCCCTTTTTAATGAAACCAAAATATAGGCTACACTAGTCATTTGCGTTATTGTGCACATTACTGGCTGATATTAAGTTATAGTCATTCTTCAGAGCAGTAGAATGTTCAAATTAGATTTTTGTCAGTCAACAGAAATCGGGTCCCAACCCGTCCCCGGTTCCAAAATCTAACTCAACAATATAATAATAATTAATTTAACTTCAGTGATTCATATTCATATATTCATTGTTTATTTTACTCATCATGAACAATTAACATGCAAATTGAATTAAAATAGAACTGTGATCACTTATAATCACAATAATAATAATAATGCAAATTACCCAGAAGAATATCAAGGGGGGGGGGGGGGGGGGGGGCTGCTCAGTGCAAAATGAGACAACACCCACCTCCACAGTACCATCCATTGCTATCCTCCCACTCCTGATCAAATCAAGTTTATAGCTCTGCAACTTCACCTATTCTTGCGCCATCTGCTGGTGTACTTTTCAATGCCAACTTCTTTTCAATCTCCACTTTCACAATTTCATCAAGCTTCACCAGCAACATAAGCTCCTTTTTATTGCTCAAATGTCAAACAACTTCAAATGTCAAACTTCAGAAACTCTATTTGGATAGGGAGATTGCTCCTGAACAGTTGAACAAAAATGCATTTCAGTAAAAAAAAAAAATCACGATATTATTAACAGCGTCCTTCATAATAATGATCTGCTATGTTAAATAGCTACTTTGTTTGTACACCATAGTACTGTCCCAAAACTTCTCTGATGGAGCCTTAACAAAATCTATTATTTAACTCTCCCAAATACCATGGGCCCACAGGCCAAGTCACCTTCCAACAACGTACCCTAGGCACCCCTGGGGACAGACTTTTTGTTTCTACAAAAAATGCATTTTATGTTTAAGGATCATATTTCAAGTAAGTATGTGACAAAATGTACATCATTAATGGCTGGCTGTTCTTTTTTTTAACTACAATACAGTATATTTAAAAAAATCATAATAATGCTGTCCCTAATTAATGTCTTACTACTTCAGGAATTCCTCTGCAGATTCCCTTGCCATGCAAAAGAAAATAAGAAGTTGTGAATTACTACACTGAATCTGCTTTTTTCCGTAAACATATTAATATCTCTGTTGCACTCCCTTTCAATTCAATTAGCTTGGCCCACACATGATGGAAAGGATTAAACATTCCCTGCGAGTTATCTGACTAAGCCAAAATCACATGAGGTGGGTTAGCACAGAAGACTGCGCAGCAAAGCAAAGAAAGGGGGGGTTTAGGAAAACAAGCTAATCAACATGCACAGACAGGAAGCTGTGCGAGTCCCGAGTCAAGCTGCCAAGCCGCTAGATAAAGATCTGTCTGACACGTAGCCTTTGAAATAATCCACTTGTAAGTACACACCAGTTAAGAAACATTAACATCCAGCCAGGGAAAGGTGAAGTTCTGACATGAACGCATGAGGACAGAGAGGTTGAGAGATAGGGTTCAGCATGGACATCTATATGCCTGTCAGTAATTACTATAATCGCCTGATCGCAATTATTTGAGATCATCGCAATTAGTTTAGCATAATCGTTTCCAGGTTGAACAATGTTCATACAATTTCAAACATTTAATATTGGAAATAGCACATCTACAAACTCACAATACGGTGAAGTTGTAGATCTTCTATTTACACTATTCTTTTAAAACAAATGTTGAGTATAAAATTATTAAATATGGCCAATTTTGGCATTAGTACATTATTTATTTAGATTATTGGTAGTTGTCACTCATTTCTTTGTTTGTATTTAACTTATTTGCCGGTAACACTAGGGGCACTAGGGACATCTGGGCACCTTGATGTAAAATTGGTTATTTTGTCCAAAATATTAAATATATATATATATTTGGAAAATGTTTTTTTAAGTAAAGAAAGGAAACATAATTAGAACATTCTTTAACATTGGACAATTATGGTCTAATATTTCAAAAAATTCTACAATTTGCTACAAAACTTGTATGCAGTAATTTTGGGGCATAAACAAGAAGTTGATGGATAGAATTAAAATAAGTCTGATATATATATAAGTCTGACCTAAACAGATACTGACTTCACTGATGACATCACGCTTATCAGTCAATCATTAGAGTACGCTCAGGCTTTCCTTCAGTCTCTTGAGCAGGCCTCCAACTGAGTTGGTCTTTATCTCAACTAGACAAAAACTGAATACGTAAAGTAAAAATATTTAGGATGACCGTCGAGCCGATTCTAATCTATGTCTCCGAGACATGGACACTTTCAAAGAAATTGGAGGAACGGCCCGCCTTCTAATGAGAGCGCAAAATCTCTCTTGGAAGAGCCACCCATCAACTAATCTAATATACGGCAACATTCCCTGTGTTTCTTCACTAGTCCGATCCAGAAGAACACTGTTTTCTGGCCACTGCTACAGATCTGACAATGAAGTTACGTCTTCCCTTCTTCTCTGGAATCCTGCCTCAAAGCAGACCAGAGGTAGGAAACTGTCGTTCCCTGATGTCATCGCTAGGGTCAAATGCATCAGTAAGCAGGAGCTGGGGATGGCAATGAAGGACGGGGAAGTCTGGCGTGGCATTGTGAAATCCATGATCTCGACCGCGGTCGAAAAATGATGATGTCATGATGATATTAATGATGTACATGTGCACGTGCATGTTCACATCCATGGTGTCCCTAGTGCCCACCTATCTTGTATCATATTTGCCTTGTGCAATTTTTATTTATAAAACCATAAAGTCAGATAGAAATGCAATTGTTATATTCCAATGTTCATTGCCAAACCACAATTAAATTGTTAATCACAATTTTTTGTATGATAATTAATCATCAAGAAAAAATGTCATGACCGTGACAGCCCTATGGACACCATGTGAGGACCTTTAGAGACAGATTGTCTTTTCAGATGCTATTCATTAAACATCCAGAGCTGGTCTTGTAGCAAGTTCCACAGGACTCCTTGGAGAGGCAGCCAGACCAGCTTCTTCTCAGTCTTCATGTGGATCTTATATAACAATGGGTGAGAGAGATGCAACTGGGGTATTTTCTAATGGGGCCAGCCCTGCAATACTGGAAGCAGGTGATGTTGGCCTAAAACATTCCCTGTCAGTTTACATTTGAAACGCTCCACAAAGTAAGTCAGATCCGGTTTGTGCAACCCTTGTTTGTAGTCTGACTTTCCCACCCCCCTGTTTGTGCCAGTCGCTGCACTCCCATTCTCTCTGCGGGAGAAGAAGAAGAAAACAATCGAAGGAAAGGGCATGCTTGATGTGAAAACATGTCGGTCACAATGTTGTTATTATCATTTACGTTCTGTCAGTTAGTAATCCTTGTTGATTTAACACAGACGGTGATGCCTCCTTGAGGTTCAAGCATCAGATGGTTTGACATTGCCATTTGCCAGCCTATGTATTGACGAGGACAATCTTGAATACCTGTTTGTTCAAGTTGTTTGTCAGGATAATGGCTGGAAACTTTGAATTAATCCAGACAGTCTCAAGTGCCCAAAGTGCTAGCCTAGAAACACTTTAAATCTAGTGTGGCAATATATCAACAAAAGTAGTTGGAAATTGTTTTAGTTTGAGAGCAGTAGCATATAGGACGACTAGAAGGATCCAAAGTTTTAAAAAAGTAAAGTGGAGATTACAGAGCAAGAAGAAAAAGCCAAATCAATCTGTAGTCTTTAAGACCTACGGTAGATATCCAAAAGAGCTTAAATATACTACTTGAAAGTGAAGAGTTTATTCTCTTCGTCTCCAAGATTAAAAAGAACAGAACAGAATAATTTTCTATTTCCTGACACAGTACTCCTACACTTCATTTCAAGGATAAACCTCACATACTGTATATATGTATAGGCCTATACTTCGTGACAAAGAAAGATAAAGCTGAGAAAATTGCTTATCCTTGTGCTTGACGGGTTAAAACAATAGACTACTTTCCTCAGTGCACAACTTTGGCAATTGGCATCATAAATGTATCCCTCGGTTTCCTTTCGCCGTTGCATGTACAGTACGTGCTCAGAATATTTGAACCAAGGATGCAGAGATGGTGGGGAGTGGGGACATGTATTGTGTGTGTTTGAGGGTGGGGGGCACCCATGTCCATACTGGACAAGTGGTTCTAACTGCTCACCGCATCTTGAGCCATAAATCAGTGCCTTTGCCGACCTGGCCAAGAGCATTTTCAAACCCATTTGCTGCAGATAATGCCAGCTATTCGTCCCCAGCCCCAGGGACGAGGGAGCTAGCCTCATGAATCATTGTCCTCTTAGAGGAGCGGTGGCATGTATCTCACCTTGCTGTGTCCACAGGGTCCTCTTGACTCCTCCTGGTAGGCCAAAAAACAATGGAGTGGTGATAGAGGGAAGAATGTCTGGACACTCACCAGGTATAAGAGTAGTGGACATAAAGTATAGATGCTATATTTAAGCTTTGAAGATTATTTGAATGGCATTAACTGAAGCCATGCACATTCCTTTTCTTTTTTCTTGCCATGCACATCCCTTTTCATTTTTCTTTTCCAATCCTGCCCTGTGCCCACAATCGCATGATTTAAAATACTAATCTAATACTAATATTAACCTGTTCCGGCAGAAATTCTATACACTCCCACCCGCAAAAACAGTTTCCTATTATAATCTCCTCCACTCCTGCCTAAACATTTTTGCCATGGAGATTTTGTTTAATAATAATGATAAAGAATTTAATGAATGGCAAAAATAGCCGATCTACAACGACACGTTAGGAGCTTGTAGATTGACTATTTAAACTATTTTAGTTTATGACTGTACTCGTGCTGTTTGCATTTCTGTCTTCAAGTATTCAATCAATCAATTTGTCAGATCTGTTTGGTAGAATATGTTAATACAATATAACTTATACAGTAGTGGTTGTATTTGGTCTCCCTGCTCTGGAGGGATGTTTAGATTGTGTGTCTGGTTTGACACAACAAGTGGTACTACTGCTTGAAGGTCCGTCTCTATTCCCTCAGAGAACATTTAAGCACTTCTCTAGTGTCTAGCAATATTATATACCCTTAATATTTATATTTTCATATACAAGAGATAGTCTGGCTCGAATAGTGAATAGAAAACATCATGCTGCTTTTTGTGAAGGCTGACGGGAGTCTATGCCAAGAGACCACACAGTGCGGTATGTAAGAATTAAATGTAGCCTAACAAGGACAGATTGATGTTTGTATGGCTTGTTTTCTTACAGCTAGGGCTGTTGTGATGACGACCAGAGTGCCATCATTCTGTTTGTGCTGCATTGTTTGACCGCCAGGCTGAATTAATCTATCTATCGCGCATTGCCAATGTTTTATCGCGCGCAACCCTTATTTTGAAGAGCCAAATATCCGTAACCGGATGTTACAATGACAACATGCTGTGTGTGGTGCTTAGAGTATATATACAATAGAGAAGACACCCAAGTTCTCCTCCCGTCCACTTGCATTGAGTTGCTCAGAAGCGCATGAGGCGAATCCACTCCTCCTTCCGGTTTAGGAGCCCTGTGCATTCTGGATTTTTGCCCTCAAACACATGAACGCGCGAGCGACCGGCAGAGTGGACGGAGCCTAGTGCGCGTTCATGTGTTTGAGGGCAAAACCTTACCAAACTGCAATACCTTCTTCGGCCACTATGTCCATTGCGCTTCAGGATTTCCTCTGGGTGTCTTCTCTATTGTATAATAACTCTATGGTGTGGTGCCTTGACCGGTTGTTGTTCTCTCGGTCGGTGGTGCAAAAACCCGACCACGAGTATCACAGCGCCTGCTGTTGGCCGTTGTTTTCACCAGAAACGACATTCATTGTGGTGGTGTGAATGTGTGTTTCACTACAGTATGTTCATGTTATGCAATGTCTATTGTAGTGATGCACCGAATATTCGGCCGCAGAAAATATTCGTCAGAAAATGGCAAAAAAAACAATTTTCGGCCTATTCGGTTTCGGCCCAAATAGGCAGAAAATATATCACCGAATAGTGTATGCAATTAATGCATTCAAAAGAGCTGAATAAATGGACCCATAATAGTGATTATTTTTCACAACCATTTATTTTGCCATAAATCAGGTAGCTTTAAGGTACGGCCATGACAGCAATGGTAGGAATATATATATATATATTATATATCTTTTTCATATTCATATTCGGTATTCGGCCAACTGTTTCCTATATTCGGTATTCGGGTTTTGGCCAAGAATTTCCTTTTCGGTGCATCCCTACTATTCCTAGTCTATTGTGTGTCTGAGAACACAAAACCACGTACGGAAAGAAGCTGCATCTGTATTATATGCTGAAGAAGGAAATAAGCTTTCATCCAAGCTCCATAATGATATGTTATATTTATTACAACATGCAGGCAGGCAAATTAATTCCCCCTAATCTTACTGAAACCACATTATTACCTCAAAATCGCAATATTATATTACTTTCTTTCTGCAGTTCGGAATATTCCATAATGTTATAGCTCTGCTTCACTGCCTAACCTTGAAAATTACTTATTTTGTTTGGTAATGTTGTGCAACCAAGTCATATAATTTATATTATCATAGTCCATATATAGAGTCTAGAACAACTTTTCATTGAGGTCACTGGATTTCCATTCCAGTGAAGGAAGGATCTGGGGCATGCATCCTATACAGCAGTTGAATACAGTAGGAGAATGGACTGGAGTAGTAGAAACATTAGGTCCAACAACTTGAGCTTATTTCCAGTAGAACACTTTTCCCTTCACATTGCAAGTATTTTATTCAGACAAAAGGCTATTAGGACACTAGTGAGAATTGGCTGATGGGTAGTCTACTTAATGAGAGGAGTTATTATTTATGCGCTATGACTTAAAGTGAAATGGTAAAGCAGTTTGAGGTGAATATCACCTTGAAACTGACCATGATACTGACAGCCCACTGATGGGACCAGCTCGGTGTAATCTGTCTATCTGGAGCCCACTTGGCTCACTGGTCACAATACTCAGGCATGCAAACCTTTCACTTTTTCTGTGAAAATAGCTGTTTTTAATCTAAAACAGGTTTGGGGAGTTGTGTATTGCACAAACCAACATCATAGGAAATTGCGAAGTTATACAAGGAAAAGCCGAAATGTACCACATCCAAGCAGAATGGGAGGAAGACTTTTGTCCCATTTGAAATGTATTGGCCTTATATGTAACGATCATTGCTATTCCATGAAAGAAAACACATTTTCACCAGGATGGTGTTCACAAAGATGACAGGGAGAAGGGAACTATTGGCAATGTTTAATACCAATGAAAGAACACATACAGGGTTGTGGTGAGGACATTTCTCAGATATTAAAAAACGTTGTTGACTAAACCCAGCTCCCTATGTCACCACCGATTGTGGGCTGATGAATTTCCTGACTTTTATTAACAAACAGCATAATGAAAGGAAGGGACCCCTCCTAAATCTATTGAAATATACTACTCTGTGCAGGTGGCTGTGGCTTGTGGCTCTGTGTGTGTGTGTGTGTGTGTGTGTGTGTGTGTGTGTGCACGCCTATGTGCGTGTGTGTACGCACACACAAAACGCAAGGTTATTTTCAGTCCTTACAGAGCCCCTGCGTGAGTTGCGTCACTATTGTAGGCTTATGTCGGTCTATAATGTGCAATCAACTAATCATCCACTAGATGGCAGCTATGACAGATTAGATTGTACAAAAAGTACTAACACAAGTGCCATTTTATTTGCAACTGTAAGTTTTACACAATATCATCAGCGACTTGCAAGCTTGAAACTTGTTTATTGTCTCCACCAGGCCGAAGGCATGGGGAGAGAGTATGTTTTGCACTCCGTCCGTGTGTGTCCGTCCGTCCGTCCGTCCGTCTATGTACAGCTAATCTCCGGCACCGTTTACCCGGTCGATGCCAAACTCTGCACACACACTCCCTGGATGCCAACGATGAACGGCCTGTTATAGCACCACTAGGAGGCCGACTTTTGTAAAACACATTTTTTATATTACTCCTCCATATTCTGTGCAAAAATCCTGCAAATCGTTACACAGCATCTCTATAGTCATGTGCTCAAGACAGATCTGATATTTCATATTCCATCCTGATTGGCTAACATTGTTATTTGTTAACACTTTCCGTTTCGAACAAAAAGCCTCAAATCATGAACACAGCGTGCAATTCACCTTTAGCTAAGCCCCGCCCTCTCCCACTTGGACACTTTCCAGCCGGGCTCATTCATTCCCATGTAAATATCATGGTTTTTACACTAATACAAATACTGGTTCATTTTTGGAACCAGACCTTCAAAATCTCTTCCAAATCCGTCAACAAAGCCTGCCATATGCACTGGAAATATATGTGTGTCATGTGACATTTAGTTTTTAAAACAATGTTTTATCATATAGGAAAACTATTGGTGGAGAGGTTTGTCTAACCCATGTTATGCTTAGCTGTGATTGGACCATAGCAGTTTGAGGAGGGGTTTAGCTATAGGTCAATTTACGTGAAATCTTTCACAGACATACCTACTAGGCAGAGAAATATATCCCACCGTTTTCACATTGGCCTGTTATAGCGCCACCAACAGGTGGATTTTTGAAAAACACATTTTTGGAACAAAATGCCTCAAATCAGGCTAGCTTACAATCACTAACTGATAATTAGAGAGCCTAAGACTTGCTTCAAAATTGCCCCACGCGCCACCACACACACTCATACAGTCACACACACACACACACACAAACACTCATACAGTCACACACACACACACACACACACACACACACACACACACACACACACACAAAGCTGTCACAAAGCTGCTGGCGACAAATAACTTACAAGTATTCTCTCACTAAATCTTTTCATCCATCTGTTAGACCAAACAGTGTGGGAACAGCACCCTCTTACAGCCTGTGCTCAGGACTTCTTTCATCCTGAATTCCTGCTTTACCTTCATCTGAGTCACCTGCCTTCAATTGGTGTCATGTGTCTCTGGCTATAATTGAATCACTACATTTAACAACATTCCAGACACAACTTGCCAATGAATCCAGTTCCCAGCAGGGGATTCAAGTCAAGTCAGGCAATAGGAATAATTGGATCGTAGCCTACATGACGTTTTGATCAAAATATAGTTGCAACATAAAATACAAAATCATTGTATCTGTGTGGCTTTCACACTAAACGATTGATAGGCATCACACAATGCAAGAGTTCACCAAGATGCGATCCAGACCCTAAACATTTGTTTTTTGTTCCAATAAATTTTGACATCTCACGCAGACACGCATGTGCAGGATGCCGTGCTACAAGCTTGAGACCGTTCACGCCACACACACACACACACAGGAGTAGCCAGGCTACACAGGGCGAAAAGTTTGTGATAGCCTACGTGCGCTATAGCGAGACAGGATGTTAAATCTTGATTTGCATTAAATAACTTGTCTCTCTCCCTATGTGTGCGACACGCACGCGTGTCGGGAAGGTGTCGGTGAGTGCTTTTATCGGCGCTATATCTTCTCGCAGAGCCTTTCACACACAGCGAGCAAAACCTTGGCGATCAAAGCCCGATCTTGTGTCAGACCGGGAGTTTTGTCGGCGAGTGCCAAAAATGGTCCCTGACAGCAAAATCGGAGCAAATATCGTGCAGTGTGTACGAGCCATTAGCAGGGACCAGACTCCTGAATGGAAATGCAATTTCAAGTGGGAGTAGTGGTTATCTCCGACGTCATTGGTCAGGAGTGGATAGAGTGGATCATATAATTCATCATCAATTTGGGAGATCTAAAGGTCAGAGGTCCTTTGACGAATCACTGTGAGCTTCAGTTCTTGACCGTATCCCATGACACTACCATATAGCCGAATTTCGAGGAAAGCCAGAAAAGTGACGGAAGAAGAAAAAACAATAGAAAATCAATAGGGGCCTTCGCCAGTTCGGGCTTGGCCCCTAATAAAATAAACAAATAAAAAAATACAGATAAAAAGATAAATGTGTATACTATTCTGTTAAGTATGTAAATCATTAGTGGGTGACTTCAAAATAATATGTCTAATTCTTTGAAGTGCAAAAAAGTGTAGAAGTAGAACATATTTTATCCTCAGGGGGATTCCACAGAAGTGATAGTAGACGACTCGCTAAAAGCATTACAAAGGCTAAAGGTCCAAACGGTCAGAGATTAACGCAGAAGTTGTCGCCTGGATCAACGACAGGTCTGCTCAAGAGGGCTGCGACAACGCAAGCGTAAAAAAGCTAAAAAAATATATATATATATCACACCCGTGTGAACCGAGTGGTGCAACTCCCCTCTCTCTCTCTCTCAGTAGCAGGCAATAGTGCAGCACTAATACTATCTCTCTCTCTGTTTCTGGCAAACAGCGCCCCTACTGGTACTCAGTCATACTCGTGCTCATTAATACATACATAGGTAAACACATAGGTGAACACGGACATTGCTGGTTGTAGGAGTGGTTGCACCACTCAAAAACATTAAAAGTCCATAGACTTAGCTTCCACTCTATGTTCGTTAAAAGTGCTCTAAACAAACATTAAAAGACGTTGGAGAGGCTCTTCAGAAATATGTTTATTAAATTTGGCCTTTATGTCAAAATAACTACAATTACTATGTCTGAGTAGGCAAGCAGGTATACTAAATGAAATGACATGCTCTAATATCCATTCTACAATTAGCCTATTAATTACAGAGACAAAAACCACAATACATGATTATTCATAATAAGCGGCGCAGCCATGCTGTTCTTTATTCCCTGTCTATTCATTCCTTGCTTGACCATAACCCCTTTTGTCACACGCTGTCAACACTAATGGACGGTCATGGAACGGTGGCCCTGTCAGGGGGAAGACAGAGGGTGTTCTGGGAGCCTGAGCTGTAGTGGCCCCCTGTGGAGGCAGAGCTGTCATCTGCGCCCGAACCCCGCCACCCACTCCCTAAAAATCTCCTCCATCTGCCTCATCAGCGGGGCAGGGGCGAATGCAAGCAATGCTGCCATTCACTTTTGCGCTTTCTTTCAGTGCATCTACAATCGTCAGTCATCATCCCGTAACTCATGAAATTGAGTAACAGGAATTAAGGCCAGCCCAGAAACATTTAAAAAATATTGGGTATATAATGGGTATACAAAGACAAACACAATTCTTGTGACATCATGATCGTCAGTGGACAGAGAAACGGTTAAGGTGTTGCTGCTGTTTGCCTTTGCAGGGCGGAGCAGGTCTAGTAGTCCACAATCAACACATCAAGTCAGTAACTGGACATATTGTTCCTATAGGCTAAAAGCACTGGCTCGACAAAGTAGTACAGGTACCGTGAAGCCGACCTAATGGGCAGTTCCACTTTCTGCACCTGAGTTCCTCGTGCTCTGACTGTCAATGGGCCTGTAGAACAGTGATTTGTAACAGAGCCATGGTAATGGCTTGGACAGAGACTCCCTTGAGGGAAGGAACTGAAAGAGGAAGAAAAAAGACAGAGAAAAGCTATAGTGCTGTTATCTGTCAGACGAGATGCAACGTGTGAGCTGAGAACAACAACATCAAGCCACACATGACCGTATCTGACAACATACAAAGACAACAT
This sequence comes from Protomyctophum bolini, assembly GCF_963924005.1. Taxonomy (NCBI): domain Eukaryota; kingdom Metazoa; phylum Chordata; class Actinopteri; order Myctophiformes; family Myctophidae; genus Protomyctophum; species Protomyctophum bolini. The sequence continues at coordinate 22,785,818 of NC_137873.1, read as the reverse complement.
ATTTTCTGCATATAGCATTGTAATTGTTGTTTTCACATTCACCTTTGCAATTGCCAAGATTGTCTTTGCAATCTGCGTAGGTTTAATTGTACTGCAAGTACAAAAAAGATAAAAGACCAGAAAAAACTAACATGGCTGATATTCTCCAAGGACAGATGCACTAGCGACCACCATGTGCCTGTATGCCCTGCTGGCATTAAATCATTCTCTTGCAATGCAGCAATCCGCGCCGTGCTGAATGAGAGACTCAGTGTATTGTTCACCGCACCCAATGTTTAATCTACATAACCGACATGAATTTGTCACAGTTTCTCCTCTTTGAAGCATGGTGGTGTATCGTGTGACATTTAAGTCCGCCCTGATAAGACTGTCTGCCGTTTGACCTTCACATGATCATCTGCATCAGTGTGGGCGCGCAGCCTTTCATCTGTGTGTGTGTGTGTGTGTGTGTGTGTGTGTGTGTGTGCATGCGTGTTACGCTTGTGCGTGCATCCATGTGCTCCTGTGTGTGTTCTAATTAGAAGAGACCCCAGAATAGAATAGAGTTGACAATGACAAGCAAAACAAATGACACCGGCCAGTGAGCCGTTGCTCCATTTGTCCCCAACCGGTGCTGTCTGAAATGAAAGAGCACGTCATCCACTCACTTCTGCTGACAGGGCAAAAACACAGCCGGGGCGGTGAGCCCTGACACGCGCGTTGCACCTTCCTGTTGTTTCCTTGTACAACATCAGGGGGTAACCTTACCATCCACTAAAAAGGTAACAGGTTTCACCATGCGAGCACAAGTGGTGGTTGGATGAAACCCACCCCGTGCCTGCACTGTTCAATGCGGGAGTGCTTGCCTTTTACACAATTCAATACAGTACAAAGAAAAAATACAAAAAAACCTCTTTGTTTTATATGATAAAACAAGGCTTGGGGAAAGTGAAACAATGTACTTTTTGTGCATTTGCCCAACGAAGGTTTTAATTAGATACCATGCGTGGTAAGAATGCAAAGCCATTTGGGACCCATCTGAGATGGTAAAAAGGCAGATGAATAGAGTTTCTACATCTGACTACAGGCTTTGCCTTGCATACTAATGACGAGCTAACTGATGTGTGTAGAATATCATAGTCAGGTTAGCCTATATTTCTCGCCGTGGTAAAGCTATTCTGTGGCCCAAAAAAAACGTAATGCCATTTGGCAGGGACTGAATTTGGGCTAAGTGCCAGTTGGTGTAAAGTTGAGGATACATTGAGGGTGTGGTGCCTTCAAGAGAAAATGGTGAATTGGTGCCAGCTAAGCTTATTAAAAAATAATGGCTGGTGCCTGGGTGGACATCTTCATTCAGGACTGCAGTCTTTAGTCTTTTGACTATATTTTGCAATGACTTCGTTTGTTTTTTCAATGGCACAAATTATTTTTAAGAATATTTTTACCTAATTATAGCTTCCGTCGCTAGCCACCACTAGCATTCATGGCAGAAACAGCCAAAATCCTCTGTTCACGTTCACACGGTCTTTAGTGACTCATAATGGGATAAAGTATGATGTTCGGAGCTTAATAAAACATCAAGGTTGCGCTAACCATAACAATGATCCGATCGTCAGAACACAGCTGTGACCATGGCACGGAATGGCCGAATTTTACTTCCGGTTCAAACGACAGACAACAAAGCTCTTATCTGTTTTTGTCATACATTTCACATTATAGAAGAAAGGTAAGGTAAAAAGAAGAAGAACTTCCAAAGCCAAAGAACAAAGCATGATACAGATAACCTATTCAAACCGTCAAGAAGCCTATTTCCTGCTAAATAGTTTAGATTTGACTGCAGACTGATAAACAAAGTAGGCCTACAACTTTCCAACCTTGACAAAATACAACACAAACTTTACACAGCTCATTAACACTGCCAAAGACTACCAGCTAATCATATATATGATGTTTTATTATTGTAGAAATATTATTGTTAAATGCTTGTGCAAACACATATTTTGCTACCCGTTTGCAAAGGTAATCTGGAGGCGTGCCACGTTTGTATGTCCTGTGTGCACACAATCAGGTACAGCAAGCTATGGCTGATTTCATGGACTCATGTCTTGTTAAAGCACTGCCCTGTGTTATTGTCAGATATAATGCCAAAATGAATCTATTCACTTTGCTGGATAGTTAGCATAATGTGAACACATTGCATTGGAATGCGTTGAGATTATTTTGGAAAAATTGTTCTTGGAAAATGTTCACCTCTAATGACATGTCCAAAATAGGGACGCAGAGTTCAAAGTGGTTCAAATTGACACAGAGCTGAGATTGATGCAAACAAAAGTCATATTCATTATACATAACACTAACCAGATTAATATTTCATGCACAGTTTGTTAATCCAGCTTGTTAACAAACCTCCTCCCTAAGAGAGACTGGAAACACTGAGAATACTGTAGGGGCAGCAGTGTTGCTTATTCAACAGTGCTCATTCACTTTTGAAAATGTCAGGCTTAATTATCTCTAATATTGGCTCCAGCACATTAAGGGGATAGTTATTTTGCAATAAATTCCTCTTTAACTAGTACTGATAAAAACAAGTAGTAAGGGAAACCTATGAAAATCTGGGAACTAAATCGTTACCAAGAAATGTCTTTACCAGTGTGTTCATAAAGGTGTCTAATAATGTATTAAAAGTTTGAAATTCAACTCCCGTGGGAAATTGTTGATTGCTAACATTTATTTTTTATTACAACCACTCCTGAAAAACTTTGCATTTACATATAAAGTTAAATTATTCAGAAAAAGGCCTTCTATAAGGAGGCATTTTGGGGTAAAAGTGGGGCATATTTGATATGCATCTTTCTTAGGCCCAGATTAGCAAGGAGTTCTCTTTTGGCTTGCCAACTAGTAATAGCAGCTTACAACACACAAAGTCATGCAGACTTAATTTATATGAATATTACTTATACAACAACAAGGCATCAAGGATTTTGACTCCGGTTCTCCAGAAAAAGGGTGAAAAAAACGAACAATAGTACAGTACCGTATGTGCAAAACAGCTGTACGTGTGAACACGTGTGTGTGTGTGTGGGGGGGGGGGGGGGGTCATTCAGCAAAAATGAAAACCAGACTTATGATTAACCTACAATTTGACCTTTCACTGCCATCACTGGTTTAACTGGGAGGCGTTAACATAATCTTTAAAAGAAAAGGGGGAAAAAAATCACACATAAAAGATGGCTAAAAATAGGCCACTGGGAGTGGCTCAGGCCATTTTTGGATCCTGTGTCTGTTTCCACTTACCCCAAATACAGGGATACCCTGTAAAACATCAGTGTAAATGGTTTATAATGCCACCAGTGGACTCTGAAATGTGAGAGCTGGTTTCAATCAGCAGTCAAATTGCTCCTGCATTACCCTCGTCGACAGTGTACTAAATCACCCCTCCCTCTGCGCTGCTGACATTAAGAAACAGGCATTGTTAAAAATCCACCATGCGTGTTACTGAGAGCGCCTTGTCTTTAAGTGGGGATGGGATGCTGAATAGGCCAATAGCAGCTGCCTAAGGCATCCTACTTGACAAACTAAGTGAGATGTATTATATTCAGAACTGAATGGAAAAACATAATGTCTTCAACTAACGTATATGTGTGTCAGTTCTTTCTTTCAAGCAGTGTCCTCTATCCGATGGATGTGGCCTTCAGTAGCTTACCCAATCTGCAGCCTTTGATTCAAACTTTGGTTAAAGTCTGGCCTCTTTAGTCTTTATCTGCCATGCCCCAGAGCGCCATCGTTCAAAACAGTTTGCCCGATTAAATAAAATAGTTCTGGGCTCCTCTGTGCCAACGCCCTGACAGTGGGCCAGCAAGGCGTCTCGGAGCACTTATAATCCCTCATAAAGCCCAGAAACGTTGATCCCGCCCACCACAGACCAACACACTATGGGCAAAACCTCTCATTAGAACTCCAGGGCCCTGAAATTACCCAGATTTTGCCCATATGGAAACCATGAGAAAGCATCAGCTGGGAGAGGTTTGTGCCGAGTGGTTTTTTCAACGTGTGGCCACAGAGGGCTGAGGCTCTTTAACAGTGCCAATCACCCTGCCAGGGAGCAACCAGCAAATGAGGAAGCTAAGGCAGATGCTCTGGCTGACAGCCCCAGCCTGGGCTTCCTAGGAAATACCCTACACAGACACGTATGCAACTATGCAAACACATATAGATCCGTGTGGAGACTAATGGACCAGCCTCTGTCGCTGTTACATTGTAAAGTCCTCACTGTTAATTTAACTCTGAGAAATAATTAACCACATGAACCCTATTGTCCTCATTACGGCATTGGGCATGTCATAATAGGCGAACAAACATTATGTAAAAATACAGATCTATAAGCTCACAACATGTCACGTAATCAGTGTTGAGATTTAGTGCCAAGTCAACTAGCGTTATATAGGATTTACATGGTTAATGCTATTTGGTTACATTTGTACACTCTTTGAGTTACAATTACAAATAAATAAATTCGGCTAAAGGTATCTGCACACAATATTTTTTAAACACTGGCCAATCCAGGGCTCCGTAGTTGTGCTGATGCATTTTTCAGAATTTTCGCGTCCAGGACTTTAACACTGAAGATTTCACTGCGTAGTGTCTACTCACTGAAGATTTCACTGTGTACTCACTGAGCCATTTTAGAACTTAGAAGTGGTGAGGAGAGGGTGATGGACATGGCCTGCTGCACACAAACACATCATGTTGAAATTAAGCCAATCAGAAAATGGCTTGACATACCTAGACTGATACCTATCTGCTCTTTGTATATTGGACTGAAAAAAATATTGACAAGCTGACAAGTATAGTAGTAATATTGGAGGGGGGAGGGGTTGACCTTTAAAAGAATTGCTCCACATTGACTTTGCCATAACAGTGGATTAGAATTATTTTTGTCATAGTAATGCAGAAGGCCAGGGTGGTATCTCTGATTTTTCAAACCATGGAAATATTTTTTGTCATAGTAATGCAGAAGGCCAGGGTGGTATCTCTGTATCCTCTCTTGTTCATTCAAGTGTACAAGGAAACAGGTGAGAGGGTCAATCGATTTGCACGGAGCAATGAAGGAAGCAATCCAAATCCCAATCGTCCACTTGGCTTACTTTTGGCTATGGCACGTCTGTTCAACCATGACTATGAGGGCAGGAACCAGAGTCCACTGGGATACAGACTCAGCTTAGCTAGACAAAACAGAGCCACTAAGAAAGTTACAAGTAAGCTAGTGAGCCTGGTATTGTTAGTCTCAACAATAGCCATTAAGATATCATAGTCTGGATTCTGAGGCCATACATGAAGCAAATTCAAGCTTAATTAACATCAAACAACGCTACAGGTGAAACAACAAAGAAAAGACAGTTAATTAATGGTAGCTGTAGTGTGTTTCTGCAAGAGGTTGGGGATTGCATGTATAGCTAGCTAGGGAAATACCCTGGCAAATGACTGCACCATTTCCCCTCATTGTATTCAAAAACATGCCCAACGGAGAGATTGGCTAGACTGCTGACCCTCTTGGCGAGTGAGAAAAGATGACAGGGAGGAGGAGATGCATTCTGGGACATTCAGTCCTCCCTTGGGAACAGTGTGGATTAAGTGGAATAAGTCATACCCATTATAGCCTGAACAATTTAACTGACTTCAACTGGCTCAGGTCTAAAATACCGCTGATGAATTGAAAATGTATTTCATTTATTTCTCTTCTTAACTGAATGAATTATAACTGTTATCTGCCTATTCAGTAAAGGTCCCAAACATAAACAAATCTACTAATCTAGCATGGAAAAATCCTGCATCTTCAGTAACAAATATGACCTTTAACATGCATGGGTTTAAGAGATCAAATATCTAGCCTACAACAACAAAGATGCAGAAAATAGGTGAGGTAGAAATGTTTTGGCCCAATTCCAGAGAGCACCAGGAGAGAGCATCACCTAGTGCCTAATGTAATGAAATGAAACACATGGCTTCTGCAACAGAATAAGCACCCATATTCTAATTACTGTATTCTACACATTGAGGTAAACCATACATGGGCAACTGGTGGCCCCCAGCTTCACTTAATGTGGCCCTCAGGTTTATAATTATATCCGAATATTTGATATAGTATTTACAATTTTCAGACGTTACAATTCCAAACATGCAAAGTTGCAAACATGATTCGCTTTAATTACTTCTGTCTAAATTAGTAGCTTAATGAGTAGTATTAAACTGTTATTTACTCTCCACCAGGCCGAAGGCATGGGGAGAGTATGTTTTGCACTCGTCCGTGTGTGTGTGTCCGTCCGTTACCAGCTAATCTCCGGCACCGCTAACATGATTGATGCCAAACTTTGCACACACACACTCCCTAGATGCCAACGATGAACCTCAGCCCCAAATGAACGCAGCGTGCAATTGACGTGAAATCTTTCACGCACTTTCCTACTAGGCTGAGGAATATATCCCACCCTTTTCACATTGACCTGTTATAGTGCCACACTGCCACCAACAGGTGGATTTTTGAAAAACACATTTTTGGAACAAAATGCCTCAAATCATCCAACTGCCATCAAAAACAAGAACAAATGGCTCACTTTTCACATTGGCCTATTATAGCGCCACCAGGAGGCCACAACCTGACATGGCCTGGTGGAGACCTGTGCCACGAGGGGCACTTTTTCTAGTTATATTGTTATGCCTAATGTATGTAGGTAATGTACATGTACATGTAATGTATTTAGTTCATAAAGTTAACATAACTATAATTAAAGGAATTTGAAATTAAATAGAAATGTTACTTTTCAGGATTCCAATTCAAAAATAGCAAAAAATAATTCAGGATTTCAATTCAAATAGCAAAAATAGCTGATCTACAAGCTCAAAACAAGCTACAAGCTCAAATCTGCAATTTTTTGATACGACAGTAATATGCAATGTGGCCCTCTGGAGTGAGTGTTGAACTACTACTGTTCTTGCTTAATGTAAGTCGCTCTGGATTAAGAGCGTCTGCTAAATGCCTAAATTGTAAATTGTCTATAGTGGCCCTGTCCATCATCAAAGGTGCCCACCACTGATGTAAAGAATCTAAACACCTTACCCACTGACTGACACTTTTAGTAGGGAATAGTGAATTTATCAGAGGCCTTCTCGAACAATAGTAGTCTATAGAAATTAGAATATTGGATAATGTCTGGCAAAAGGGAAAACCTCAGTCATTTAATTGGCAACTAGTAAGAATGCGAATAAGGCGTGCAACCTTAACATGCAGTACGGAATTGCATAAAGCCTCTGATGCAATTCCAAGAAACTAATACTGTTCTCTGTCATTCCCGTTATAGTTTGGTTCACAGTTAGGGCTGTCCACAGTGCTGTGGACAATGGCTATATAATCTGTGTCATGTATGGACGGTGGGTGGTGGTGCCGGAGGGTTAGACTACCTCACAGTGTCACTCAACAGCACCCAGCAGAACCGGTCTCCAATCTGTTCTTTAAATAAACCCACAGAAGGCTGCAGCTGCACTGATGCAATGCTGAAAACCTCTCCCGAGATATAGCCTCAGTGAAGACACGCTCCCTGATTTTTAATCTTGTTAAAGCTTTACGTTATTCTATGTCAGGAAGCGGTGCAGTGTGACACAAAAACATATGTTAAAAATTGCATTCACTAATGGTTCACATTTTCAAAGCCTTGCCTTGCAGAAAACAGATTTGTGTGTGTGTGTGTGTGTGTGTGTGTGTGTGTGTGTGTGTGTGTGTGTGTGTGGTGTCGAACCTGTCTCTCTGCAGCCCTACTGCAGGGATAGTGATTTAGTGATGACACAAACATGACATGGGCACACAGTGACACACACAGTGACACACACACACACACACACACACACACACACACACACACACACCAGTTGATGTGATAGGTATCAATGAAAAACAATGGGGCCCTTGTCTTTATTAGGGGTGCTCAGGCAGTCACACACGCACTCCAGCTCACCCGAAACTAAGACTGACCTAGAGCTGCTGCTACTGCTACACTCACTGGAGGAATACAATTACATAATTACATTAGGCCAGTAAAATACTATATATATATATATATACTATATCGTTATTATATAGCAATTACAACAAATCCCATGCCCACAAGCCCATACACATAACCACGGATCCTGACCAGACCAGACCACAGGGGCTGTACTTTTCACAGAGAATATTATAGCGGGTTTCCTCTGCGGGAATAAAACGCTCCAGACATAAGACCACTCAATATTGTTATTAACAAAAATGTTTATGCATTCACTGCCCATGTTAATCCACCGTTTATGTGCACGTATCTAGAAAATGGGGCGCTTTTCTTCCTACAGTAGAAGCTGTGCCTGCTTACTGTGACAGAAAACACCACGCTTTGCATTCATTTCAGTGTGACTCCTTCTAGCAGGGTCTTGCTCTCATTTGCACATTAACAGTATTCAACAAACAGGCAACAAACTGCATGCGTGGCTGGCTGTGTGAAGATGAGCTGAACAACCCATGCTGCTTTGGTCAGCCCATGAAATGCCCAGCGCTGACCCTTTTCTTCTTTATTTGTACACAATATTTAGACATGTGCAAAAGCATGCGCAAAAATCGCGTCGCTTCCCAAAGAGTTGTACAAAACGAGAAAACTAATTCCTTCTCATATTTCGGAGTAGCACGACGCCGTGTCGCTTGCCGAAAAGAACAGTTCTTGTAATCTACGAGCTTGTCGAGCTAGTCTTTGCGTATACCCCGTCGTCCGACCGTATCATCCTTGTGTAAATACCTTTTACGGTCGGCAGTTGTCTTGTCGGCAAGCGACACCGTCGTACTGCGGAGCGAACGCTTCAAGTTCAAAGTGGGGACAGACAGACAGAGATAACGACATTACTTACTGAATCCCCGGCACTCCGTGGCCGCCGTTAGCATTTCTCTGCTCCTTCTTTCTCTCACGGCACTTCGTTTAGTAGTTCCGTCTTCGGCGTGCAGCGTGGGAAGAAAAATCCACTTTCAAATAAAAAATAAAAAATAGTTCAAAACCCAACCGGACGAGACGAGAGAAAACGTGGGGGAACAAATAAAAGATACGAGTCCAGTCCAGTCCAGTGCGAGACGGAGAAGCACGCGGTAGGTAGGTACAATCCCGGGTACTGTACGGGTACACTCACGGCCAGGCAGGGTCGTGTCGCTTCAACTACACAGTAGTTCTATTCCCGGCAGGCAGCTCCCGACTCTCGCTGGAAGGAAGGAACGGCTTTATTTTCTTGTTTGTTGCTGTTGTTGCCTGGTCTGTCTATCAGACGAGACAACTAAATATTTGTTGAGTCGATTTATTTTCTACCACGCTGTTCACAGTTTCTTTCGAACACACACACTCGCTCGCATATTACTCTCCCGGAGAGCGCTGTAGAAGCCAGGCAGGAGTTGGTTGGTTCCTCTCTCTCTCTCTCTCTCTCTTGCCCCAGTCACGCTTCTCCCGTTGCTCTGGCGCCCGCGCACACGCACGCACACACACATACACAGGTTGAGCACACTAGGATTTTCGGATTCGCTCGGTTACACTCGCCTCGGTTGTGTCCATTCATCACCCCGCAGTAACTTAATAACGTCCAAAATGCGAGCAATAAACTCATTAAGCTACAAACCCTTGTTTTTTTGCATACTTCTTTCTTTCACCTAATTGTTCTACATTTTGTCATCAGTTTTACTTTTATATGCAGACTGAATTGGGCCTATTTAGAGTGAAGTGAACAGTGTATATCCCTACACAGACTACAGAGCAACTCGAAGTAATTATATTTCAGCTTTATATAGGCTTTACACACATTTTTGTTAAACTGAGACAAAGGCTGTGAGATGATGAAGCCATGATGAAGTATGTGTACTGTCCCACCATGACATACATTTGCAACTCTAGATTATTTTATAATGGGATGAATCTAGAGTTGCAATACCCTCCATTGACTCCCCACACATCCAATTTGCGTTTGCGATCTGCTTGTCTTAAACAACGTTAAACTCACCAACATTGCAGCTGTAGTCCAAGCTTGAATTATCCTCTTTCAATCTGCCAAGCTTGTTTTTCATAAAAATCCCCCGTAGTGATGTTATAAGCTACTTTCTGTCAAGACATAGGGCGGCTGTGGCTCAGGAGGTAGAGCAGGTCGTCCAATGATCCATGGGTCGGCGGTTCGAATCCCAGCTCCACCTGTCTACATGTCGAAGTGTCCTTGGACCCCAAATTGCTCCCGATGTGCTGGTTGGTACCTTGCATGGCTTCCGCCGCAATTGGTGTATGAATGTGTGTTTGAATGGGTTAATGTAATGCACAATCTTTGTAAAGTGCCTTGGATAAAGGCACTATATAAATGCACCATTCACCATCCTCTGCAGGTGATTCTTTTTCTAAGTGTTGCAGTTTGGAAGCACTCGTTTTCTTTAACGGGTCGCGCTGCTGCCTCCTGCATTATGTGCAAATTCGAAACAGGTGGTACGCAGGGCCGTTCAGTGACTTACGACGAGTGCTTCCAAACTCCAGCACTTAGAAAAATAATCACTTGCACAGAATTTCTTGACAGAAAGTAGCTCATCACATATCTACGGGGGATTTTTATGAAAAACAAGCTCGGCAGATTGAAAGAGGATAATTCAAGCTTGGACTACAGCTGCAATGCTGGTGAGTTTGAGTGTGGTGAAATTGGATGAGTGGGGAGTCAATGGAGGGTATTGCAACTCTAGATTCATCCCATTATAAAATAATCTAGAGTTGCAAATTGCGTAGGTAGGACAGTACAGACATACCATTACACCATTAAATGCCATACTGTGCACTGCTGCAAATGTGTTAAACGTTGTTTAAATGTTACCTGAATGCATCAAACTCCTGCATCTCTCAATGGTACTATAAAGAGTTAAAGACAGTCATGGATGAACTCAGGATTTCATTTTGGCTCCAGTGTTACTTACGTACTGTATGGGAGTGGTGATGCAGAGAGAGAGAGAGAGAGAGAGAGAGAGAGAGAGAGGGCCAGAGAGAGGGCTTGTGCTTACAGTGCAGCTTGGCTGTTAATGCTTGAGCACTCAAGCGTCTCACTTGAACTTGCAGGACACAAAACACTGTCAGAGGTTTTGGTGTCCCCAGTAATGAGGACCGGACAATCTTTAGGATTCTGACAACCCATTTGCTCCACCCTCTAACCTTATCATTTTCAATCATTAACTTGGCAGAACCTGGCTATACCACCCTAATAACTGTAGCAATCATTGTCTGCATCTGTTGGCTTTTTACCAAGACAATTAATGTCTCCCACACATTGGGAAGCCAGACATGCAAATTCTATTCAGTATTCACAGTCACATACTCCCACAAGTGATATGTTTTTGCATATACAGTACACACATAGAAACAGGCACAAACAAAAGACTCTGCCATGTCATTAGCTGAGGAATAATATAGTAACCTTGATCACCACACAATTGTGTAGCGCCAAACAAGAGGTCACTACAAAGCCAATCCATGCACAGGAGTGCAGTAACCATCAATATGCAGGTTCCAGACAGAAGAATCAGTTCTTGGTTGCTCAATAATGCAATTATTCTATTCCCTATCTTTGGTGACCAACATGAAGCCCTTTCTTTCTACAGACAGACGACATCTCATGTTTACAATCCAGATGACCTACAAACAACCTTACAAAGGACACAGAAAGGCTAGTTGGGAGGAGATTGATAAGAAAATGGGAGGGGTGTGTGTGCGCACGTGACATGCGCATGCGCACACGTATGTGTGTGTGTTTGTGTGTGTGTGTGTGTGTGTGTGTGTGTGTGTCTGTGTGTGTGTGTGTGTGTGTGTGTGCGTTTGTGCGCACGTGCGTGCGTGTGTGCGTGCATATGTGTGTGCTGGGGGAGGGGTGGGGGTGGATCTGTATCAATTCGTATAATTTTTATTCTTGCTCGGTCGGTAGATTATGGTTCTAAAGCTGCCAGAGATACTGTAGGGATTTACACCTACGCTAACAGTATACTGTATGCACCTATGGTAATGTAATTTGCTTTGCATAACAGCATCTATAGCTATCTCATACACTATGCACGTTTATGTGTAATCTCCCAACTATTTGGACAGCACTATGTTTTTTTAATATAATGGATATATTATCGTAACCAATTCACGGTGGCTGTACTAGAACTGCACATTAATTATGACTGAGGTTACCTAGAGACAGCCAAGTTACAATTGAGTGAATTCATCATCCAACTGAACAGTGAACAGGAAAAATATGCCCATATTTCAGTGCTAAAAATATCAAGATGAATGTGATATTAAATAAATTGCTCTCTTTTGGTATAAACACGGCAAACATTCTTATCCGATTTTCCAGATGATGAAACAACTTGTATTTTCTGTACTACATGCCAACAGTAAACAATTTCATGCTCCCTGTTATTTGGATGAATTATGGAATAATAGTTCGACTATATGAATAGATGGCTCAAGACATCCCATGTTGCTGGAATTGACCATAATATTCAACCTATAGAGTCACGAGTCAGTCTCTAAATTGAGTTGAATCATGTGGCTGTCGGCATCCACATGGGAAGTTGCTCCAGTGTGGATCTCATACTTCATGTGGCCAGTGTGTGTCATCAGTCATCACTGCCGTCAGTCATGTTTGTATGACATATTTAGGATGTAAGACTCCAAAGCTTCAGCCCAATCAGGGCCCCATTGATTTCCATCCATTATAAAATGTAAGTAAAATATTTCAAAAAGTATAAAACATTTGTGAAACAAAATGAGTGGAGGTGTACTTCTGTGGCCTATAGTGACAGTGTGCACGCAAGAAACTTGACACTGATCGGTCCTGTGGTTTGCGAGATTAGCTCCAGACACAACCAGACAGTTGTAGAACCACACCGTAACAATCAAATCACATGGATCTCGGGATCAACATCAAGGTAGCATTGGCTCCATTGATCTTGACCTTCATGTGGTCAGCCTTTGACATCCGTCATCTGTACAGTATATGACTCCAGATTTTTATGCTCATCTTTTAGTTACCGTCCACAAACTTTGTCTTAAACAAACATTAAATTCCCATTGAGAATGAATGGAGAATTTTACGTCAGTGTCTGAGCAAATAATTATTTTCTGCTAATTATTTTCTCTTTGCTCCCTGAGCTCCAAATGTGAAAGCAAGAAAAGAGCTTCACCTCACTGTTACCTGTAATTGTGTTGTGACAATAAAGTTGATTGAATGTAAGGGAAATTGAGTTCTCATAGCAGCACTACAGTATGAAAATAGGACAGATAGATAGATAGTAGAATAAAAATCACACCTGTGTGAAGTGAGTGGTGCAACTCCGTGTGGGGGTCCTCGGGGGGTTCCAGACCCAAAGGAAAGCGGCCAGGGTGCCGCCCCGGTTCTGGCGAGCCGCCCCATGTCCAAAATGGTTGAGAAATTACAGAGTTACCGTGTGGGTAACTGTACTGTACTGTACTGTACTGTACTGTAGCACCCTGAATCATCGTATATACAGTTAATATGTGTGTGTATTAGGCTGTTGCACAAACGCTATTTTCTAGCTCACAGAGATCTACTCACATAGATTTACTTTTTTGATGACACATTGGAATGGGTATATGTGTACGTCACCATACTGGCTGCTCATCTTGTATAGATGAAGACATAGTCTGTAGTGAGGGGTATCTCGGGGGGGCCTCACCTGGTAAGAGCACATAACTTAACAACATAAATAAGGTTTTGTCCGTCCGTCCAGGTTTTGTCGGTCCGGGTTCAAATGACCTGAGGCTCTTTGCTACATATCAGCCTTCTCTCTCTTCTACCTTTCCTATCTCTACAACAAATAAAGCAGAAATGCCCGGGGCGTCTAACCTCATAGTTACTATATTTCACTTGAGGTTTAAAAATAAGTTTGTTTTGGAGCTCAGAGTATACTCTGTATGCCAGCCATTTTGACTGAAATAGTCACATGGAATTATGACCGTAAATACACTCTATTGCTGTTACAGTGGCACAATCGCTTTATAACTGTGAATATATGACTGTCATGTATGACTGTCATGTATGTATGTATGTATGTGAGTGAGTGATATTGTTGTTTGGTTATTCTACATTTTCCTTTTATTTTTAAACTGCAATTCATTGAAGCTTGTAGGGATACTTTCACCTACTGTACTCGTTTACATCAGTAAATTTGAGATATTACAAAACCTTGAATTTGAAGGGTCTCACCTTGAGAAGTGAGAACAGGACTTTGGACTGAAACATCAACCACACAAAAAGCTGCAGTGAATACAATGGAGTGTGTCTTCATTCTGTAATGATAGGATAAGGCACTTACATGTCATAACTCTCTAGCACAATGTCAGCACAAGATTCACAGCAGCAGTTAATAAATAAAGGAATTTAATTATGAGAACACGCAGACATAGTTGTATCATTAACCAACATGCAGCCAAACATGTTAATGATTACAGTTATGAGATGTGATCTCAACTGTGAATCTTGCCAACACTGATTCCAACAGGAATAAATTACAGTGCAGGCACAATACAGGTATGAAAACATGTTGTATTGGTATTTTCCGTGATGTGAATCTTAGGTTTAAAGTATATCAATTAAAGCAGAGGTTCCCAACCACTGGTACTAGTACCACTGGTGGTACTTGAGCCCCCCTCTGGTGGTACAGAGGAGTCGCCCAAAAAAGGAGGACAAAAAGACAAAAGTGGAATGAAATATTTATATTACTACAGGTAATTCTTCTGACCAAGCAATTGGTTGAAATAGGCTATCCAGCAGTGCTGAAATGAGCATGACAGTACACCTAGCCGTTAATAGAAGATTTGATAACGGATTAATCACATTAGAAATTGGTTCAGTTGTGCTGATTAGTGATTAGAGTTTTGTCAGAGCAGCAGCATTATTGGCTTAGGAATGGAACAAAAAGGGCAGGTCTACGCTCCTGTAGTTTAACATCAGTTATTATGGTGGTACTTGGAGAGCCACATATTTTCTGAGGTGGTACTTCAGTATAAAAAGGTTGGGAACCAATGAATTAAAGTATGCTCTGAAGACTTTATTTTTAATCTCGTTCGTTAATTTTCCATATTGTCTACAGAAAGAAAATCATAGCCTCAAATATAAAACACACTGCACATTTCCAAATATTTGCCCTGCTAAGTCAAGATATTTGAACGTAATCTCGTATTAATATCTATAAAAAAAACAGAAACTAGAGAATCATGCCTTGGCGACAAACAGAGCTGCAACACTGATTATGAAGTACAGATTTGTGGACATGGTGGCTGTTATCTACAATAACATCATATAGGCACAATTTGTGGTTCAGAATTATCCGTCAATGAATGAATTTAAATTGAGCTTATTAAAACGTAAAGGCTTGAAAGAGCATTCTATCAGTCAAAGATAGAATGTAATCCAATGTCAATGGAGAAGCTCTTGATGGCATAAATGATAAGAACTTTTGCTTTCATTTTTAGGAGTGTCCGTAACATTCATAAAAGTTGACTTAACAATCAAATAATCATAGAGATAACATGTAAATTCCTTTTAAAAGTGGACATTATATGATATGATGATGGAAAAGCATTATACAGCACATGGTCACAAGGTTGCCTCTAAAGTAGTGAGAGAAATGCATTAGTCATAGACATTTTCTTAGAAAAAGGCTCAAGTAGCATTTTCTCAAGAAAATGAGATTTAAAAGAGAGAATACAATGAGATGAGTGCGTGCGTGCGAGCGAGAGAGAAATAGATTGTATGTGTGTGTGTGTGTGTGTGTGTGTGTGTGTGTGTGTGTGTGTGTGTGTGTGTGTGTGTGTGTGTGTGTGTGTGTGTGTGAGAGAGAGAGAGAGAAAGAGAGAGAGAGAGGGGGGGGGGGGGCAATGCTGAGAGGGGTCTGGAATGAGATGAAGGCTACAGAAACTCAGTGAGTTGGCAACACTGGAAAGAGCCTTTGGTTATTAAAAAAATATATATATATCAAAGGCAGAAAATTCCAGTACAGGGATGGGGAATAGGAACAAGCCTGTGATGGGGAAGAAAATCTTCCTCATCCACTTTGTTTTTTTGTTTCCTTTTTGTGGTTTGACTAGTTAGCCACTCAGCGGTAAAAAGGAGAGAAGCGCTGTTGCCAGCAAGTTGACGAGCCCCTTGAGGACAAGGGAGCTGGGAGAGTATAGAGGTGGCGACAAAGAGCATAAATTGCTTTACATTCTGCAACATGGAGGACAGTGCCAAGGGCTTTAACACGGCTTTGTTGTAGGGAGAGGTACATTGTGTGTTTTGGTGAAGCACACTTTCATTTTCGCAGTGAAAAAGCTTTGCATCATCTGCAAATACGATAGCAATTTGTTCTTATAAAGAGAAATGCCTTGGTTTGTTGTTTTTCCTTAATTAACTCTAATTTACTTTCTTAATTTACTTGAAGTGTTTATTTATTTTTTCCTATTATTTTTTTAACTTTGCTTTTGGCAAGTATTATTATTTATCTTTGTGTTAGTTTTCCACAGGTTTGCACCGTTTATAATCCTGCACGGAATGTTTGGAAGTAAATAAAAAACCAAAAGCTGTAGCCTTATTTGTAGATCTGTCTACTTTTTGGAGCTGTGAGCCCATTGGCCAACCTTCACACCACATATTTCACATGCTGTTGAGAGGAGCCTTCGTTACTAAATAAAGAAACCAGCGCTTCTTTCACCTGACAAATATCACTATGTGATCATTTCCATCCCAAGGATGAAGGCACAGGTAAAAAAACATGTCAGCGGAGAGCGGATGGGATGGCTGTCAGTAAGATTATGGAGTGAATCCTCCCATCGCGGTATTTCACTGAATTAAATCCACAGCTCAGAAGGCTTTGTAAACAGTAAACACACCCCAATGCAAGACCTATAGTTCAGTGCAGCTATATGACATAGGATATGGTATATCCTTACCCAGAATTCATATATCTTTGTGTGTGTGTGTGTGTGTGTGTGTGTGTGTGTGTGTGTGTGTGTGTGTGTGTGTGTGTGTGTGTGTGTGTGTGTGTGTGTGTGCGTGCGTGCGTGCGTGCGTCTCTCTTTTAGTCTCTCTCTTTTAGTCTCTCTGTCTGTCTGTCTCTGAACTAAGCCAGCTGTTCTCAAGGTAAGCCAGTGTTGTTGATGGATGTGATGGACAGGCTCCCACTCCCCTGCCCCTTCCTGCCATTGCTGTCAGCGTTTCCCCAGGCAGATTGGGTTCCGCGAGTCATCCCTCACAGACCACCACAAGGGGAATCTGCAGTTTCAACCGCGGCGGAGCGAGCCATCAGACAAATGGATATTAGCTGGTTAATTTTTAATTCCTTGGATGCTGGAGAGCTGTTTTCTTCATTTTTTTCATGGCTGGTAGGAGCAGCTAATGGTCTCAGATTAGGTATCATGGGCGGATATCTGGGAACGGCCCCTAGGGAATGTCATGCGGGGGGCTCTCCATTGAACACCATTAGCCTAAGGGGGTCTTAGAGAGTGAGAGGAAGAAAGCCACTCAAAGACACTGTCCAGCTATTGACCTTTCGGAGGCATGATGCAGGTCCTGGTTGAAGGGGGTATTGAATGGATGCTGTGAGCAGTTCATTAAGCCAGGCAGGGGATGAAAAAACATTGCTAGTGATCATGTCTGACTCCTGTACTCTATTTAGAGTACAACACATGGATTTCTGTGTGTCCCCGGCCAAAAATGCCATCATGCACTGCTGGAATTGAAATAAAGCAGCAGGAGATCCTCATAAATAAACTCAGTTAATTCAGGAAGCTGCTGTTTGTGCTTCCGTGTTACACGTCTGTCTGTCTGTCTGTCTGTCTGTCTGTCTGTCTGTCTGTCTGTCTGTCTGTCTGACAGAAAGACGGATTACTCCATGGAGTAATGCTTTGACTCTTTTCTTGTGGCTTTAAACCTCTATGTTCTCTGTTATTGATCTTTGTTTATAACTTTGTATTTTATGTGTTTTTGTATATTTTGTGTAACATTGTTGTGTAACGTTTTTGTCAACCTCGGTTGACGGATTGTTTTTCAACATGCTTCATAAATAAAATTGACTTGACTTGACGTGACAGCTGCAAAGAATCAACGCCGTCAATGTATTCACAGCAAAACAAAAGATGCTGGACTGTAATAGATTGTCCATCTGAGTGCACATCAAGATGCTCCGTGGACAGATAGATTCAAGCACCTCGGGCGTGTTTTCCTTGACCAGCTAAAATGATTTCCTTGCTTTCAGTGGGATTGGCGGTGATGATTGTTTTTATTGACTCAGATGTTCCATTAGGCGCAGAGCTGCCTGTGGTAAATGGTTCCTGACAGGCAGCACTGAGCCAGCCCCCGTTGATGTGCCACCACTGCTAACCCAGACCTCACATTGGGGTTATTAGCTGACCGCCATTACCGCCGTATCCCAAAGCTCCTTTTGACAGTGATGCCTGATT